>NW_012108141.1:3808981-3933206 GCF_000951045.1 Mandrillus leucophaeus | reverse complement strand
TTTTTTTTTTTTTTTTTGAGACAATGTCTTGCTTTGTCACTTAGGCTGCAGTGGCACAATCACCACTCACTGCAGCTTCCACTTCTTGGACTCAAGCAATCCCCCCACCTCAGCTTCCCAAGTAGCTGAGAACATAGGCACATGTCACAATGCCCAGGTAATTTTTGTATTTTTTGTAGAGACAGGGTTTTGCCATGTTGCCCAGGCTGGTCTCAAACTCCTGAGCTCATGCCATCTGCCCACCTTGGCCTCCCAAAGTGCTGGGATTACAGGCATAAGCCACCATGCTTGGCTTTTTTTTTTGAGACAGGGTTTCCTTCCCTCTCCCAGGCTGGAGTGCCGTGGCATGATCATGGCTCACTGCAGCCTTAACCTCCTGGGCTCAAGTAATCTTCCTGATTAGCTGGGACTATAGGCATGCACCACCACCCCAGCTAATTTTATGTTTTGTAGAGACAGGGTCTTGCCATGTTGCCCAGGGTGGTCTTGAACTATTGGCCTCAAACAGTCCTCCCACCTCGGCGTCCCAACGTACTAAACAAAAAAAAACTGACTTTTTTTTTCCCCTTTGGCTAAAAGTTCCTTGCATTGTATCTGAATATTTCGTTAATGAGAAAATTGAGTTGACTGAATGGTTGCATTGGGGCGGGGTGGCGGGGTGGGGAGTCGGAGGGGGATAGGCTGTGTACTCAGTCAGTTTGTAGGATACCTTAAGTTTTTCCTTGAAAACAAGCAGTTAGAGGGTTTACTATCACTTTGGGTTTGACTGAAAGCTATATGATTAGCTAAATAATGTACAGTTTGGGAGACAGCTCTGCATTGAATCATTCTGTGTTGACCTTATTCTGTTTTGGCCTAAAATCCATCCCATTCAAGCATACCCATTTTAGCTGCTTAAAATTTAAAAATTGAAAACATTGTCTTCATTGTAGTGAAATACTGGTGATGTGTGGAAGGGGAGTTAGTGGAAAATTTAAATCAATTGGTTTACTTATGAAAAAAGAGAAAGGCGACTTGTACTGTCATATAGATATGGCTGTATTTTCTTTACCTTATTGTTGAGCATAAACTCTTGTCTTTAGGCTTAGGTTAAATTCCTGAAAGTGGCATCATATTTTATTGTCTTGTGTTTGTTTGTTTTTTCCATTTAGAATGAAGTTAATTTTTTGTATATGTATTATACATTTGTACTTGTTTCATCAATTGCCTATTATTATTATTTATTATTACTATTTTTTTGAGACACAGTCTTGCTCTTTTGCCCATGCTGGAGTGCAGTGGCATGTTCTTGGCTCACTGCAACAGCTGCCTCCCAGGTTCAAGCAATTCTTTTGCCTCAGCCTTCCGAGTAGCTGGGACTGCAGGCACATGCCACCACGCCCGGCTATTTTTTTATATTTTAGCGGAGATGGGGTTTCGCTGTATTGCTCAAGCTGGTCTTGAACTCCTGAGCTCAGGCAGTCTGCCCGCCTTGGCTTCCCAAAGTGCTGGGATTACAGGTGTGAGCCATCGTGCCCAGCCGAATTGCCTATTATTATTATATGTTCTTTCTCATTTGAAAGGTATTATGCAATCTCTTAGTGTATTTAAAACTGTTAACCTTATCATGCATGTCATACATATCTTCCCTATTTTACTTGCTTTTCATTTTGTCTTACATAATGTATAGGAGGTTTGAATTTTTAGATAATCATATAAATACGTCTTTTTATGTTTCTATTTTTGGATTCCTGCCTGAAGAGATCTTTTCCACTCCAAGTTTTTAAAAAACTGTTCGCTTACATTTTACCTTAGTATGCAAAAAAATTAAATCCTGAATATATTCATTAAATCTTGGAATGTGATGGAGCTATTTTAACTTATTTTTTGCCAAATTGTGGAATATAGATTTCCCACTAATATTGGAACAAAAAAGAAGTTTGGTCAAAGAAAATAGATTTTCAGATTTATGATACTAGTATGGGAGATCATTTTGAGAGTTTTCAAACTTTAAAGATAAAGGATTTACTGAAGGCATATATCTGAGGCAGATCAATGTAGTGGAATTGGATTTGAATTCCAGTCCTGCTCCTTGCCAGCAAGCTTCTAAACCTCTTTAGATTACAGTTTTCTGAATGCTAGAATTGAAATAGTAATACCTGCTTACAAGATTGTTGGTAGAAATGAATTAAGTGAAATAAAGTTAGGTAAATAACTTATATGTAGTAGCTAGTAGTTGGTAGTTGCAGTGATGGTGATTATTGTCATCATCATTTGCTGCCCCTAAAGAATCCCAAATTTACAAATAGATAGTGTAGTCTCCTTTAAGTGGATTCTCTGAGTTTCAAAGAAGAGTTTGAGTACATATTTTAGATTTGAGTCTCTTTCTAACTGAATGAATCTCTTCACTACACTAGTGATTATAATTGTGTATGCTGAGAAACTGGGGGTAAGTGTAATGACAGTCAAATGCCATGCTATAGTTTGCTTTTATGATGGCAAGTGACAAGAGTATTTTATATTTAATGTTAAGTACAGGGATTTTAGGGCATTTGTAATGTCTTTAAGAATGTGATAGCTAAATCAGTAGAGGATATAAGCCCACTCAGATGTGTAACTAGAAGCAATGTTGTTGAGTACAGGAAAATAAAAGGGAATGAAGGAAAGAGGCAACTGGGATTGGTAGTTTCATTTATTATTATTATTATTGTTGTTATTATTTTTTGAGACAGAGTCTCGCTTTGTTGCCCAGACTGGAGGGCAGTGGCACGATCTTGGCTCACTGCAGTCTCCACCTCCCAGGTTCAGGTGATTCTCCTGCCTCAGCCTCCTGAGTAGCTGGATTATAGGCACCCGCCACCACACCCAGCTGTTTTTTGTATTTTTAGTAGAGACGAGGTTTCACCGTGTTGGCCAGGCTGGTCTTAAACCAGAGGATCAGCCCGCCTTGGCCTCCCGAAGTGCTGGGATTAAAGGTGTGAGCCACCGCTCCTGGCCTCATTTATTATTAGACTCTTAGGGATGGCAAATTCTTTACGTGAGGAAAATGATTTATAGGAAAGACTCAGTTAAAACAAGCAGATTTTTGAAGCTTTCTATCTTTACATATAGAACGCCATCTCTCCATGACTCTGGTGATATTTTTCAGCAACCCCTGTGAACAGCCTCTCTCCTCATATTGTTTCTTTTTTAACAAAAATTTTTAGGCTCACACCTGTAATCACAGCACTTTAGGAGGCCAAGGTGAGCAGATCACTTGAGCTCAGGAGTTCAAGACCAGCCTGGGGAACATGGTGAAATCCTGCTTCTACAAAAAATACAAAAATTAGCCAGGCGTGGGGTGGTATGCACATGTGGTCCCAGCTACTTGGGAGGCTAAGATGGGAGGATCACTTACGCCCAGGAGGTCAAGACTCCACTGAACCATGATCATACACCATTGCACTCCAGCCCAAGTGACACAGTAAGACCCTGTCTCAAAAACAATTTTTTAAAAAAATTTACTTTTATTTTCTTTAGCAATACAAACAGGGTCTCACTGTGTCACCAGGCTGGTCTTGAACTCTTGGACTTCAGCATGATCCTTCCACCTCAGCCTCCCAAAGTGCTGGGATTACAGGTGTGAGCCACTCTGCTCAGCGTTCTCATGTTATTTCCCTCCCTCCCTCCCTCCCTTCCTTCCTTCCTATCTACCCTCCCTTCCTTCCTTCCTTCCCTCCCTCTCTCCCTCCTTCCCTCCCTCCCTCCCTCCTTCCTTCCTTCCTACCCTCCCTCCCTCCTTCCTTCCTTCTTTCCTTCCTTCCTTCCCTCCTTCCCTCCCTCCCTCCCTCCCTCCTTCCTTCCTTCTTTCCTTCCTTCCTTCCCTCCTTCCCTCCCTCCCTCCCTCCCTCCTTCCTTTCCTCCCTCCCTCCCTTCCGCTCTGTTGCCCCAGCTGGAGTGCAATGGTGTGATGCCAGCTTACTGCACCCTCTGCCTCCTGGGTTCAAGTGATTCCCCTGTGTCAGCTTCCCCAGTAGCTGGAATTACAGGTGCCTGCCACTACGTCCAGCTAAGTTTTGCATTTTTAGTAGAGATGGGGTTTCACTATGTTGGTCAGGCTGGTCTTGAACTCCGGACTTCAGGTGATCCACTGTCCTTGGCCTCCCTAAGTGCTGGGATTACAGGCATGAGCCACCACGCCCGGCCATGTTATTTCTTATTTATGAGTCTTTGCTTATGCTTTTATTTTTGCTTTGTCTGTCCCTGCCATACCTACAACCCCTTTCCTTGAGGGAAATACTGATTCCTGTTCATTCTTTAAGATTCAGCTTAGTGTCACCTGCTCGTGGAAGTCTTGCATCATCTCTTCTACTTCAGCACTGTGACACTTTGAGACAAGTTTTCTTTTAATCCCACTTGTTTTGTGCGTGTGCATGCAGACCAAATCTTGGTCAGCACTAGATATTGTCAGTTATTAAATTTAATCCTTCTAACGTGTAGTGATATCTCATTGTGGTTTTTAGTATTTCTCTGATGCCTAATGTTGTGCATCTTTTCATGTGCTTATTTGCTGTCCGTGTATCTTCTTTGAAGTATCTGTTCAAATATTTTGTTAATTTAAAAAATAAGATTGCTTTATTTATTTTGTTTTGAGCATTCTTTATATATTCTGGAGTGTTTTTTTTTTCAGATACATGTTTTGCAGATATTTATTCTTAAACCCTGACATGTCTTTTCCTTCAGCTTTCAAAGAGCAGAAGTCTTAACTTTTCTTGAAAGTTAGTTTATCAGTATTTTTTCTTTTATGGATCATACTTTTTATGTTATGTCTAAGTAATCTTTGCCTAATTCAAGGTCACAAAGAGTTTTCTCTCATGTTTTCTTCTAATGTTTTATAGTTATTGGTTTTATATTTAAGCTCATGGTCCTTGTAAGTTTACTTTGTAATGCAAGGTATGGATTGATGTTTATTAATTTATTTTTCCATATGGATATACCATTGTTCTAGCACCATTTGTTGAAAAATCTGTGCTTTCTCTATGGTTATCTTTTTGTTGTAAATCTATTGATCATGTATATGGGTCTATTTCTAGTTTCTCAGTTCTGTTCCATTGAACTGTGTATGTCTATTCTTTCATAAATACCAAACTCTCTGGATTACTGTAGTTTTAGTAAGTCTTGAAAAATCAGATACCATGCACATCTATGTTTATATCTTTTTCAGAAGTGTACTGGCTATTTTAGATTGTCTTTCCATATAAATTTTAGAAGTAACTTGATTTCTGCATGGGGAAATATACAGAAGAAGAAGTGAAAGATGACTTAAGCCAAGAATGATGAGAAGAAAGTTGATACCCATTAAAAAAAGAGGCAAATGTACATATCAGAGGGGATAGAAAACACAAACTAAATCAAAAAAGTGAAAAGAAGTTTGGGTGCAGTGGCTCATACCTGTAATTCCAGCACTTTGGGAGGCTGAGGTGGGCAGATCACTTGGGCCCAGTAGTTCAAGACCAGCCTGGGCAACATGGTGAAACCCATCTCTACAAAAAAATACGAAGATTAGCTAGATGGTGGTGGCGTGCACCTGTAGTCCTTGGTACTCAGGAGACTGGGGTGAGAGGATCACTTGAACCCAGGAGGTTGAGGCTGCAGTGAGCTGAGGTTGCACCACACTACACTCCAGCCTGGGTGATAAAGTGAGACCTAGTCTCAAAAAAAAAAAAAAAATTAGATTATATTCAGTATCTTTAGATGAGTGGGAGGCATTAAATGCAAGGCATTAAAGCATTGTAATTGTTAAGTTAGGTGGAGACTAAGACTTAATTTGGAATTCTGGGAGGAAAATCATAAGCTTAAATTGTCCATATTGATAATGAAATAAAATGAAACATGTCTATAGTAGCATTATTTTTGAAAATTTGAAGTGATTGATAGATTTATAACCCCAAGTCTGGTCTCTGTTTTTTTATTTTAGTATTTATTTATGTTTCATGTTGTTGCTGCTGCTGTTGTCTTGTATCTCAAATATGGGAGAAAGTTTCTAAATATGCGGAAAAGGAATTGTATTCTAATTCTTTCTCCTTTATTTCCTCCTGGTATTACTATAACTGACAAGTAGACTATGCCCTCATCGCTTTCCAGAGCCAGAAGCTTCCTGTAAGTTATCTCTGGATTGCCGTAAAGTTATCTTTGAATTACCTTTGGAAAGATGTATAACAACCAATAACATTTTCTCATATTCATCTAGGGGCTTTATTGCCACATATGCCTATGCATTTTATTTGCATAGATAACTAATGTTTGACTTGAGATATATTTAATAAA
This sequence comes from Mandrillus leucophaeus, assembly GCF_000951045.1. NCBI lineage: Eukaryota > Metazoa > Chordata > Mammalia > Primates > Cercopithecidae > Mandrillus > Mandrillus leucophaeus. The sequence goes on along the minus strand of NW_012108141.1, from coordinate 3,926,921 downwards.
TAGAGCCCCAAGAATAAACTGACTAGAAATAAGACATATTGAGTCCAAGTATTTCCTTGTTCCTTGGGTTGTCTAATTATTTGGTTTGCTAGCAACAGTTGTAGAAAATAATATCACTGATTCAGGAAACCAGTTGCTATCATCTTAAGTTAAATGTACTAGTATGTGTTTAACCCGTTGTCTTCAGTCACATTCCCCAATATTAGGCCATTTAAAACTTCCCATTCTTATCCTGGGAACTCTGTTCTCTCCACCTATTCTTGACCATGCCAGAGGTTATCAATTATTCATCACCCTCCTCCTTTGTGATAAGAATGTTTTATTTTCCCTTTAGTTGTTCTGCTTATTTTAGAGTAGTGACAATAGAGAACAATGCAGCTACCCGATGAGGGAGAAAAAGAAAGTAGTAACAAGAAATGCCAAATTCCTTGCAGAATTATTGAAAAGCAAAATACTGTATACCTTTTCTTTTTCAAGTAGTGCTGTGGAAACAGTATATGCTCCATGAGGGTGAGGACAATGTACATCTTGTTCACTATTGAAGCACCCTAGTGCTTGGTACAGTAAGTGTCAGTAGTGAGCAATAGGCATGCAGTAAATATTTCTTGAATAAATGTTAAACTGGTCAGAAACATTAGACCTCAAAAGTTTGAAGGTTATTTTTTTCAATAATGATGAGTGACTTTGCCATTATAAAACGTAAGTTTTTTTTTTTTGAGTGGTCACAGAGCTGGAGATGTCATGAACACTTGGAATTAAGTCTTTTTTTTTAAACATGTTTGCATTATTTTATAATCTGTGAACTTTAGTTGAATATATAATTAAAGAAAGACAAATGCCATCCACAGGCCCTTGGTATGGAAATGGAATGGGATTGCTAATGAAATTGTTCTTTATCCCAGGACGTCATTTAAGCTCTTGGGATTGCCATCAATCTTCAATTTTGTCAATATGATCTTACTATATGCAGTGTAGTTTGCTAGGGGCAGTTTTTGTAGTGTCAGCTGCTTATCTCATTCAGGTGAAGTACAAATTTAGTATGACAGTTGTAATGATTAATAGTTGCGTATCGTTAAAAGTAAATATTATAGTTGGGTGTAGTGGGGACACCAGTAGTCCTAGCTACTTGGAAGGCTGAGGCAGGAGGATTGCTTGACCCCAGGAGTTTGAGGTCAGGCTGGGCAACATAGGTAGACACTGTCTCTTAAAAAAAAAAAAAAGGCTAGGCCCTGTGGCTCATGCCTGTAATCCTGCTAGCACTAGGAGGCCAAGGCAGGAGGATCTCTTGAGGACAGGAGTTCAAGACCAGCTTGGGCAACATAGTGAAACCTCGTCTCTAATAAAAATAAAATAAAATAAAATTAGTTGGGTGTCATAACATGTGCCTGTAGTCCCAGCTACTGGGGAGACTGAGGAGGGAAGATCACTTGATCATAGGATTTCAAGCTTGCAATGAGCTATGATTGTACCACTGTCCTCCAGCCTAGGTGACAGAGTGAGACCCTGTCTAAAAACAACAACAACAACAAAAAAGATATTGATAAGGAAATAGAAACTTAAAAAATGGCACAGTGCAAGAGTTATTTGCTTTGTTAAGCAAGATAAACACAGACACATTTTCTCAGGAAGGGAGCTTATAGTGGTTAAGACCAAATGGGAAAGATAGTTATTTATTAAGATGAGTATGTAGTAAATCACACGCACAAAAAAACATGTTTTCCCGTCTGTAACTTTTGGGAATAAATGCCAATATAAGACAGATTTATCTGAGAATGTGTAAAATGGAATAAGTTATTGATATTTACTCTGAGCTGTAAATTAAGCCTCATATGGGCTTATTTTTGTGTTCTTTCAATTTTAGGAACTCTGCCAGCATCTGTATCTCTGCGTATGACTGATTTTGCAAACTATTGTTGAGATGATTAGTGATTTGTATTTTGGGTTAAATTTCATTGAGTTAGCAGTCTGATTCATTATGAAGCACTCCGGTGCTTGTAGGATTTTCAGTCTGAATCCTAAATGAAATAACACTAATTGTGCCAAACTATAGACTGAGATAAAATGACCTTACACTTAGGGTGGTAAGAGAGAAACTGTAATGTAACGCTGTAGGACTTACATCTTTACATACACTATAGAGGTTTCTGTTTTTTTGTAAGCTACTCTAGATGACCAGTATTTACAGAAGCTTAGTTCTAGCTTTTACCAGTTTGCCTTGATTTGGCCAGCTTGTTTTTTTCAAGGAGAGTTATGCTGGTTTATTTTCCTAGTGCTACATATAAAACTTGAGATTTGGGGTAGTGTATTTGGATGTATTTCATATGTATTTTTAAAATATACCTTTCATTGAAATAGCATGTTATGTAGATTTATTTGCAGTTTTGGAAACTCTAAATTTAAATTTTTCTGTGCAAAGCAGACCTAGCGTTACATATAATATTGCTTATAAATTTAAAAACTAAAATACAACCCCCCCCTAAAATACATTAAACATTTTTTTATTTTTAATGTTTTTTAAAATTTTACTTTAAGTTCTGGGATACATGTACAGAACATGCAGGTTTGTTACATAGGTATGCATGTACCATGGTGGTTTGCTGTACCTATCAACCCCTCATCTAGGTTTTAACCCCTGCATCCATTAGGTATTTGTCCTAATGCTCTCCCTCCCCTTGCCACCCACCCCCCGACAGGCCCCTGTGTGTGATGTTCCCCTCCCTGTGCCCATGTGTTCTCATTGTTCACCTCCCACTTAGGAGTGAGAACATGCAGTGTTTGGTTTTCTGTTCCTGTGTTAGTTTGCTGGGAATGATGGCTTCCAGCTTCATCCATGTCCCTGCAAAGGACGTGAACTCACTCTTTTTTTAAGGCTGCATATTTTTTAATGTTTTTTAATGCTATGTTGCCCAGGCTAGAGTGCAGTGGCTATTCAGAGGTGTGGTTATAGTGCACAATGGCCTTGAACTCCTAGCTGCAAGCGATCCCTCCACCTCAGCCACCCAACTAGGTGGGACCGGAGGAGTGTACTGCTGTGCCCAGCTTTGAAATACATTTTCTATGAAGTCAGTATTTTACAGAGTTATCTGAAGTTTTTGTTTAATAGAACCAAAGACAAATGTATTCAAGTCTTCACTCTGTGGTAGTGTTTAATCAGCCTTTGGTGATGGAGATTAAAACTTTTTAATGTAAGGAGTATATAAGACGTAGGAGAAAATCAGGTTCCTTATCTAGGACTGATGGTTACTCTCAGAAATTTTACTCAGAGTTTCTGAGGCCTTTGTAGGAGACACGCTAAGAAATGAAGAAATAAAGAGTGAATGAATGGCAGACTCAAAAACAGCTTGTGTAGTATTTGGGGAACTAAGTGGAGTGTTTTACATAGTGTTGAAATGAAGTTAGATGGCAAAGTTGGAAAGGTGTTGCTAACAGGCTTTGTTATGTAATCGGGATTCCCAGTATAAATTTGGTTGATGTAATGGGAAGATCTTTTGAGAATCTATGTAAATTGTTGTAGAAATTAGAAACTCTTGGAAAAACTAATTAAAAAACCTGCCTCTTCATTAGTTTGAAATTAAAGATAAGAAATTAATTGCACTGCTGGCCGAGCGTGGTGACTCAAGCCTGTAATCCCAGCACTTTGGGAGGCCGAGATGGGTGGATCACAAGGTCAGGAGATCGAGACCATCCTGGCTAACCCGGTGAAACCCCGTCTCTACTAAAAAATACAAAAAACTAGCCGGGCGAGGTGGCGGGTGCCTGTAATCCCAGCTACTTGGAGGCTGAGGCAGGAGAATGGCGTAAACCCGGGAGGCGGAGCTTGCAGTGAGCTGAGATCCGGCCACTGCACTCCAGCCTGGGCGACAGAGCAAGACTCTGTCTCAAAAAAAAAAAAAAAAAAAAGAAAGAAATTAATTGCAGTACGTTTTCCCAAATAAAAGATTTCTCTTTCTTGGATGAAAAATGTTAATCACTCAGTATTTAAGTCTTGCACTGAGCTGTATATGAGACTATTTGAAGCCACATGATCAGTGTCACATTTAGAGATTGAAGTTACATTTGAATAATTTATTTCATAATTTGAAGATATTTTGAAATAGATTTTTGTGGTATGCCTACAAGGTGGAAAGTTGATGCCGAGACCTGCGAGGGGAAAATAAAGCTGAACGGAAGGATTTAATAATGTTAATTTCCTGAAATTGAGTTCTCTGTTATTGATTGATTGATACAGGATTTCACTCTGTTGCCCAGGCTGTAGTGCAGTGGGGTAGTCTCGGCTCACTGCAGCCTGCGACACCCGGGTTTAAGTGATTCCTATGCCTCAGCCTCCCATGTAGTTGTGATTTACAGACATGGGCCACCACACTCGGCTAATTTTTGTAGTTTTAGTAGAAACAGGGTTTCACCATTTTGGCTAGAGTGGTCTGAAACTCCTGACCTCACTACTGACCTCAAGTGATCCGCCCACCTTGGCCTCCCAAAGTGCTGGAATTACCAGCGGGAGCCACCTTGCCAGGCCAAGTTGCGTGTTTTTAATAGCACAATGAAAACCTGATTTTGGGGGCAATCGTGACCAGAACTATACTAAATTATTTAGTAAACTCAAATGAGAAATGTTTTAGCTTCAGTCATTTTTATTGACGTCCTAATCAAATCCAAAAGAGACCTCTGACCCCTAATATGACAGTATTGATCTTACTTTGGTTTTTACATATTATAGATACTGGTAAACATTTTATAGTGCTTTTTTTTTTTTTAAAGAGATTTTGTCATTTTAATGGACTTACAAAGATTGAAACATGCAGAATTAAAAAACAGAAATGTAGTTCCATATAGTATCTGTTTTAGAGATTAGAATTGGAGCACCAGAAAAGATGGTAATTATTAATCTTCTATCTAGATTTTTAAAATATCTGGGAAAATTGAACATGTGGATGAATTACCATTTCTTTGTATCAATTTTTAGAAAAGCATTGGGTGTTAATTGGCTGTGAGATGAGTAGGGAGGGAGGAAGGCGGCAGATTTTAGGATTATAAAGCATATGATCATTGATCATTCCACAAATACATGTTAAGTGCTTCCTATGTGGCGGAAACTGTATAGAGATATAAAAAGGATATGTCTCCACACAGAAACATAGTCCCCTTAAGGAACATCCCATCTAGTGGGAGCTGTGATTAAAACAGATTAAATTGCCTTCTAATCCTATGCCCTGTGTTTTATAAAAATGATCTAAAATTGGGCCGGGTGTGGTGGCTCACACCTGTAATCCCAGCACTTTGGGAGGCCAAGGTGGGTGGATCACGAGGTCAGGAGTTCGAGAGCAGTTTGACCAACATGGTGAAATCCCCATCTCTATTAAAAATACAAAAATTAGCTAGGCGTGGTGACACACGCCTGTAACCCCAGCTACTCAGGAGGCTGAGGCAGGAGAATCGCGTGAACCTGGGAGGCGGAGTTTGCAGTGAGTCGAGATCGCGCCATTGCACTCCAGCCTGGGGCGACATAGCAAAACTCAGTCTCAAAAAAAAAAAAAAAAAAAAAAAAAAAGATCTAAAATTAGTGAAACCTATATATTTTTGCAAATTTAGGGTGTTTTACCCATTTTCATTGTAGGTAAAGGAATACGTAGTGCGTCTTTGGATCTAGAACTGTTTGATTTGGCTTTGCTTAATCTTGTATTTTTTTGTAGACTCTTACATTATTACACAAAAGTACCCAAAGAGACACATGTGCCTTATGGTGTACAGCAGAAATTCTGAAAACCTTGTTACCTAAAAACTTTATTTTCAGAAGTATTATATATAGGCTGAATATGGTAGAAATCAAATTTCTTCTCCTGCAGAAAATGATCATATTCTTTGTGCTATATGGAGTTCTGAGACATTTATGGAAAATAAAATACGGCTTAGCATCGCCCAAATTGTATGATAAGATTAGAGTTGAAGAGCTTAACCTGGAAAGTTGGAAACTAATTACTGTTAACATATGAACAGATACGGAAAACTTTCTCTCTGCTCCTTTAAGTAAGTGGAAAGGAATGACTATTTTCCCTTTAGAAATGTGAGAGAAAATGATAATATGGGAAACTTTGATTGCAGTCTTATAAACTAGCGTTTTGATTTCTTGTTACATGATAGAATATCTCTTTTTTCTTTAATCTCTATATGTAACAAATTTCATTAATCTCTACATGTAACAAATTTCAGATGACCTGAAAGCAACTCTTCAATTTGGGATATAAGGTCTAAACTTTACTTGCAAACAGTTCCCGATTCAGACGCTTGGTTTTGGGGTGTATGTATATATGTTAAAATATGAGCAAAGAACCCAATATAAATACTATGTGGCAATTTATTGAAAGCATGCAGGAGTTTAATTTAGGCTCAGGACGTTGTGTCATTTGCTATTCTTGTTAGATATGAACTGGATTTTATTTTCTGCCTACTACCAAGCAGTACTTCTTATGTTGAATAAGGTTACTTTTAGAGCCATTTGTCATCTACTTCATACATAGCACATTTGGTGAGTTTTATGTCTATCTGGTCATCATTGATAATTGTTCAGTGATTATTTTGGCAGTTACAGCAGGAAGATGGCACAGTATAGTCCTGTGCTGCATAACAATGTTTGAATTGCCTAATAATGCATTTCTCAGAACATATCTTTGTTAAACGACACATGAGTATACTAGTTTTGATTAGGGTGACCATGTAACTCATCCAAATTGGACTCTTTTGAGCATGAAAAGGGATGATAATAATAATTGCTTCAGAACAACAGATATAAACCAAGACTGACCCAGGCAAACTAAGATATGTACTCATACTAATTATAATTAGGACACTTTTGATTAGTAGTAACAGAAAACACAATTCAAACTAGCTTAAACAGTAAGGGAACTATATTGGCTTGTGAATCAGAAAAGGCCAGCATTTGGGTGTGCTACAGGTGTGATTCAGTGAGGACTCTGCCTTTGTTTTTCTGTTTTCCAGACTCTGCCTTCCATGGCTGACTTTCCTTATTGTTGTTGCATGGCTGCCAACAGCAATTTGGGCTATATTCTTCTTTGTTTATGACCAGCAGGAGAGAGAAGCCTGCTTTTCCTATAAACATAGAAAGAGTTCTGCGGTTTTGTGATTATTAGATACTCCTGAACTAAATCTCTGTGGCAAGGGGAATGTCATGTGCTGATTGTCTTAGGCATGGGATATCTGAATATCACTGAGGAAAGGAGAATAGAATTACTGATTGTATTAGACTAGTCAGAGTCCATTCTGGAAACTACTACTTGGGAAAGCAGTACAGCTAAATGAAGGGAAGGGGTTAGGAAGCAACCATGATGTTCATTGCAAAGTCCAGTGCTGTTGCTTATTTGCATTTTCCCTGAGGCATCTGATAATAAGTTCCTGCAAGATCCTAGCATACTGCAGATAATGTGTGTGTTTTCTTTTTCTGCAAGTGAGAATTTGTGGTATAAAATGACTTACTAGACTGGTAATGGGGAGAGAAAAGGAGTTCACCCTATCTTATTTTCTCTTTTTTTAAAGTAAGACTGTAATAATTGTTGATCTCCTTTTTTTTTTCTTTTTTTAAACAGACTAATAGGGATGCCAAAGGAAAAATATGATCCTCCAGATCCTCGCAGAATTTATACCATCATGTCAGCAGAGGAGGTAGCCAATGGGAAAAAATCTCACTGGGCAGAATTAGAAATCTCGGGTGAGTGGAATCTGAAGCATTTAATCTGGCATGTAATAGTGGTAATAAAAAAGTTGAGTATTGCTATATTTTTTGTTGTACATTTTTAATTAGACAGACTAGTTGAAAAGCTACAAGATGTTGAGATACTGGTGTTTAATATATCTGTTTTATATGTGACTGAATATCTTTGTTTCCATTCTTTGAGATTAATTACATTGAGCAGGCATCTGGAATTGAGGATATTGGGAGTTTAGTTTCTAAGTAAAACCAGGTTCTTTGATATAATAGATTTCATTTCGGCTATTTCAGAGTAATTATTTTTGCAAATTGAAATCTTTGCCATCCTCCTATCTCAGTGTCGGCAAAGGAGAAAACCTGGAAGCTATCTATTTATTCTAATAAATTATAATAACTATGTTACCAGGACCTTACTACCTGTTTGGGATTGGGTAAAATAAAATGTGATTCCTAAAAACTCATAATTCCAGTCTAATAATGAGAAAAACATCAGACAAACTCAAGCTAAAGGACCTTGTGCAAAATACCTAGCTTGATTAATACTCAAAATTGTCATTGTCGTGTAAAACAAGTAAAGGCTGAAACTGTCATAGACCAGAGGATACTAAGGAGATGTAACTAAATGCAAAATGGTAGCCTGCATTGAATCTGGAATAAAAAGGTATAAAAACTGGTGAAATCCAAATAAAGTCTAGAGTTTAGTTAGTAGTAATGCACCAGTGTTGGTTTCCTAGTTTCGACAAATGTACCATGGTGATGATGCAGATTCTAATGTTAGGGAAGCTGAAGGAGGGATATATAGGAACTCTCTGTGTTATCTTGGTAACTTTTCTGTGAATCTAAAATTACTACAAAATTTAAAGTTTATTAAAAATATAAGTATTATTTTTCTTTTATGAATTGGTATAATACAGATTATATATAAAATGCCATTTTTTCCCCAATAGGCATTCATTTGGAAGAGTTAAACCCTACATTGTAATGTCAATAGCAAGAATTACTTGCACATTTAGCTAAAAGGTAACTGGGTGGATGGATGATTGGTAGTCAAAAGAATGAATATGAGCCGATCTTACTAAGTTAATCCAGGGTTTCTTAACCTTGGCACTACTGACACTGAGCTGAATAATAGTGGAGGGCTGTTGTGTGCATTGTAGGATACTTAGTAGCATTCCTGGCTTCTACTCACTAGATAGCAGTAGTACCCCTTCAGTTGTGGCAACCAAAAATGTCTCCAGGCATTCCAAATCCTTTGAGGAAACCAAATTGCCTCTGATTGAGAACTACTCAGTTAAACTCCAAGGGTTTCCACATTTTGCCACTTCTCATTTAATACATGGAAGGTTCATGAGAAAGAGTGGTTGTCATGTGAAAGTGGCATGAACGTAAAGGAGGGCCAGGCATGTTTGGAAGCAATCAAATGCATTAAATGAAAAACTAAAATGTCAGAGATACAATATCCATGTGTATTTGCAGCCTCTCTTACCACTTTTTAGTCCTTGTAGTTTAGGTGTCATCTTGGGCCTGGGGTTTTACCCTTCAGTATTTTGCCTTTTAGGTAGAGTGCGGAGCCTAAGTACATCACTTTGGTCATTGACACACTTGACAGCGCTGCACCTAAATGACAATTACCTTAGTCGCATTCCACCTGATATTGCCAAGCTTCATAATCTGGTTTACCTGGATCTGTCATCCAATAAACTCAGAAGTTTACCAGCAGAACTAGGAAACATGGTGTCTCTCAGGTGAGGAAGTAATACAGACATGACTCATTATATAAAATTCTAAATTTAAGAAAATTAGGGATGTTACTCAATTATAGTAGGATTTTTGTGTGTTGTAACTATCAAATTATATAAACTGTCTAAGCATAGTGCTTGAGTTGGCCTCCGTTACTCATTTCTTTTCCTTTCTTTAAATTTGGAGGGTCCTGAATTAGAGTGTGCTTATATTACCAGTTTCCTTGACAAACTTGAGGTGGGGTGAGGCTAAAATAGTAAGTCTCATTATCCAATGTGATAAGACTGATCAGAAATACTTGAAAAATGAAGTTTTGCTGATGAATACAACTGATAAGAACATAGCTCTATTATTTGAGTCAAAGTATATTTATATTTCATAATACAACTCCTTAAGGAAACCTTAAAACCTGATGAAATGGATTTATTTCTAATTTTTAGGGATTCTTTAAAAATTCCGTAAAGAAATCCTAAAAAAACTTTGTAGGAAATCTTAAGATCTTATCTAAATGTTTCCAGTGATTATCTGTTGAGTAATAATTTTTAAAAATTGCCGTCACATGTTTAAACTTCAACATTGTTTTAAAATCTTGTTCTTCACTTTCCTTTACTTGCTTTTTTTACTTTTGGTCATCCACTAATGAGGGTGCTATTTTTTTGCTATAGTCTGCTCAAAATTTCACAGTCATAAAGTTAGATCTTACTTATGCTGTCCTATTCTTGTCTGTACTATCTATGCTTTATTTTAATATTTATGTTTCATGTCAGTAATTGTCGATCATAGTGTTTTTTTCATCTTTTCACATTTTCTTTTGTCTTCTTTAATATACTTCACCTGTTTCTTATTAATCTTGTTATTAATTTTTTGGTTTGTTTTCTTAGTATTTTGATATGATTAGTATTCAGTTACTTAAGGTATAGGTGATTGGCTACTAATTACAGTTTATTCCTGAAGTTTGTGTAAAAATTTGTACTTTTTTCTATTGATTAGATGGGGTTCAAGGATATCTGTTGGTTAGATAGTAAGGATATCTGTCACATTTGCATTTGACAGGCATTTTTGGTGAGAAAAAAGGGGGTAGATTTAGCCTGAGAATGATATGCAGTTCCTACACCTCCAACTTTAATGTGAGCTAGAGAATGAGTAAATCATAGAAATAGAAACATTGTTAATAGTAGTGGCAATTACACATTTCATAGTACTTTTATATTGTACAGTGTTTTTGGATGAGCACATAGAGATGTGCCTTGAATATAAACAATCACTTATAGTATGTTAGAAGGAGCGTTAATGGCAAATACAGATGTTAATAAAACTTAGTATATTAAACTAAATTTTTTTTTTTTTTTTTTTTTAAACAGGGAATTGCTTTTAAATAACAATCTGTTACGGGTTTTGCCTTATGAACTTGGTCGGCTCTTCCAGCTACAAACTCTAGGTTTGAAAGGTAAGTGACTTTTAAACAGTTTTCAGGTATTCTGATCCTTTGAAAGAGCATTTTGGTCTTTAAAAAGGTTAAGTTTTAGTATGATTTTGAGAATGTGACTACGTGTACTTTCTCTTGAAAGAAAAGTAGTTCTTTATGTATCAAATTGAACTTGAGGATTTCAATATGTGCCATCATTTTAACAAACTTGTAAGGGGAAAATTTTTTGGTTTTTATATCTTACCTTTAATTTTCTGTAAAACTGAATTTTCTTAGAAGAGATAATTTAAATTAACACTTTAAAAAAAAAAAAGTGAATGCTAGGCCGGGTGTGATGGCTCATGCCTGTAATCCCAACACTTTGGGAGGCCGAGGCGGGCGAATCATCTGAGGTCGGGAATTTGAGACCAGCCTGACCAACATGGAGAAACCTACTAAAGTCTGTACTAAAAATACAAAATTAGCCGGGTGTAGTGGTGCATGCCTATAATCCCAGCTACTTGGGAGTCAGGAAAATCACTTGAACCCAGGAGGCGGAGGTTGCGGGGAGCCAAGATCGCGCCATTGCGTTCCAGCCTGGGCAACAAGAGCAAAACTTTGTCTCAAAAAAAAAAAAAAAAAAAGGAATTACTTTACATAATAATAGTCTAAACCTCAGCCAGAATGCCTCATGTTTAGCTTTTGACTAAATAAAATAGCATTGATGTGATTATAGGAGAGAAAACGTTATAATAGTAAAATTAGCTATACCTGTTAAGTAAATTATTCTAAGTAACGTGTGTTAGTCCAAAATACATACTTCTCTATCTTTCTCAGTCAATTTGGGATGAAAGGCACACTCAATTCATAGAAACATTGAAATTTGTATAGTTTTCTCTTATGGCATAGCATATGAGAGTTTATGAATTAATAGGACCAAGTACAAATATTCTGTATTAAACATTTTCTTCTGTGCTCATGAGGAATAAACATCAGTCAAAGCCTTGTAAAATATACACTTTCATAGATTTTATTTTCCTTCTTAAAAGACTATTTTAGTTTCCATGATAATGTTCTGCCTGCATTTGCTTATGTCATATAATGGATCATTAAGAATGAAGTTTGAATAAGAATAGAAAGAATGATGATATTATTGGTTGAAATATCATATGACAATTAGGTTTCCTTATTCAGTTTCATAAATTAGACAATTATATGAATGGTTTGAATCTTGTGTTTATAGTTTCTCTGTAAGATTTTATTGATTTTTTAAAATCACATATAAAGTAGAGAGGGAGAATACTTATATCTAAAATATTTTCCTGAGGATTGAGGATTAATCCAAGGCATTTGAAATTGTACTGTTGAGACATTTCGCCTCATTTTCTTTATGCTCAATCTCATTATATAGTTGAGATAGCCATTCAGCTAGAGTTGGAGTAGGGGCAAGTCTGTTCCTCACTAGTAGCTATTTTCTTCTTCCTGATATTGATAGAAAGCATATCAATGACAAATGAATAGTTTACTTTTTTTTTTTTTTGAGATGGAGTTTCGCTTTGTTGCTCAGGCTGGAGTGCAATGGCACGATCTCGGCTCACCGCAACCTCCACCTCCCCGCAACCTCTGTCTCCCACGTTCAAATGATTCTCCTGCCCCAGCCTCCCAAGTAACTGGGATTACAGGCATGCGCTACCATGCCCGGCTAATTTTTTGTGTTTTTCAGTAGAGACGGGGCTTTCTCCATGTTGGTCAGGCTGATCTCCAACTCCCGACCTCAGGTGGTCCGCCCACCTCGGTCTCCCAAAGTGCTGGGATTACAGGCGTGAGCCACCACGCCAGGCAAGTAATTTGCTGTTGAATCCAGTGGACTTACCCTTTGTATTAGAAACATTCCTGAAAAAGCAACTGTTAGTATTTCTTACTCTTTCATGACTCTGTTTCATATTATCTCAAGTACAAGCATGTTTCCAGAAAATTTGTACTAAGTATCAACTGAATGAGTAATTTTGAATATTATCTTCTTAGTCCTTCATTCAGTTTTTCTAGTTAAAATGATAGTTTTCCAAACAATTGTCTTTGACTGGCCTTCGATTCTAGTGGCCTTTTGTCTACTGATTTACATTCTTTGAAATCTATCAAGTCAGACACCAGCTCTGCTTCACCAACTGTAACTTAGCTTTGTTTATGCCTGTGGATAAATTCTTTTTTATTAAATTTCAATTTGTTATATGGTAAGTACCTATACATAGCGCTTTTCTAAACTTCTTTGAGAGTCTATTTAGTTTTTTGTCAGTGCCACTTTCCAAGATGATCCAGAAAGCCAGATGTCTTCCTTTTAAAAAGTTTAAGATGGTAATAGCAGGAGTAGCTTTTGAAGCAATTGAAGGGATACAGTGTTGCTAATGAACGGTAGTTTTATATTCTTAGGAAGGTAAAATTTGAAATAATTTCAAAGTCAGACTTACCATATTATGGCACTTTATGTCAAAAAAAAAATGGAATGGAACATTTGAAATAGCACTGTGATATGGTTAAAAGAAACAATGAGAATGAACTGCTTCTGAGACATTTTGTCTTGAAACTGGAAGATTTTTTTTTCTCTATTTCCTTTTCTTCCTTTGAAACTCAGATACTGAAATTTTAGTAATGATTTGGGTCATGCTGGCTCAACAAGCTAATTTTTAGAAATTTTATTTTGAGATTTGAGGAGAGTGTGGAGAGTAGGTTATTTGAGGAATTAGGATAAGAAGGCCAATTTTAAAACTATAGACACGGACATGGCCAATCTAGTAAGTTGGAAGTGTTCTGTGAAGTCACTTAGAAAAATAAAAATGTATTAATTTTATGAAGAAAAGGCATAAGTAAAACCTATTCTCATACAGTTATTGTAAAAGAATTTAGAATTCATGTCCTAAGGTGTAAGGCAATAGTTTATCCTACCTGTGGGCCAACAAGTTGTCCTTGAGCAATAAAAATTGATGTCCCAGGTCATAAAAATATGTAGGACCTCACTAATTTTGAAAATTTCTAGCTTTCTTCCAAGAATTATTTGGTCTGTTTATGGACCATGTCAGTGGAAGACTTACTTTGTAAATCTGTTTTATTCTTGGAGTATAATATAAAAGAGTAATTAGCATACTTTTTAAAGAAAATAATTAAATGAATAGCTGTTCTCCTATTAGCCAATATTTTAAATACCTTTTTAAAAAAAAATGCACTGGGAAAATATAATTGTCATTTATATAGGAGACAAAATACTTATTTTATTTATTGTGTTGTATGTGAGCTTCTAAAAATCAATAAGAAAAAGAACAGTCTAGTAGAGAACATATTAATAGTTCATACCAGATGATATACAAAGAGGTCTAAAATTGGACCTGATCAGCCTTACGCATAATAATAGTACAAATTGAAATTATATTCAATTATCATTTTTCACCTATCAGATTGGGAGAATTTGAAAAATTTGACAAAATAGCCCTGTTGGTGAGATTATGGGGAAATAGCCACAGTCATACCTTGTCATTATAGATACCCTATAACTTTTATGTTTCCTGCGTTTTCTTTCACGATTACGTCTTTCTCCCAGATGTTACTACTATCCTGAATTTAGGTATTGGGGTTGTGTATGCATCCGTTAAAGGTGTTTTAACCTTTTTATGAATGGAATCCTACTGAATGTAATTTTCCATGACTTGTTTTGTTTTTTTTTGTTTTGTTTTTTTTTTTGTTTTTTTTTGAGATGGAGTCTCACTCTGTTGCCCAGGCTAGAGTGCAGTGGTGTGACCTCGGCTCACTACAAGCTCCGCCTCCCGGTTTCACACCGTTCTCCTGCCTCAGCCTCCTGAGTAGCTGAGACAACAGGCACCTGTCACCACACCCGGCTAATTTTTTTGTATTTTTAGTAGAGAGGGAGTTTCACCATGTTAACCAGGATGGTCTCGATCTCCTGACCTCATGATCCACCCGTCTCAGCCTCCCAAAGTGCTGGGATTACAGGCGTGAGCCACCGCACCCGGCCTATGACTTGGTTTTTATTCAGCATTATGTTTTTATGATTCAGCCATGTTGATGCGTACGTCTAATGACAATTCATTGTTTTACTGCTGTATTGTATTCTGATATGTGAATATACTATAATTCATTCATTCTGCTGTAGATATTTAGGTTGCTTCCATTTTTCTTCTTGGCTACTATCAGCAGTACAGCCATGAACATTCTCAAACATGTCTTCTGATATACTTCATAGGAGTGGAATTGGGATGTAGAGGTCTGTACATCCTTAGGTTTTTTAGGCAATGCCATAATGTTTTACAAAGTAGTTGTACTAAAAGATACTACTTAAAATTAATACAGTTTTCATTTTCAGTCTTTTCTCCAATACTTGATATTGTCAGATTTTTAAGTTTTGCCAGTTATTGAATATGAAATAGTTTCTAACTGTACTCTTAATTGACATTTTCCTAATTGCTGATAAGATTTTGCATTTTTTCATGTGTCTGTTGGCCATTATATTTCTTTGAAATTACTAATGATGTTTTTGCCTATTTTCTATTCGATGGTTTCTTATTGAATTGGGGGAGTTCTTTTTTCTATTTTGCATTATAAGTGTCTTCTCCCACTCCATGGCTTTTCCTTTTGTTTTCTTGTATCTTTTTAATGAATAGATTTCTAATATATATATATATATATATTAGACAGAGTTTCACTTTTGTTGCCCAGGCTGGAGTGCAATCTGTCTCTTATACACATCTAGATGTGTATAAGAGACAGGTGTGTGTGTGTGTATATATATATATATATATATTAGACAGAGTCTCGCTCTGTTACCCAGGCTGGGGTGCAGTGGCACAATCTCGGCCACTGCAACCTCTACCCCCTGGGTTCAAGCGATTCTCCTACCTCAGCTTCCCAAGTAGCTGGGATTTACAGGCGTGCATCACTATGCCTGGCTAATTTTTGTATTTTTAGTAGAGACGGGGTTTCACCATGCTGGCCAGGCTAGTCTCGAACTCCTAACCTCAGGTGATCCTCCCACCTCAGCCTCCCAAAGTGCTGGGATTACAGGTGTGAGCCACCATGCCCAGCCAGATCTGGTATTTTTAATGTAGTTGAGTTTTGAAATCTTTTCTCTTGTTTTTAGTACATTTGTGTCTTGTTAATAACAGAAATCTTACCCTTCCTAAATCAGAAATATATTTTCTTGTATCATCTTTTAAAAGTTTTGAGGTTTTGCTCTTTGCAGTTAATTCTTTAATTCATTTGTAATTGATTTTTTTTGGAGAGGGGGGACAAAGTCTCACTCTGTTGCCCGGGCTGGAGTACAATGGTGCGATCTCTGCTCACTACAACCTCTGCCTCCTGGGTTCAAGCAATTCTCCTGCCTCAGCCTCCTGAGAAGCTGGGATTACAGGCTCCCACCACCACGCCCAGCTAGTTTTTGTATTTTTAGTAGAGACGGGGTTTCACCATCTTGGTCAGGCTGGTCTCGAACTCCTGACCTTAGGTGATCTACCTGCCTCAGCCTCCCAAAGTGTTGGAATTACAGATGTGAGCCACTGTGCGTGGCTCTTGTAATTGATTTTTAAATATAGTATTGAGGGGTCTAATTTAGGGAGGAATTTAATTTTGTTTTTTTCCCTTTGAGTAACCAGTTGTCTCAACATCATTAGTGAATAGTTTTTCCTTTTCTCATTGACCAGTAAAGTCACTTTTCTTATATATTAACTATGTCTAGGTCTATTTTGGGAATTTCTATTTCTTTCCAGTAGTCAATTTGTCTAACCTTGTACCAATTAGTATATTATCTTACTTATTATGGCTTTATATTAAAACTTGGTATTTGGTTTTGAAAGTCCCCTCACATTTTTCTTTAGCAGTGTCTTGACAATTTGGGCACCATGGCTCTTCCTCATACATAAGAAACAGCTTGTTAAGTTTCATGAAAAACTCTGTTTGAACTCTGGAATTGCATTGACTCTCTGGATCTATTTAGGAAGAATTGACATCTTAATTGTATTGAATCATCCTATTCATGAATTTGGGCTCTTTGTCCATTTATTTAATATCTTCTAGTAAAATTTTATAGCTTTCTACACCAATCAAGTACATCTGTTAAACTTATTTCTAGGTACTTTATACTTTTTTTGTTTTTATTGTAAACCACAACTGTCTTTTTTACTTTTTTTTTTTTTTTTTGCGACGGAGTTTCACTCTGTTACCCAGGCTGGAGTGCAGTGGCGCAGTCTTGGCTCACTGCAACCACTGCCTCCCGGGTTCAAACGATTCTCCTGCCTCAGCTTCCTGAGTAGCTGGGATTATAGGCTCCTGCCACTACACCCAGGTAATTTTTGTGTTTTTAGTAGAGACAGAGTTTCACCATGTTGGCCAGACTGGTCTCACATTCCTGACGTCAAGTGATCTATCCTCCATTGCCTACCAAAGTGCTGGGATTACAGGTATGAGCCACCGTACCTGGCCAACTGTTTTTATTTTTTAAGGTTTTTCTTTCTCTTTTTTTCTTTTCTCACCCATTTCCTATTTGCTGTTGGACATAGAAATACAATTGGCTTTCTATTTGTTTTAAAATTAATCTTACAGTAAGCCTTCTTGGCTAAAATCTCATTCTTCTAAAAACTTACCTGCAAATTTTTTGGAGTTTTACGTTCAGTAATCATTTCATCTGAAATAATGCTTTGTTTTTTTTTTTTTTTCCCAATTCTTACATATTTAATTTCTTTTTTCTTATTTTAATGCACTGACTCTAGGATAATTCATATGATGTTGAGTAGAAGCATTAATACTGGGCGTACTTCTGTTGTTTCCAGTTTTAAAGGGAATGCTTCAGTATATGTTGGTGGCGACTATGCATTGTTTGGTTCTGGAAGTTGAGATAAATGTGTACCTATACTGGATTGTACTTTCAAATATAAGCATTTAAGGCTACCGCTTTGCCTGTTTGGCTACTTTTTTGTTGCATACACTGTTTTGATAGGAAGTGTTACATTACTGTTTTGGTCTAAGTATTTTTAATATGAGTTATAATATCTTTCTTGACTTGTCGGTTGTTTAAAATATTATTTAAAATTTCCATGTATCTGATTTTAAATTTAGTTATTTTTATTGTTAGCTTTAAAACTTAATTGCATTATAGGCTAATGAACCAGTTCTGTGACATTTGTTGATTCTTGCCCTATAGCATAGTATATGATTGGTTTTTGTAAATGTTTAACCTGTATCTGAAAAGAATTTTTTTTCTCTACTTTCTCTAAGAGTAGAGGATTCTTTAATCGTCTTGGGCACAGGATTTATTTATTTGTCCATTATTTCAGTTTGTTAGTTGTATTTCTCAGATTTCCTATGTCTTTAGAAATTTTTGACTGTTGGCTTTTTCAGTATTTTTGTTAAAATTTCCATTAAAATGAAATTGTTTATTATGTACTTCAGTCAGTTTTTGCTTTACATATCTTGGGTTTATTTTATTAAATAGTACCCACTTAATACTATTATAATCTTATGATGATAATGTCTTTTGGTGAATTGAACCCAATACTAGGTACTGAGCTTCTTCCTTATTAGGATTTTGTCTTATAGTCTGTATTTCTAATATAGCTATGCCAATTTTCTTTTCGTTAATGTTTGTCTAGTATATCTTATCCATTTACTTTCAACCTTTTGTGTGCTTACATTTAGGTATAGCTCTTATAAGTAGTATATAGCTGGACTTTGTTTTTAATCCATTCTACTCTTTGTTTTTAATGTGGGTTCAGACCAGTTGCCTCACGTAAAATTATTGATATTTTTGTTATTGCTGTCCTACCTTTTGATTCCACTGTGTGTAATTTTTTTCTGCTTTCTTGCCCTTCTAAAAGTAGGGTTTTTTTTCCATATTTTTCTTTCTGTTTACTTTCTCTTTTGAAATTGCTCTGTTCTGTTTCTAGACTCCTTGTGTTTATTCTTGAGATGGTACCTTGAATATAGTTTTTAAAAGATTAATTTTAAAGTAACTTTAAAAATTGACCTGCTATTTATATATAGTGAAATTCTTACCTCTTTAGTAAGAATTGGTGTCTAGTTCAGTGAATGTTGACAGACATGTAGTTGCATAACCAGCACCACAGTCAAGAACAGTTCCATCACTCTCCAAAATTCATTTATGCCTACTGAAGTCAATGCCTTCTTCTCTCAGCCCTTGACAACTACTTTTCCAGAATGTCATATATTGGAAAATACAGTATGTCGCCTTTTAAGTCTGGATTCTTTGGTTTAGCATAACGTGTTTGAGGTTCATTCATGTTGTGTGTATAAAACCTGTGGCACATCCATATAATGGAATATTACTTAACAGTAGAAATGAAGGAAAATGTGCTTTTTTGAAATTTTATAGTTTTGGATTTTACCTTTAGGTTGATGGTTTGTTTTAATTTTTATGTATGGCACAAAGTTTATTCTTTTGCGTATACATATCTAGTTATTGTAGTATTATTTGTTGAAAAGATTATACTTTCTACAGGGAATTTTCCTTGCAACTTTGTCAAAATTAAGTTGTCCAAATATGTGTGGATCTACTGCTAAACACACTATTCTGTCCCATTGTTCTGTGCTAATACCAAAATGTTTAATTGTAGCTCTGTGATCAGCTATGATACAGGGATTATGAGTTTCCAAACTTTGTTCATAGTTTTCAAAGTTGCATTGATATTTGTAGATGCTTTGCATTTTCATATACATTTTAGAATGAACTTAAATGATTTGTGCAAAATATCCTGCTGGAATTTGTCAGGGGATTATGTTGAATATACAGATCAGTTTGTGGATAATCAATACCTTAATCTTGAGACTTAATATTGAGTCTTTCACTCCAGTATAGCTCTTCATTTACACAGATCTTTGCTTTAGTTTCTTATAAAGTTTTGCAGTTTTCAGGGTATAGATCTTGTAAATATTTTGCTAGATTTATATCTACTTACTTGATTTTTTATGCTATTGCAAATGGTACTGCTTTTTAAATTTTCAGTTATTCATTGTATAGAATTAAATACAATTGATTTTTAGTTGTATTGGCCTTATCTCTTGTGAAGTTTGTAAATTTACTTTTTCTTGGAGCTTTTTACCAACTCTTGATCTGTGAACACAGAATTTCATTTCTTCCTTTCTGATACATATTTTAATTTCATTTTTCTTGCTTTATCACATTGGCTAGGACCTCTAGTACTATATTGACTAGACGTGACAATGGTGCATATCCTTACCTTGTTCTTGATTTTAGGGAAAATGCGTTATCTTTCACCATTAATATTAACTGTAGGTTTCTGGTAGATATCCTTTCAGGATAAATAATCTTTCCTTCTGGCTGGGTGCAGTGGCTCATGCCTGTAATCCCAGCACTTTGGAAGGCCAAGGTGGGTGGATCACAAGGTCAGGAGATTGAGACCATCCTGGCTAACACGATGAAACCCTGTCTCTACTAAATAGTAAATACAAAAATAAAAAAAAAAGCCAGACGTGGTGGCGGGCACCTGTAGTCCCAGCTACTCGGGAGACTGAGGCAGGAGGATGGCATGAACTCAGGAGGCAGAGCTTGCAGTGAGCCTAGATTGCGCCACTGCACTCCAGTCTGGGAGACAGAGCAAGACTCCATCTCATTAAAAAAAAAAAAAAATTTCTTTCCTTTTACTGTCTTTATGGCTGTCCCTTCATTGTTAATATTTATAATTTGTGTCTTTTCATTCTGTCAAAGAGAAGTTTATCAATTTTATTGCCTCTTTTTTAGAGTGTGCCACCTTTTGAATTTGGCAATTTTTAAAAAAAATTTTATTGATTTCTGCTCTTAGTTTTTGCCTGCTTTGGGTTTCATTTGTTCTTACCATTGAATTTAGAACTTTTTGTTTCTAATGTCAGCATTTCAAGCTGTAAGTTTCCCTCTAAAAAATGATTTTTCCATATCCTACAAATGTTGATAATGTCATGTTTTCATTTTAACTCAAAACATTTAATTATACTTTTATTTTTTGAGACCGGGTCTCAGTCTGTCATGCAGGCTAGAGTGCAGTGGTCTTATCATAGCTCACTGTAGCCTCTAACTCCTGCACCCAAGCAATCCTGTTCAGCCTCGTGAGTAGCTGAGACTACAGGTGCACACCACCATGCCCAGTTAAATAATTTTTTTTTTTTGTAGAGATGGGGTCTCGCCATGTTGCCCAGGCCGGTCTTGAACTCTTGGTCTCATGGAGTTCTCCCACTTTGGCCTCCCAAAGCACTGGGATTACAGGTGTGAAACACCATGCCCAGACCAATTAAAACGTTAAAAAAATCTCCTTGTGACATCCTTTTTGGCTCATGGATTATTTAGAAGTGTGATGTTTAATTTCAGAATATTTGGGAACTTTCTGGGTGTTTGTCTGTTGGTATCTAGTTTTATTTTGTTCGACCATGACTGTATGTTTTGTATGATTTTATTTCCTTTTTAATCTGTTACAGTTTATTTTCTGGCCCAGAATATGGTCTCACTTGGTGAATGTTCATGTGCACTTGGAAAGAATGCTTATTTTCGGTTTGTGAGTGGAGTATTGTGTAAATAATAGGCCAAGTTGGTTGATAGTGTTCTGTTCTTCATCCTTGCTAATTTTTTTGTGTGCTTTTTTCTGTCAATAACCATGGGAGTGTTTGAAGTCTCAATTACAATTCGTGTAACTCTTTGGAGATATTATTTTATTGTATTCTAGCTCCTGTAGTCGCTGTTGACACTTGTCATTCTCCTGTTTATTCTTTTGATAGGATTGGTTCTTTCAACAAATCTCGTTGTTTTGTTTTTTGTTTTTTGTTTTCTTTTTTTGAGGTGGAGTCTCACTCTGTTGCCCAGGCTGGAGTGCAGTGATGCAATCTCGGCTTACTGCAAGCTCTGCCTCCTGGGTTCATACCACTCTCCTGCCTCAGCCTCCTGAGTAGCTGGGACTACAGGCGCCTGCCACCATGCCCGGCTAATTTTTTGTGTTTTTAGTAGAGATGGGGTTTCACTGTGTTAACCAGGTTGGTTTCGATCTCCTGACCTCATGATCCGCCCGCCTCAGCCTCCCAAAGTGCTGGGATTACAGGCGTGCACCACCGCGCCCAGCCACAGCCCATCTCGTTTTAAAGTCTTCTGTTTGTCATTTTCTAGTTTGCACGATAATCTATTTTTAAATGAAATCCTTTCATAAACTTCTGTGTATATATTGTGCATCCTGTATCAGTTCATTTATTTAAAAAACTGGTTTTTGAAAATTTGCAGCCTTTCTTCTTCAGATACTGCCTTTTCTCACTTCTCTCTGTAATCTCTCTTTCTGGCTAGGAGTTAACTGTTTACTGTTTGCTGCAGGTGTTGATGCAGTGGTAAGGTGTGGAGGGAGAGGAAGTGCCCTATAGTCCTGTAATTGGGTCTGCTTTAGTGAGCCAGAGTTGACTATTTTCCTACTTGATGTCAAAGACTAGAGAGGGCATTTTTCTTACTCTTGGTCTGTTAAGCTTTGGGAAAACTTAGATTCTGGTAAAATAGTTTCCTTTGAATATAGTACTTATTAAGGAGAACATTAGTTTCTCCTGTCCCCTTTTGGAAGAATGAGGAGATTTTTGTCCAGTCTTTATAGTGAGAGCCTGGTAAGACTCCTGGAAGTAAAATTTAGGAAAGTGTGGGAATGCCCTAAGACTAGGCTGGAGTTTTTAACTCTCAAGCTAATCTACATGGAGCCTCCAGCAATTTGTCAGTTACAGTTTAAAGTGTTCTAGTTCTAGCTGTGGACTTCTGCTGCCAATAAGTTGTGATTCTCTGTATTTGCTTTTTTGTGTTTGGGACAGCAGTTTGTCCTATAACCTCAATTGTGAGGACAGGAATGACAGCTTTTAAAATCTTTATATGTTGGATCAGAACTTAAGTCTTGTTCTTCTTTCTAGAACTCCAATTTCATATCTTATTCTAACTTCCATATCTTTTACTGTCTTATGTTTTCTATCTTTGTGACTCTTAGTGATGCATTTTGGATAATGTTCTTTGAATCTGTTTTTCTTGATGACTGATTTTCTTTTCAGCTGTGTCTAATCTACTGCCTAACTCATTCATCAAGAGTACTTGGAGTTATGATTACATTCAGTAAAATATCCACATATGTAAAATCCAGCTTCACTAATTTTGACAAAGGTATACACCTTAATAGCCAGCACCTAAATCAAGATGTGGAGTATTTCCATCACCCTAGGAAGTTCCCTTTTCCCACTTGCAAGTCAATTAGGAACTACCAACCAGACTTCCAAAGTATTCATACCATTTACCAGTAATTGAATTGAAGTAGAAGAGTTCAAGGTATTCTGCATTCTTTGTAACATTTGGTTGGTCATTAAAAAAATTTGTTTAGGCCAGACACAGTGGCTCATACCTGTAATCCCAGCTCTTTGGGGAGGCCAAGGCGGGCGGATCAGTTGAGGCCAGGAATTCACGAGCAGCCTGGCCAACATGATGAAACCCTGTCTCTACTAAAAATACAAAAACTAGTGGCGTGATGGTGGGCGCTTGTAGTCCCCAGCTGCCTGGGAGGCTGAGGCATGAGAATCCCTTGAACCTAGAAGCTGGAGGTTGCAGTGAGCCCAGATTGTGCCAGTGCACTCCAGCCTGGGCAACAGAGTGAGACTGTCTCAAAAAAATTTGTAGCTGTGCTGGTGGGTATGTGTTGCATTGAAGGTTTGGTTGATTTGTTATTAACAGAACCTTCAGTTTTGGAAGTTCTGTGGTTTTTATTCAAATTTGAAAGCTAGACTGTTGTTGCTTGCTTGTCTTAATGAATACCTCCTTTATTTCTTAAGGGACTATAGTCTGTTACCAATAGTGTGTTCTTTGATATATGATGAATCTGTACTCTTGGTACTCACACGTTCCTAATTACTATTATAACAAAATTGTTCTCTTGTCACATGTCACTAACATATCTTGGTAACACATTTTCTTCTTACTTGAAATATATTTGTTTTTCCTATATGTGATATAAATATTCTAAGAAGACCCCTTCTTCTTTAAGATATCACTCATTCTTTCTTCTATAGGGCTGTCTTTGAGTTTGTCTGTGGTCTTAAAAGATAAATGCAGGTGTTCGAAGATTAACATAGAACCTGTAGGATTACTTCAAGGTGCCAGGTTGTGATATTACTTCAGAACTAAGATTAATATATATGCTTTTATGTATCTGTGTATATATGTTTTGGACAAGCCCAAATTTTAGAGTTTAAAGATTCTGAAGTTTTTCTTTATGACTGTTTTAAAGAGAATATTTATTTACACATGTATTTTTAAAATGTATATAATAGATTAAATACAGTAGAATTCAATTTAAGAAATTAGTATTTTATTTTGTAGTATACATTTCTGTCTTGCCTTGCAGTTATGTTTTATAGGTTTTATTTTTGTCTTCTGCTTTAGGCAATCCTTTATCACAGGATATTCTCAACTTATACCAGGACCCAGATGGAACCCGAAAGCTACTGAACTTCATGCTTGACAATCTCGCAGGTAACTGTTAGTGACAGAGCTGTAAAATAAATTCTACAGATATTATTAACCAGCTAATATATCATATGTTGCTCAAGAGCATCTGACTGTTTTTTATAATTGCTTGTGGGTTTGGAGTTCCTTCCATTATGTATCCTATGTTAGTGGAACATTCTTCTTTTCGTATACTGAATGTTTCCTATTTACCAAGCAATATGTTAGATTAGTTGCATTATTTTGTTTAAGAACCTAGGACATAGGAACTTTAACTCACAGTTTAGAGATGTAAATTTTGTGATTCAGAGACTAATTTATTTATACATAGCTAATCAGTGCCAGAGCTGTGAATCTAAGATTATCTTGCTCTTAATCACAAAGATACACAGTTTATTAGTTGTTTGAATTTGGTGCAAATTACTTGGAACTCTCACATGTTACACATTTTTAATGAATGAAATGACTAGTTTGATTCACCACACATTTGTGAAAATTTTGCAACCAGGTTTTAAATTAAGAACACCAGATTTATTTAAATACAATTTAAAGTCGTTGTATTCCAAATGGAAATTTTCTTCTGTAAGAAGACCACGCTGGACGTGGTGGCTCACACCTGTAATCCCAGCACTTTGTGTGGCCAAGGAAGGCGGATCACCTGAGGTCAGGAGTTGGAGACCAACCGCCAACATGGTGAAACCATGGTGAAACGTCTCTACTAAAAATACAAAAATTAGCCAGGCGTGGTGGTGTGTACCTGTAACTCAAGCTACTCCGGAGGCTGAGACAGGAGAATCGCTTGAACCGGGGAAGCAGAGGCTGCAGTGAGCTGAGATCACGCCACTGCACTCCAGCCTTGGTGACAGAGCGAGGCTCTGTCTCAAAATATATATATATTAAAAACAAAAGAAGAAGACTATTAGGTATTTGATTTAAAACTGTTGTGTGGTTTTTTTGTTTTTTTGTTTTTTTTTTTTTTTTTTGCTTAATCTCTGAAAATATGGGTAAAAGTATGGAGATACTACTGTATACAAATATTTTTCTTAGCATGATGTCTTTCTATAAAATACAGAATTCTGAAACAGCTAGAGAAATCATAAGTTCCAGCATAGTGGCCACCGTCACATGTTCGCTATATTCTTTTAAAATTCTCTTCATCGTAAGACGCCCTTCTTCCCCACTCCTTCACATAAAGTAAGGTTTATAATATGGTAAAACTAAATATTATCTGAAAAGTTTATGGCTAAAAAGACTAAAAGTTGATCAGTACAAATGAGCAAATTTATTATAGAAGCCTTCTTAGTAAATAATTAGGAATATGTGACAATTTAAGCTGTATACATAGCATACGTATGCTGTTTCTAACTTACTTTAAAATTAAATATCTTGGCCGGGCTTGGTGGCTCACGTCTGTAATCCCAGCACTTTGGGAGGCCAAGGTGGGCGGATCACAAGGTCAGGAGATCGAGACCATCCTGCCTTACACGGTGAAACCCCATCTCTACTAAAAATACAAAAAAGCAGCCGGGTGTGGTGGTACGTGCCCGTAGTCCCAGCCAATCGGGAGGCTGAGGCAAGAGAATCGCTTGAACCTGGGATGTGAAGGTTGCAGTGAGCCGAGATCGCGCCACTGCACTCCAGCCTGGGTGACAGAGTGAGACTCTGTCTCAAAAAAAAAAAAAAAAAAAACTCTTCTTTCTGCAGATGTAGCCAGTCAATCCAGCCATATGTGTGTGCTGTGTGTGTGTCATTTGTAAGGAGTTCTTGTATGTTTTAGATGTAAGCCTTTTGTTGGTAATATGTTGCAAATATCTGCTCCCATGCTATTATTAACTTTTTCATTCTCTTAATTTGTTTTTTGACATACAGAAAAATTTTAATGTACTCCCGTCCAATTTGTTGATATTTTCTGTTACAGTACTGCTTTTATCCTTTTTAAGAATTTTTTCATACCACAGGATCATGAATATATTCTCCTATGACATTATCTAGAAACCGTTTTTTTTTTTTTTGTTTTTTTACTTCTAATGTTTAGAATTAGGTTTTATGACTTTTCCGTATGTATTTTATATTAACTCTGAGCCTTTTATTGATTAGATTGTCCTTTCACTATTGTTTTTTAATGTCATCTTTGTCATAAATCAGGTGTCAAGGTATGTGTAGGTCTGTTTCTGGATTCTTTATTCTCTTCCGTGCATCTTTATAGCAGTGTAACAGTGTTTAATTATGGACAGCTTTATAAAAAGTCTTGAGATCCAGTAGAGTGATCCAGGAGAGTAAGTCTTTCCCCTTGACCTATTGTGAAGAATCTTGGCTAGTTCTGGCCTCTGTGTTCTTTTATCTTGTATTTTAATTAAAATTTTTAGAATGAGGTTTTAAAATCTCTCCCCTCTCCAAAATGTAGAGATTTTATTTGGGATTATATTGAATCTATGTAGATGGCTTTGGAAATAATTGATATGTTTACAACAGTGGATCCTTGTATTTGTTATGCTTTTTATAATTTCTCTCAATATTGAGTTTTAGGTTTCTGTGTAGTGGGCTTGCCCATACTGTATTACATTTATTCTAAATATTAACTTCTTAATTCTCTTAAAAATAATCATTTTAAAGATATGTCTTACTCTCTTAATGGTTGTTACTGATTAATGGAATACAATTGAGTTTTGTATATTTTTTGGTATTTGATCATCTTCCTAAACAGTTACTAAATGCCTTGCTAAAGAACATATTCAGCCACTTTGCTAAATAGTTTTTAATGCTAATGCATTTTTAATTTTAATGTATACAATTATGTCATTTGCAAGTAATGAGAGTTGTGTTACTCCATTTCTAATCCTTTTAATTTTCTTGCCAACCTACACTTATTGCGCTAGTTAGCTAAAAGTGGTGATAATGGGCATCCTTGTCTAATTTCATAATTTTTGATTAAGTATCATATTCACTGTAGTTTTTATATAGATAAACATCAGATGAAGGAAGTTTTTTTCTATTCCTAATTTGCTAGGCAAGTTTTTTTTTTTAAATATGACTAGATTTTGAATTTTATCAAATGCTTCTTTATTAAGATGAGTAGATTATTTTTATTCTTTAATATGGTATTTATATTGATGGTTTTTTTTGTATGTTATGCCACCTTTGGTATTCCTAGAATAAAGCCAACAAGGTTATGATAAATTATTATCCTTTTATACCTTAGATTCAGTTTGCTAATATTTTATTTAGTGTTTGTTTGTTTGTTTGTTTATTTATTTATTTATTTATTTATTTATTTATTTTTATGAGACAGAGTTACACTCTGTCGCCCAGGCTGGAGTGCAGTGGCGCAATCTCAACTCACTGCAATTTCCACCTGCCAGGTTCAAGTGCTTCTCCTGCCTCAGCCTCCTGTGTAGCTGGAATTACAGGCATGCCACCACCACGCCTAGCTGATTTTTATATTTTTAGTAGAAACAGGGTTTCGTCATGTTGGCCAGGCTGGTCGAACTCCTGACCTTGAGCAGTCTGCCTGCCTTGGCTTCCCAAAGTGTTCGGATTACAGGTGTGAGCCAGCATGCTCAGCCTATATAGGATTTTTTGCGTCTGTGTTTATGCATAAGATTGGTCAGTACTTCTTTTCCTTCAATGTCCTTGTCAACTTGTGATATTGAAGTTATACTGGCTTTGAAAATTTGTTTAAGTATTCCCTTATTTTCTGTTGTTTGGAAGAATTTGTTTAAGGTTGATTTTTTTTTTTTTTCTTTCTGGGTTTTTTTTTTTCTGGTAGGAAGTTTTACATTACTGATTTAATTTCTTTAATAACTATAGTACTATTCTGATTTCCATTTCTCTTTCTATGAGTTTCTGAAAGTTGTGTTTTCTGGAAATTAGCCCATTTTATCTAAATCTTCAAATTTATGAGCCGTAAGTTGTTCAGAATATTTTATGATGTCTTAGTATCCGTAGGTTGTATAGTGATGTCTTTTTTGCATTTCGGATATTAGTTTATGCAAAGTCTTGCCCAGGCATTTATTAATATTTTCTTTGAAAAGAAGAACCAACTTTTAGCTTCATTGGTCTTCTTTATTGTATGTTTTCAATATTATTAATTTATTTATCTCTTCCTTTCTTCTGGTTTCATTTGCTATTCTTTTTCTAGCTTAAGGTACACATGCCTTAATTTCCAGTCTTTTTTTCCTCAAATATTTTTATATATTTATTTATGTATAAATATTCCTCTAAAGTGGCTTTTAGGTGTATCTCACAAGCTTTAGTTTGTATTATTTTCATTATCATTCAGTTCAGCATGTTTTCTAATAGCCTTTATTTCTTCCTTGGCCTGTGAGTCATTTAGAAACTTGTTTCTTTGTTTTCAGAGTTCTTCTAGTTTTCTTTGTCTTAGGTTCCTAGCTTAATTCCATGGTGATTAGAGAACATATCCTGATTAATTTAAATTTTAAAAATATGTTATTTATTACCTCTGCAGATGATTAATTTTTGTAATTAAGTACACACTTGAAAATAATGTCTCTTCTCATTAGATGCAGTATCCTATATATTAGTTTGTTTGTTAATTATATTGTTTGAATGTGTTAGATGTACTCAATGATTACTTTGGTTTTGTTCATTACCAATAAATCCATGTCAAAATGGTAGGTTTGTCTGTCTTCTTGTAGTTATTTCAGCCTTTCTGTTACATATACTTAGGGTATATTTTCATGTGTTTTATATTCATAGCTATTCAACTTTCTGTCTTGCTGCACATTTACTTTACTGATTCCTTGTTCTTTCCTTTTTTGATGTTCCATTTCTATTTTCCTTGATATTTAGAATTTCCTTAGCTCACTGCAGCCTCCAACTCCTGGGCTGAAGTGATCCTTCTATCTCAGCCTCCCAAGTAGCTAGGGACTACAGGCCCATGTCACCGTGTCTAGCTAATTTTTAAAAATTTTTGTAGAGATGGTATCTCACTGTGTTGGCCAAGTTGGTCTTGAACTCCTGGCCTCAAGTGATCCT
The DNA here is from genome assembly GCF_000951045.1 of Mandrillus leucophaeus. Taxonomy (NCBI): domain Eukaryota; kingdom Metazoa; phylum Chordata; class Mammalia; order Primates; family Cercopithecidae; genus Mandrillus; species Mandrillus leucophaeus. The sequence continues at coordinate 3,897,557 of NW_012108141.1, read as the reverse complement.
CCCATCTCAGCCTTCCAAGGTGCTGGGATTATATGTGTAAGCCACTGCATCCCGCCCCCATTTAGCTATTTTTTGAGGGCAGGTCTGCTAGCAACGGAAGTGTTTTCCTTCGTCTGTTAACATCTTTATTTCCCCTTGATTTCTGAAGGATACTTTTTCTGGATACAGAATTTCCAGTTGACAGTTCTTTTCTTTCAGTCCTTGAAAAATATTGTACCACTTCCTTAGGCTTTCATGGTTTCTTAAAAGAAATCTAGTGTCATTTGAGTTGGTGTCCTATAGATAATACGCTATTTCTATATGATGTTTTTAAGGTTCTTTCTTTAGTTTTCAGAAGTTTAGTTATGATCTGTCTTGGCATGGATTTCTTTGGGCTCTTCATATTTGAAGTTTGCTCACCTTCTTAAATTTGTTAGGTGTAAGTATTTCACATAAATTTGGAAATTTTCACCTGTTCTCTCTGAGAATACTTTTTTAGCTTCACATCCTTTCTCCTGTCCTTCTGTAACTCTGGTAATACAAATCTAGATTTTTAAAAAATTATGGTTCCACAGGTTTTTTCAGGCCCTGTTCATTTGTTTCAGTCAGTTTTCTTTTTGTTTTTCAGACTAAGTTGTCCTGATTCATTCTCAAGTTCACTGATTTTTATCTTTTGGCATCTGTTATTGTGCCTTTCCAATGAGTTTTAAAATTTTGGTTATTGTATTTTTCAGTTGGATTATATCTATTTGATACTTTTAAAATAATAATTTCTCTGTATTTGCTGGATTTTTCTATTCTTTTCAAGAATATTTGTAATTACTTGTTCAAGCAGTTTTATGATGGCTCTTCTAAAATCTGTCAGGTAATTTCAACATCTGATTGAGCTCAGTGTTGGTGTCTGTTGGTCTTTTAACACTTAAGTTGTGATTTTCCTGGTTCTTGGTGTGACCAGTGATTTTTATTTGTACCCTGAACATTTTGGATATTATGTTAGGAGACTTCTGATGCTTTTTAAATCTCTGATTTCAGCAGGCAGTTACCCTGTTTAGGTTTAGCATGTAGATTTGGTTGTCTCTTCAGGTTCAGCTGACACCTGCACTGCCGGCAGATCAGGCCTAGTGCTGCCAGTCAATGTTAGGTGTGGGGAGGAAGGATGGCTCTCTTGAGCTCTGTTGAAGATTGAGTCACCAATATATTTATTTATTTTATGTGATAGTAGCCCATATAACTCTTTATTTCTTTGTTTTGTCATATCATTGGCCATGTAGTTTCATCTTAAAAAAAAACTGATTTTAAATGCTTGTCTCATATGAATATATTATCCTTTTGTAAAAAAAGTTAAAATTCCTGTTATGATTAAAATTTCTTTTAATCATTACTTTTAATCACAGTCCCTTCCATGCAGGTAATCACACTTGTAAGTTGGGTGTATATCCTTTTACTTTCTGGTGAGCATTTACATAGAAAAATTATACCAGCAGAAATTTTATACTATTACTTTTAATGTGTGGTTTAAACATTTTTAAATAAAATATATCACATTTTATTATTCTGGTTTTTTTTTCCTACTTCTTTTTACTCAACAGTATTCCATGGGTATGTTTCCACTTGAACACATATTTATCTTTTTTCTTTTTAAACTATAGCATAGTCTTTCTTAAAATTTAGGATATTATTTAGCCATTTACTATTGCTTTTGTTAATATAAACAATGGTGTAATGGATATCTTTTTGAATGCTGCTTAAAGAAGATAGGGCTGATCCCAGGACATAGAATTTTGCTCTGTCATAGGGACATGGATGTTTTAAATTTTAAAAGATGCCAGTTTATTCTCAAGATAGCTGTACTAATTTATATTCCTACCAGCTGTACATGCTGTTTGTCGCCATCACCAGTCCTGGATGTTATTGCACTTAAAAATTTTGCATGAACTTGGGTAACAAATATGCTATCTCATCTTTTTAATTTTCCTGGTTAGTAGTGAGATAGAGTATTCGCTCATATTGTTTTTGGCTCTTTGGATATTGCTGATTACTGTGCATTATACTTAAACTGCTACATTGTCATACACTAGTTAAGATTTGGAAGCACTAGAATGTTGATATTATATTACCTGTTTTATTCTAGAAGTTTCTGGATTTCTGAATTTTTAAGCAAGCCAACTTAGGTAGATTTTGCTGATAAGGATCCCAATAGCTAGAAATTTTTTTGTTTACTTTTTCTGTTTCTATATTAGATTTTTCATTTTTGAGACACTGCTGTGATTCTATGGCACTCACATAGCCAGAAGATTGTTTTCTGGGATTCAGTATGTTGAACAAGCTGGATGATTTGTCTATTACCTTATAACCTTCTTTTCTTTCCTGGGAAGATATGGAATATATGAAATGGTGTTCATTCTACTCTGTGAAGAGTATGGCTGCTAAAACACAGTACTATATAGGTAGACTTTCAGAACACCAAAACTGTTAGTAAAGTGACAGTTTTAAATATCTGGGCTACTTTGGTTTTGACCAAAGTGGCTAGATAAAGATGGAGAGTTTTTTGTTTTAAAGCAATACATTTCTCAGCCATTACTACCATGGGCAAATCTGCAAACTTGAATCAAGTTGTCCTGTAATTTCAAAGATTTTGAAAGGAAAAGAAAAGGGGGTAGTTAAATCTTAACTCATCTGGTAGTTAGGTAGCATTTGGTTCCATAGTATTGATAACCATATCTGAGCAATTAGTGTTTAACAAGTGCCTTCCTTTTTTCTGCATAATGTAGTTCTATCCTTATCTCTTGTTTTGTGTTGACATTATAAAAGAGAGAGAGTATAATCAGGAAATGAAGGCCGCACTAGAAAATTCACTAACTTTAATACATTCATAGGTACTTTTTTCTATTTTAAAGATGTTTGACTCTTTTAATTCATCAGGGTTGGAATTTCAGATGGCTTTGATTTCCCACAAGGCTAAGTCAATACACTTTACATATATAATTAAAGACCTAAGATTTTACGTAGGGTTTTAAATAGGCACTTTTCGTAAATACCATGTAAGTGAAAATGCCATTAATGAGTTTCCTAATGTTATTTTCTTGTATTAGTTCTGTGTTCTCTGCATAGCTTTTCTTAAATTTCCTTTGGCTACTAAATCTTCATTAAATTTCAGCATTAGATTAAGCCAGTTTGCAGGCCGTTACAGCAGAATGGAAAACAGAGGTGGTTTTGACATTATAAACACGTCAGAATTCAGAAACACATGAAATTAACCTATATTTACAAAAATTTTTTTTCCAGTTCATCCAGAGCAGCTTCCTCCGAGGCCATGGATTACATTAAAAGAACGAGACCAAATTCTGCCATCAGGTAAATAGTTTTTCTCATTCTTCCTTTTTTCCCAGAAATACTTAAAATGTTATTTGGGCTTCATGATCCGTAATAAATAAGACTTCATTTTTACCTCTCATGGGTAGATGCGTTTAAAAATACTGATGAATAAACTTTTAAAAAGTCCACATTAAGATAGACCTGTCAATAAGTGTCTTATATGTTTCACAGTAATGCAGCCCTTGGTTTTAAAATTATTTCTATAATACAGCTTTCCACATGACATCTTCACAGAGAGTATTGGGTGATGTAAGAAAAATGAATAACAGTGGTTTTTCTTGTGAAAAATTTTAAACTACTGAGAAGTACTTGATCTTTCTTGAGAGGTAGATAACATTTATGGAAGAATAACGTAGACTGGGCATATATTTACTGTATTGGCAACGAAGTATAATACCAGCCCAGGGGTGTAGAAATAATACATGGTATTTGAGCAATATAGGTATACAATCTAGCATTTCTAGAACTGAAGTAATGTAGAAAACATAAGCATTTATCTTTTTGCAGGGACCGATAATGGTTTGACGTTTATAAATTCTTCTTCATATTTGGTATTTTAGGCTTGGGAATTCTACTTAAAATAAGTTACGAATTACTGTTTTTCCAAATGTCTTTTTTTTTTAATCACAAAAGTAATAATTTTCATGATATCTAATTTCATTTTAAAATTAAATGAAAATTGCAAGCGTTTCAGTATGAAGATTAAACCAGTTACAGAATAGTACTACATTAATAAATTTTGGCTGGGCACTGTGGCTCTTACCTGTAATCCCAGCACAATGGGAGGCCAAGGCGGGCAGATCACTTGAGGCCAGGAGTTCAAGATTAGTTTGGCCAACATGGTGAAACCCTGTCTCTACTAAAAACACAAAAATTAGCCAGGTCGTGGTAGCGCACTCCTGTAATCCCAGTTTCTCAGGAGGCTGAGGCATGAGAATCGCTTGAACCTGGGATGCTGAGTTCACATACAGTGAGCCAAGATTGTGCCATCGCACTCTAGCCTAGGAGACAGAGCAAGACCCTGTCTCAAAAAAACAAGATAATTAATTGTTAAAGGGTAAATCACAATTAGACTTTATATATTTTTTGAGCAATGTAAAGGCCTTTTGTTGGTGAGTTTTGGGCTTTTTTAAGTTAAGAGAATTCAGAACAAGTCTTTTTTTAAGTATTTGGAAATGTGGGATATATAGCCTCTTCATGGTTCTATTTGCATTTTAATAACACTACAAAATATTATAATATGCAGTACATTTTTGTGTCTTTCAGAGGTAATAATTTTAAAACCACCACACTCTAGAGCTGCAATATCAGCTTGTTTTAAGAGGCACTGTGTCAATGTTATGAATAACATTTTTACTATAAGGTTGCATATTGGTGGTTTAAGTGAAAGGAGTACCTAATGTTTTCTACAAAACTTAAAGCTAGATAGATTTATTTTATAGTTGGCCTTTCCTGGTGTATAATTAATTATTCCCTTCTGATGTTAAAAACACCATTTTCTAATTCTTTTGAATATGAGTGAACATAATCTTGAAGAAAAGATTTTCTAATATTGCATAGCTACATTTCCATTAAGAAAAGGAATAATAGAAACAAATTTTCATTAATTGCTGAATTCTCAAAGTAATCTGTTCTTGAGTTTTCTTCATTGAAAAACTAGTGTGGACTTTTCTTTTGAGATATGGTGCTTCCCTGAGTAGGAGCTGAGTGCTAAAAAAAAGTTACTGTTAAAAATGCATTTTACTTCTGATGCATAGAGGGATGTATATAATACCTTGTGGTGGCTAAGGGTGATTTATTGCTAAAAAAAATAATAATAATAATGATAAACTATATGGGAATCAAGCCTAGATAATGAAAAAGGTCCCAAATAGAAACAGAGTATGAGAGATGAGTGATAATAACACTTAGGTAGTTTTTACTTCTGTTTAAAAATTGCTGGTTCATTCTCAGGCACTGGCAGGGATATAAAGAGTTTTGGCTATATTATAAAAATTGCAATCTCTGATCTTTTTAATGAAATCTCATTTTACAAAGTCTTAGGAAAAAACTGAATGAAGCAAATGGCAGTCTACCTCTTTCACCTTACTTCCAAATGACATTTCAAATCCTGAGAAGCATAGTAAGGTAAATTCAGGGTGCTTACTTCACAGTGTAGTGGTTTGGAAATGATGCTGGGTCATTTCCAAGATAAATACTCAGAAAATACAAGTCAACTCAAATTGAAATTTTGCTCCCAGTATACAAAATGGTCACCAGTCAGACCCTCAGGGGACTGAACTGAGTTTCTCTTAATACTTTTTCCATCATCTGAAGCAGAACCAACTTCAATCAAGTGTCACTTCACTTTGAATTCCTCATGTCTTATTTAAATAAGTGATTCTCAGCCATGTCTGTTCATTATAATCACCTGGGATGCTGGGATGCTTTTTAAAAATACGAATAGCTAGACTCTTAATATTCCAACTTAATTAGTCTGGAGTCAGATCCTTACTTCAGCATTTTTCTTTTAAAGATCTACAAAGTGATTCTACTAGGCAGCCAAGATGGAGAATTACTGATAAAAATCAGGGCTTTTGAGACTTTAACATGCAATTGCATATGAATTACCTGAGGATTTTGTTGAACTGCACATCCTGTCCAAAAGAGGTGTTTATGGGGCCACAGATGCTGTATTTCTAAATTCCCAGGTGATTGATTACTGATGCTGCTGGTCTTCACAGCACACTTAGCAAGTATGCACACAGTAGCAAGGATGCAAACCATCTTCTCCTATTAGTTTGCTCACAGTCTTTTTATAGTTAAAGGACATTTAAAAATGAGCATTTTATTTCAGAAACTCACCTTTGATTGACAAAAAGGATTCTCTTACAACTAAATTTTGTTAGTCCGTACTCTTCTGCCTCAAAGTAATGATAGCAGTAGGAGGCCCCAAAAAAATGCTAACTATAGATATTTTGTTAATAAGAAGTAATGAGATTAGAGCTCTTTAATTAAAATGCAACTACAGTTTAATTTTGTCCCACTCATTTAAAGAAGCTTTCTTCAGCACGTTATAAGCAAAAAATTAGCAGATTTAAAATTTTAAATTTTTATTAAATTTCCTCAAAACTCTCAAATATGAGCTGTTAGTCTAATTCTAGATTTAGTAAAATAAATTTTGTATGATGGACTCCAGTGATGTTTTAGCAGATTAGCAATCTTAATCTTGCCTAGGCATTTTACAATGATGATATGTGGCGTATGTGTGTGTGCTGTGTGCTTGTGCAGGTGTACACATGATATTGCTTTAGAAAAAGTTGCCTAATTTTCTCCCGTTTGTCTGTTGTTTTTTCTCCCACTTCTTAGCATCATTCACGGTTATGTGTTACAATGTGTTATGTGATAAATACGCTACCCGGCAGCTATATGGCTATTGCCCATCCTGGGCATTAAACTGGGAATACAGGAAAAAGGGAATTATGGAAGAAATTGTTAACTGTGACGCAGATATCATTAGTCTTCAGGTAACACCATAGAAATTAAACTGTCTTTAACTTAAAAGGTGAACTTAAACATAAGAGAAGATCTGACCACTGGGAGAGATCCTGTGTTTAGAGCCAAAGCTCAAAAAGAATTGTTTTCTCTCCTCCTCTTAAAAAAAATGGACAATTTAAATAAGCACTTAAGACATTTCCATAGTGAAACTATTTTGCTGACTGAATACAACCATCTACTTACATTTATTTACTATTCACTTAAGTGGAAATAATCTTACCCATTATTCATGTTAATATTCACCTCATGATCATTGGTATTGCTGAAAGAGAAAACCACAGAAGATTGCCAGTCTTTTAGGAATATAAATTTAATTTATATTGGGGTCTGTTTAAAAAAAAAAAAAAAAGCTTGCCCACAGTTATTTCTTAAACAGACATATTTTAAAATATTATACTATAAATCATGCGTTATTTGCCTTACCTTACTTTATAAACCATCTCTGAAATTTAGATTCTTCTGTTTTATAGCACTTTATTAATTGAACTTTACTGAAGAAGCAGAATCTTTTCATGAAATGTGTTTTATTGCTTCAAAATTTAGCTAATGATTAGCCAAAAAGATGTTTGAATATTTTTTAGTAACTTTTTTCTTAGCAACTTTCAAAACATGTTAAGTGCTTAAAGGTTTAAAAATTTTTAATTGACAAATGTATACGTTTATGGGGTACACTGTAATGTTTTGATACATATATTTTTTTAAAATGATCAAATGAGGCTAATTAACATGTTCATCAACTCAAAAACTTACTATTTCTTAAAGGTGTTTAAAAATGTGTTACAGGCCAGGCGTGGTGGCTCACGCCTATAATCCCAGCACTTTGGGAGGCCAATGCAGGTGGATCACTTGAGGTCAGGAGTTTGAGACCAGCCTGGCCAACGTGGTGAAACCCCGTATCTACTAAAAATGCAAAAATTAGCCAGGCGAGGTGGCGTGCACCTGTAATCCCAACTACTTGGGAGGCTGAGGCATGAGAATCTCTTGAACCCAGGAGGCAGAGGTTGCAGTGAGCAGAGATCACACCACTGCACTCCAGTCTGGATGGCAGAGCGAGACTCTGTCTCAAAAAGAAAAAAAAAGTGTGTTATAATTTCACACATTCTTTTCATTATAGCCTGAGAGGGAAAATTATTTAAAAATTTTTTATGTAACAGAGTAGCTTGATAATTTATTTTTATGTTGCTTGGGAAAATATAAAAATCTTTTAAAATTAAAATAAAATTTCTTCTAAACCCTGAGACTAACAGAGAATTGGGGAGAGGAGGAGGTAAACAAAATTGGCTATTTTAGTTTCTTGTCTACCTCTTGGTTTAGTATTTGTAGTGATAACAGCCTCACACCCTCTTAAATGTAGCAGTTTGAAGGATAAAACATCATAAATCAAGAAAATTGTCTATAAAAGTGATGCTATAATACTATACTGTATTAAAAAGAGATCATTCTAAAGAAGTTGGAAATTTTGAAAAAATGCAAAGCATGATGGAGGGAAATACCTAATTTCATGTCATAAGATAGTTGTTGTGTTAAAACTTCTGGAGTATTTTTCTTCTACACATTAAATAAAATATATTTACAGATACATTTTGTTTCTTATTTATTATACTTAATAGATTTTCCATGTTACTAAAGTTCTTCAAAACTAATTAGTTATATGAACGTATATTGATTAAGCTTTTCCCGTACCATTGTACATTTAGTTGTTTATGGGTTTTTGCTGTCGTAAACTCATGCTGTTAGCAACATCTGCATACATAAATTATCTTCATATTTATTTCATTTAGAAAGACCTGTTAAAATATTTTGTGAGTCAAAGAATAAAATAGGCTAATAATTATCAAATTAATAGAGGCCATTGGATGATTGTGATTTTAGGTACTTAAAAATTTCTTAAAGTAGAATTTTTTGTGAATAGATTTTATGTTTCTCACTCTTGGGTATCATTTCTTTCCACCATAGTTCAGAAGGATAAGCAATTTTTAAAATTACCTTTTTTTATATAAAATATACTATTCCCTATCACAGAATCTATCATATACCCAACTTGCTTTGTTTAGTTGCCAGTCTTGAGGAAGTAAAGTATAATGGAATGAACTGTAAATTGGGCATCAAGAGACCTTGGGATGTAGTCCTACTCCTGTTACTATCTGTGTGAGCATGAGAAAATCATGTCACCTTTCTGGTTCTTTCATGTTTAAAAAGCTACCATTGTCAAGTAGCAGCTGCTAGCAATCAGGTAAGATAGTAAGATAATATTTGCTATGTGAATTATTTTTATTAAGTTACATCTTACTTATAATGCTGAACATTTTTATATCTTAATTAGCATTTTCCCTCTGTCATATAGATGATAACTTTTCTTTCATCTCAGGAAGTGGAAACAGAGCAATACTTCACTCTCTTTCTGCCAGCATTGAAGGAGCGTGGATATGATGGATTTTTTTCTCCAAAGTCACGTGCCAAAATCATGTCTGAGCAGGAGAGAAAGCATGTAGATGGTTGTGCAATATTCTTCAAAACAGAAAAGTAAGTTAAGGGAACAAAGCACAATGGTGTACTTTTATTTATTTAAATTCTTACACTTTAAAATTGTCTTTAGTTTGGCCCTGTAAAATAAACAGAAAGCTAGAAAAAAGTACTACACAACTTAAAAGTGTTGTTAATGTTTCATTTCTCAGGCTGTATATTTGGAATAAGGATATTTATTGTATTACTTCTTATGCTTTTATTATCAAATAACACTAAACATTTTAAGAGATACAGACTCGAATGGTCTCATATTTCAGAACATATTTTCATGAAGTAAAATATTAGTTTTTTTGTAAAAAAAAGGAAGTGGTACCTTTTAAGGTTAGCCCTAAGTGGTCTGGGATTCTTTTCTGTGATTTTTTTAATAGTTGATTTTTGAGAATCATTCATTTTACCAATCTTTTATCTTTTACAATTAACATTTCATACAATTGTTTAATCATTTATTCACTAAATGTGTACTGAACATTTGCTTTGTGATAAGTCCTGTGCTAGACACAACAGACACAAAGATAGTCAAGACATAGTTCCTAATCTCACTGAAAGCTCAAATCCAGTAGGGAAAGCTAGGCATGTAAGACAATTACAATATCATATGGTGTATATATAAGATAGAGATATGCATGGATAGATAAGAGAGGCAGGCACAGAGCGTATGGAGGTAGAGAGTTTAAAGGGTTGACTGAGTCAGGGCAATTGAAAATGAAACGTGACATCTGATAGAGGTTGAATCCCATGGTTAATAATTTGGATTTGATACGTTAGGGAATCATCTACTTACAGGATAAGCATATACATGCTTACAGCTATTTTCCAGTATTTGCCCGTTTTACATCTATTTTATCAAAGCCAATCTATTTTTATTGATTCAGGCACATTATCAGCATGACATGCTATTTTAAGTAAACAAACTCAGTGAATTTGAAAGATATTTGGTTCACTTCCCATTATCTATGCCTACTTTCCTGTCTTTTCCATGAATTTGTAGTAGAGATATTCTTATTTTGGTTAATGATTAGTAAAAAACCTTGTAGTATTTGAGGTCAGAATATACTAAATTCTTCTAATGGTTTGGTAATTTTTTTTGTATTTTAGAATAATTCTATTAAAATTACGTATCTTAACTACGGGAATATGTTCTGAGAAATGCATCATTAGCTGATTTTTTTGTTGTGGGAACATCGTAGAGTGTACTTACACAAACCTAGATGGTACAGCCTACTTTACACCTAGGCTATAAGGTATAGCCTGTTGTTCCCAGGCTAGAAACCTGTACAGCATGTTACTGTAGTAAATAGACAATTGTAACACAATGACGTTTGAGTCTAAACATATCTAGACATAAAAAAGGTAATGTGCTGTGATGTTAAGACAGCTACAGCATCACTAGGTAATAGGAATTTTTCAGCTCCATTATAGTCTTATGGGACTACCGTCGGCATGTAGTCCCTCGCAGACTGAAATCTTGTTATATGTTATATGACCATACTTCAGAGTGTTTGCCATCTGTCAGGCCTTTTCTAATTGTTTATATTAATTGTCTTGTTCAAATTTTAAAGCAGCCCTTACAGGCAGCTATACAGCTGTTTCCTTGTTTTTATAGATGAGGAGACCAAGGTACAAACAAGTTCAATAACTTGCTCAAGTTACACAGTAGTCTGATTTCATAGTCCATACTTACAACTACTGTATTCTTGAGGCTTCTTGTTTGAGCTTTTGATATCAGTAATATCTCTTATAAGATTAACTCATTTAGAAAAATTGCCCTGAATTTGACATTTGTTTTTGTTTTTTAGACAGGGTCTCAGGGTCTTACTTTGTCACCCAGGCTGGAGTGCAGTGGCAGTCATGGGTCACTGCAGCCTCAACCTCCCCAAGCTCGGGTGATTCTGTCACCTCAGCACCCTGAGTAGCTCAGACTACATGTGCATGCCACCACGGCTGACTAATTTTTGTATTTTTTGTAGCGATGGGGTCTTGCTGTGTTGCCCTAGGCTGGTCTTGAACTCCTGGGCCCAAGCAATCCACCTGCCTCAGCCTCCTACAGTGCTGGGATTACAGGCGTAAGCCACCGTGCTTGACAGTATTTGTTACCTATGTTCATACACAAATTTCCTTGAAACACCGTAACTTAAAAAAAATGCACCAGTAAACTTGACACATCTAACATCAGGCTATTTTTCTATTTGCTATAGTTTCTTTCAAGATGATATGGAAGGTTTTTCTTGTTACTCTCACAGTTTTGAGAGGAAAAATCTAAAATTCCTTAACAATTTACTAGAGGTAGTTAAGGCTTTGAAATAACAATTAGAACTGTTATCTGGGTATTTACAAATCGGTTCTTGAATTATTAAAAATGCTGTGAACTAGTTAAGTAATGAGCACACAGGAAATACTTAGATGCATGCATCACCTGTTTTTCTTTTCTTCCTCAACTCTTTTTTCCTGAATGGTAACATGGATCTGGCAACAGATTAAGACTTTGAGTGTGATACATCAGTGCATTGTACCTCTTTTCAACTTCTTTCCTGGAATGACAGGACTATATACCTCCTATAGTAGAACAAAACCACCTTCTGTCCCAGTACCAAATATTTATCCATGTCTTATTAGCTATCTATTCAGTGCCAACTATTTGGAATTTAAAGTATTCTACCCTGCCTGTATTCTTTCTTCAGATTGGAAATATAACATAGAGCAAAAAAAGACTGAGTTTTGAAGTCAGGTGCTTCTTCTATTTATTTAGCTGTATAATTTTGAAAGACTTACCATGTCTGGACCTGTTTCTTCATTTGTGTATTCTTGTAAGATCATTTTTGTAGAGGTTACAAAACTAACAAGGATAACTGCGGGGAGAGTAGTTCGACACTGTACTTATTCTCAGTCTCTTTCTTCTGTAATCAGATTATCTGATAATTCCTCATCTTCATTGATGACTGTTTAATCATACATGAAAAACTGTTACAGAATACACAACAATAAATGGAAACTATCATAATTACCATTTATAGCAAAATACTATAATAAAAATCTCTAATCCATCATGATGAAAGGATAGAGTATTGTTTAGTAAAGGCTAGGACACAAGTTACCAATATTCAGATAATTAGAATGTAATACAATATTCTTTAAATCGTATTATTCTAGTTTAGTTTTGGGGGATTCAGAATCTACTTCTGGATTTGGCAGCACCTGTTTGGTCATCATTACGAATATTTTTTGGGAGTTACATGCATAAAATACTAGAAAATAGAACTTTGAGTTATAAAATGCCAGATCTCAGCTTTTGCTTTGTCTTTTAACAAATATTATTTACATTCCAAAGCATTTTATAAAATACATTCATACATATGCATATGTTTTTTATATGTATATAATGTATATGTAGAAACTGAGTTGTAAATACATTTTTTTTTTTTTTTTTGAGACGGAGTTTCGCTCTTGTTGCCCAGGCTGGAGTGCAATGGCATGATCTTGGCTTACTGCAACGTCCGCCTCCCGGGTTCAAGCAATTCTCCTGCCTCAGCCTCCTGAGTAGCTGGGATTACAGGCATGCGTCACCACGCCCGGCTAATTTTGTATTTTTAGTAGAGGCGGGGTTTCTCCATGTTGGTCAGGCTGGTCTCGAACTCCCGACCTCAGGTTATCCACCCACCTCAGCCACCCAAAGCGCTGGGATTACAGGAGTGAGCAACCGCGCCAGGCGAATAATTTACTATTGAATCCAGTGGACTTACCCTTTGTATTAGAAACATTCCTGAAAAAGCAACTGAAAAATAGAAAAATTAGCAGAGAATTGCTTGAACCCGGGAGGCAGAGGTTGCAGTAAGCCAAGATCGTGCCGTTGCACTCCAGCCTGGGTGACAGAGCAAGACTCCATCTCAAAAAAAAAAAAAAAAGGCTGTACAAATATAGGATGTTGTTTATCTACTTCCTTATTTAACCTAGTCTCTCAGCTTACCTTTTCCAGTTAGTTACCTTCCGACACTCCCATGATTACTTAAAGGGACCAAGAACACATCTTATAGCATTTTATACTGATTATAGTAAGAACTTCTATTTGGTTTGGTTTTAACAGTGTTGGGATGTGATCCAGAAGGGGTCAGAGTTAACTTTTTGTGATTATACTATTGTCTTGACTGTGTATTACATTGTCCCTTTTTACCTGTAATTGAATTCAGGGAGGGAATGTTACTTAAATCCCATAGATTGCTTTAGTTTCTTATAGTTGGCAGTCACTGTCCTCTCTCTAGCATGAATTAATTACATCACAGCCCACAAAGTTATTTTTAGACTACAAGTTGGTAAGAAATTGAGTTATGTCTTTATTTGAAGGACTGCTCTGGACGTGTTCTTTTTGCACATGAAACATCCAACCTAATAATACTTCTCAAATCATATAAGGGGATTTTTTTGGTCATAGTAGTCTTTATTAAATTAATATATGTTCTTTCTTTTTCCGTTTGACCTTTTGTCTAGTTTTTTTTCCCAAAAATGTGAATATACAGAAGAATTCTTAGAATAAAATATCACCAGGAGTAATGCTTTTAGCATCTGTGTACCAGTCACAGAGTATGAGTAGTAAACTAATGTATCAAGAGAGACAAATTTAAGATTTTCCGTATTACCAAGGCTGTATGACTTGGAACAATGACTGGAAAGTAACTGTAAACCAATATGTCTAATTAAAAAGAAACATCTAATAATAGAAAGAATGGCAGAAAACCTCTATATTTCAAAATGTTACCTGTGTGGGAATCTGTGAGACAGACAGTACATGCAGAGTAGAGTACATTTGGTTTGTATGGGAAGGGAATGTAAGAAGTAGCATTGTTAAGGTAGTAGGGATAGAATATGGGTAATTATATCTTACTATATTATAAATTTGTTACAATTATAAACAAGTAAACAAGATAAATTGTAGACGATTACAGCCATCAGCACTAATGCTAGAAATCTCATTCTTTTAAAAGCAGAATACCTGAGAAAGTCTTAAAGTTCAAGAAACATATCAATACTCTTTATTTACTAGAAAGAAGGAACTTTATTTGCTTCAACTAGTTTTCAACTCTCTCTTTGGTTTTTCAACCCTTGGTGAAGCTGTAGTGATAAAACTTGAGTGAGAATGTGTGCGCTAAAGTTTCTCAGTGTCAGTGGACGGGAGTATTATAATGACAGATGCATCCTGTTTAGGAAGACTAGTTTTGCTTTTCTCGACTTTTGAAAGCAAAGACACTAAAAAGAAGATACCTTTAAAAGGTTGAGAAGTTTTAAAAGTCAAAAGTATGGCAGTATATACCAATGAGAAAGAAGGTTGGAAGGGTAGTTGCAAGCGTCTAATAACCCAGCAGTTGCTCAAGATTTATGTTTAAAGAATTGTTATTTAAATGAAAAAAATCAGTCATGTATTTTTTAAAAAGTTTTATGAACCTATGATCATTACCAAGAAACTTAAGGAAAAGAAAAGGCTGGGTGAAAGTGCTAAGGCAATGAGGAGGATATTTTAACTAATATTATGCACTGTAAATAACAAGGAAGGAATGGACCCACTGCAGACTGTATAATCAGTAATTGATGATCAACAAAAAACAGCTATATACAGTTTATGTTTTGCTTTCATGATTTCTATTGAGAAGAATTTTCCTCAAACTAGAAACACTAAGACCAGGTAAAAAGGAGAATGGCAAACCACGAAGGTGAGATTGGTAAGCCAGGAGAGTCACTAAACTGCACTAACTAGTTAGGTTTTCAAATGAAGATAATTATATCTTATGGTATTAAAGATCTTACAGAAGTGTGGTTAGAGAACTGGCAAAGGTAATCTGTTACAAATATTGGAGTAGAGAAATTCTAGGATTTGGGGGATGGATGAACTATCAAACTTTTCAAAAAGACAGACTTGCCCAGCCTCAGTTTTCTTCATCTTTGTAATGGCAGTAGTAATACCTCCTACTGCAATTTGGGTTCTCCAGAAAGAAGACTCGGAGATAGTTCAGTGTTCAGGAGGTTGTTAGAAATCAACACTTGTGGAAAGAAAGGGGAGGAAGCAGAATTGGACTTGAGGAGAAAAGTGAAGTGTTGCAGGCCTGACTGCCTCAGGTGACTCAGCAGGGAGCTTTAGAGCTTAT
Organism: Mandrillus leucophaeus; assembly: GCF_000951045.1. NCBI lineage: Eukaryota > Metazoa > Chordata > Mammalia > Primates > Cercopithecidae > Mandrillus > Mandrillus leucophaeus. The sequence goes on along the minus strand of NW_012108141.1, from coordinate 3,882,012 downwards.
GTGGCCTGTGAGAGTTAAATCACCAGGGGCCCAAATCCCTGGACCTTTTGCTTTTGATTTCTAATTGGATGGTGATGCTTCTAGAAGTATGTGACCATGAGTAGGCAGCTTTCTGCAACTGAAGCAATCCCTGAAGGACTGATGAGGAATCTGAGCAGTATATCTCCATGTGCACATTTTAGGACTAACATATATGAGGTGCTTAACACAAATCTTGAGACTGGATAGATCCTCAATAATGGTAGCTTTTTTATTGTTATTTTTATTATAATGTCCTATTGAGAAATTTAATTATTTTGAGAGAAGAGAATACATGCTCATAACATTTCTAAATGTTCAAAAGCTGGCAGGGATATTTAATCTGTTAGAAAAATAGAATTACGTCCAATAGAAAAATAGAATTATATCCCATAAATTTGTACAACTATCTTACATATCTGTAAAAAATTTAAAATTAAATAGGATGAAGTTTCAGAGCACTTAATATCCAAATAGGTGAGCTAATGAGCGGAAGTTCATGAAGTCGTACTTAACTGAGGTAATGATTGCTGCTCTTAGATTATTCATGGAAGGAATAAAAAGAGGGAGGGACAAGAATCAGCTGAGACTGCAGAAAAATATATGTAGCAATGTTCATTACGGCATTAGTTAAAATATGTGAGAAGTTAACTTAAATGTTCAACACAGGTTAAATAAATTATGACGAATCTGTATAGTGGACTATAATTCAGTCATCAAAATTGATTTGGAAGAATGTTAAATGTTATAGGAAATGTCCCTGATAGAATAGTATTGTTCTAATTGCGTAAAAATATGTGTGTGTGTGTATGTGTGTAGAGAAAAGTCTGGGGAAGTATATTAACTTTTAAATGGAGGTATTGAGTTATAAGTGACTTAGTTTTCTTCGTTCTCATATCTCTACAATAAACATATTTAATGTAATCATTTTTTCCACGTTTTTGTTCTGAAATACCTATAAATGCAGGACTGACAAGACCTGTTTTAAAAACAAAAAGATCAAAATGTTTCAGATATGTATCAGTTCCTGTTTGGCCTATAATTAATATGGCTGTCCCCAAAGTGAAGTTTTAGTCTTTATTAACAAAAATACAGTTAAAAAATGAAGAAGGCTGTAGTTCATTTATGCCCAGTTATAGGTACTGCACCTTTGGGTAAACTTGAGTTGTTCAAATGAACTTTTCAAAAAGACAGACCTAGTTGTCAGTTCAATTTAAATTTGTTGAGCAAATTTAAACAAATTGTTCAGATGAACAACATCACATATCTTATAAATAACTGATCATTTCTTTTCCGGAGAAGACATGGAGGGTGGGAGAGCATTGACATCTATTGTCAGATATTTAAAGTGGTGTCATTTGGAAGATAAATTAGATTTAATGTATATTCTTTTAAAGAAAAGATCTAGATCTAGGTTTAATGGAAAAAATGGGAGAAGAATACAGGAAAGCAAATTTTAGTTAAGATAGTTCTTTTAATTAGAGTCCTGTGTTCCCCTACCCCCACCCCGCAAAGAATGACCTGGCTTTGGTAGAAGTAAAATTATTCCAGTTCTAAAAATGTTATAATTAACAGAATTTTAAGACTTTTATACAGAATCCTAGGTTCCTGTAAGTATACCATAGAAGTTCTGTGAATATTTAGAAGGTATCTCAAAAATTAAATATGAATAATTGAACCGTAATTTGACAATAACATGTTCACTCACATGTTTCAAATACAAGTTTTAACATTTTGGAAATCATTAACATGTTCATAAAGTGCTGCTTAGTTAACTTGTTTTTGATGCAGACCTCTGAATCAAATTTCTTCATGCCTGCTTCTTTTTTCTGAGTAATAGGGCCAGTTATTTACCATTTATAGCTGTGTGAATCAGGATTTTTAATAATACTCTGTAATCAAAACAAAATACAAAAATTAATTGGACACTGAGACTAATGTAAAACTATATCATCTCTGTCCTCTGATTTCAAATTTTTGTATTCATCAAAATAGGTTGCTTGTTTTCAGTGGTTGATTTATTCTAACATAATGCTGCTTTTATCTGTTTTATCTGTGGGAATCTCACCAGAAACTGTAAAAGGTATTTCACAGCTTAAAATTGTTTGAAGAAATCTGATATGGACAATGGTCAATCCTGTCTATAGGACACATTTTGGATCTGCTCACTCCTCTTGATTTCTCTTGCCTTTGTTCAAGCCACCATCATTTCTCTTTCAGATAACCTTACAAACTTTCTAATCTGCCTCCTAGTTAACAGTTCTTTAATTGAGCAGCTAAAGTGATCTTAAAAAATGTAAATCAAATGATATCATGTCCTGGCTTAGAACTTTTATCTCTCCTCTTCAGCATCATTTCATACCCTTCCTTTCTTTTCTAACACATGAACTTGCAAAGCTTTTTGCTGTCTCAGGACCTTTCACATCTTCTACCTGGGATGCTTTTAACCCCATTCCTCACCTTAGTAACTTTCATCTTTCATATTTAAGCTTATAGATTACCTCTTTAGAGGGTAGAAACTATAGTCACTTTAAGCACTGTGGGTTAGAAATAGGCACATAAACTGACCCTTTACACTTGTCAGCCCATCTGACGCATTCAGAATTGGAGCAGGGAAGGGGATATTGCTTCATTTAGTACAGCATCCTGTGGCATTGTAAGTCAATATTTTTGAAGAAACAGAAACTAGTTTCTGTTTTCAAAGCTTGAAAGTGGGGAGGGGATCTGTTATGAGACTAAGTATGTCTTCTCACCACTGAACACCTAGTGCAAGTAATGTATTTAGTAGGGTTTGATTACTCATAAATATTTCACAAATTAATACGATTAGGCTAAAAACGGTTAAAGGACTTGACCAAGATCCCACTGCGATTAAATGGCAGCACTAAACTAATTATATTAAATCCTACAACTCTACAATACTTAATAACTTGACATTAATGAAGGAAAGAAAATATTATTAGTGTAGAAGCTGTAATCACAGAGAGGGTCATTTCTTCATCTTGCAGAATCTGTTTCTCAGAATACTTATACCCCATTGCAGTTTTCTAGTAAAAGCCAGATGGAAAAATCAGTTACTCCTTAGCTGAGATAAAGGTATGCCCCTGCATTTTGTTGACAGATACCTTGATGTGGTAGAAATAAAACTACAAACAGAGTAGGTGGATTGTATTCTTTTTATGTTTTTATCATTAACTTAGTTGAGATTGTGTGCACTTTTAAATACCAGAAAATTCTAGCAGTGGCTTAAATGAGGGAAGGGTGGTTTTCTAACACAAGAACTCCAGAAATAGGCAGTCCAGAACTGGTTCAGCTGCTTCCCCATTTTTAGAAGGTTGGCTTTTGCCTTCCTGCTTCTTACTTCATGGTCACAAGATGGTTATTATTTCTCCGAGCACTAGCTGTAAGGGGCAAGATATAAAAGCATGAAGGGATATATATGCCATCTTTGTTAGGTGGGGCCTCTGAGAAACTTTTCACAATAGTCAGACTTCTTGTGTCTTAGTGGCCAGAACTGTATCACATGGCCACTTGCAGCTAGAAAATGACAAGGGAGACAATGCATAATGTCATGTTTCTTTCATTTAATGTCTTTCAGCATGATAGTCTAAGTACCTAAAATTATTATAATAATGTACCTTTTAGATTTACATTGGTGCAGAAGCATACAGTGGAATTTAACCAAGTGGCGATGGCTAATTCAGATGGATCCGAAGCTATGCTGAACAGAGTGATGACAAAAGATAATATTGGTGTTGCTGTGGTATTAGAGGTCCACAAAGAACTATTTGGAGCAGGTGAGTGCAATGTAAAATATTCTTACTAAAAATAAACACCATCCCAAGTTTTTCCATCTCAAAACAAGTGAATAGAATTTTGCTGTTATTTATTGCAAAGTTATTTTCTTTTGAGGAAAGTTAAGGGAGATGGGCAGGAAAATAGCACCATTGTGTAAAGCATCTTATATTTGTTGGGATATTGTGCTCTCTATCACAGTCTTTTTTACTTACCAGATAATATATGTGATAAAATCTTTTTAAATATGCCATTAATCCCAAGCAGTTCTTTGAAATAGGGAGTATTTTGATTAGACTGAATTTAGAAATTATAATGACTTAGTCCTCTTTTTGATTCATATTTTTAGCTTCTTGAGTGATTCTTTTGTCTTTAAGGTTAAGGACTTGGCACATTTTCTCTAATTTCTTTGCTATATCTCAGTCATTTTCAGGGTAAGAGCAGGATCTTTTATCTACATGGTACTTTAGCATTTTAGATTATTTATAGCTTCCTTCAGAGTCAGAATCTCATTATGTACTTTACACACAACAGACCTTTTTTATTCTTCCTACTGCCTGCCTTTGAGCATTTCATTGTTTACTAGTACATTTTAAGCAAGAAAGGAGTGAGACCACGTCAGGGCTTTTTTTCCCTTGTACTTTTTGTAGAGGAAAAGATTATTTCTGCCTTTAGTGTTGATTTGAATTGTTCAGACCATGCATATATGTCAGACCTTCTTTTCTCACCATACTTCAATTTATTCATTATCAAAGATAATCTTTGATCGTGAAATTTTGAACTTTTAACTTTTCTTAGCCCCTCCGTTTTTATCTACTTTTATGTCCTTTGCAATCTTATTCTTCCCAAAGTTTGGTACTTTTTTTTTTCTGATATTGTGGAGAATTTCTTTTGTAGTTTTACTCCCCTTTTAATTTGCAGATGAGTAATTTTAAATAGTAGACACTTTCACGTTCTGAAATACATACCTGTTATGCTCCTAGAAGGGGAATTTAGTAATACAGTGCTTATGGCTCCCTTGAAGGGGAAAATTTTTAATATTGTGAATACTTAATCTATAGCTAAAAGTGACATTATAAAACTTCTAGGAAAAGAAGATAGCTTAGAAGATTTGGCTACAGGTATTTATCTTATGATCAAATTGCTTTAAATGTGACTATGTCAGATATAACAGATACTTCAATTCCTTGTTTTCTCAACACTGAAGATAATTATAGCTTGGAAAGACTGGAAAGAAACTTTACCAAACTAGTAGACTTAGAAAATTAGGTCTTTTTCCCCATAGCTTATATTCCAATAGAAAAATTTGAGATACTTTTATAGAAATTATAAAAGAAAAATTAAATTTGTATGTTTACGGATAGTCCAGTGGTTTAAAGGTATGTAAAGTAAAAAGTGAAAGATCCCTCCTGTCATTCATACTCTAGAAATAGCTCTTGTTGATTTCTCTATAGAGGTACTAACATACAGAATGTGAGTATGTATATTAATAGTTTTATATCTTGAATATTTTATGGACATCTGTCAGTAAATGTTAACTATGTTTAATTTTCAAAAATCTTAATGTATTCCATCCACCATTTTGGAAAGTACGATGTTAATGTTTATTTTAACAGAATTAAAAAACATAAAATTATAGGAATAAAAGAAAAAACCTTAGAGATATTCTAGTGGAATATTTCATTTCCTGAAAGAATCTGGTTAAATTACTGACCCAAGACTACATAAAACAATTAGTAAGAAAGCCAAGTCTAAAACCCAGGTGTCCAGACTTCTATAGCACACTACTCTATAATTCTGGTTTTTAAAATAATGTTATTTGGGTATATGGTGTGAATTTGTTCAGGTAGCAAATCACTTGCTTATTTTATCTTATATAGGTTAATATAATTTACTGCCTTTTACTACTGACCTATCACAGTTGTGCTGTGTTGTGCTTGGGAAATGCAAGGTGAATGAGTACTAGACAGTAGTAAGAATTTAGATTGAGGTTTAGGTAACTCAACTGAAAACCTGCCTTACTACATTATTGTGCTATTTAAATGACAGATATTTAAAGGGCTGTACCAAATTTGTGGGCCAGATTTAGCCCATGGACTACAGTTTGCCAACTTGATCTAGGAGAGTAACTCCCGTAGTAGGATTACCAGAATCTCAGCCCTTTAGCTTCTAAGAATTACTTTATCAGATAAAAGGGAAATTATAAATTCGTGCAAAAGAGTAAAGAAGTAGCTGTGGATCATACTGAGAAAACCTGAGGATGCCACATTTCTTCAGACATAAAGCATAACTGTGTCTTCTTTTTGTAATGTTTAAATTTAGGTATGAAGCCTATTCATGCTGCAGACAAACAGCTGCTTATAGTGGCAAATGCCCACATGCATTGGGACCCAGAGTATTCTGATGTGAAGCTTATCCAGACCATGATGTTTGTCTCAGAGGTTAAAAACATTCTGGAGAAAGCCTCTAGTAGGCCTGGCAGCCCAACTGCAGATCCTAATTCCATCCCGCTGGTGCTATGTGCAGATCTTAACTCATTGCCAGATTCAGGTATTTATAACATCATTTCCTCACTGCTTTCAATTTCACTTTTACTCTTGGGTTCAGAGGCCAGCTAGCTCCTAAATTTTGAATAGATAATTTCTCTTCTAAATTAGGGAATGTATCAGTAAGAATCCCATGGATGGGACACAGGGTAATAGAAAAGAGTTTAATAAAGAAGCTATTTCCAAAGGTGTTGGCTGGTTTAAGGGAAACAAAGCAATAAATGATGCAGTACTCTGCCATTAGGGGATTTAGTAATAGATCTCTTTACCACTCCTGTACCTAAAAGGGAAAGTAGTGGGAGCTGTCTGTCATCAGAACTTGGAAAAAATACAGTTGTAGGAAAGGGCCACATAATAGGAGTGATGGCTTTGAATTGCATGAAGCAGTCAATCCCTGGCAAACCAACAAGAAGGGTACCAGGGGAATATATATTCTTACCTCACTCTGCTTCTGTCCTCTGATCTCCTGCCAGGCTGCCCATTGATCAAATCCAACCAGAAGCTAGAGGGGGGAGGGATTTGCAGTTGATGCAGTAAAGATCAGCTTCCTGGGGCACAGAGTGTACTGCAGAAGGGTGATCTGAAGGGGCAGCCAGAAAATATTCATTACAGGTAGCTATCTAGTTTAATAATGTTAGCAACTTTTAAGTGAATTCATTAAGTGATATTTGGATACTGTTAGTAGGTACAGAAGAATGATTAAAATTATCGTAGGACTTCATATTACTTCTTGAGCTCCTCTAAACTACTTTATGTCTGAACTTATATCATTTTACTTTTTATAAAAATAATTTCTGCAAATAGAAAACATTAAACTATTACTCTTTTGCTAATACCAAAGCATGTGTTAAATTTTGTTTATTATCACTACTAGGCTATTTTAAGTTATTTAAGTAAGTAACAATAAGGTTACTATAAGATAACCTAAATGCCTCCACTTGGAATATTAAAAAAGTCACTGAACGTGAAAACATCTTTTTCTTCTTAGCAAATAATGCTGAAATCATTGTTAATAAATATCTGTCTTTAACCTCTAGCCTGATTGGCACTTTAACCACATGCTCCTTTCTTAATCCTTTCTTAAGTTGAATTACTCTCAAGTGCAAGTTTTTCTCCCATTGTATTTGATTTGTTAAAGCCAGTTAGCTGGCATTTGGCAACACAACGCAGTGAAATGTCTTTGGTGCCAGACTGTCATGGTTGGATCCTGATTCTGCTACTTATGAACTATGCAATCTGTGACTAAGTTCCTCATTTTTCCTTTTATTTTTTTGTTTTGAGACAGAGTTGCGCTCTTGTTGCCTAGGTTGGAGTGCAATGGTGCAGTCTCGACTCACGGCGACCTCTGCCTCCCGGGTTCAAGCGATTCTCCTGCCTCAGCCTCCCAGTAGCTGGGATTACTGATGCATGCCACCACGCCCAGCTAATTTTTGTATTTTTAGTAGAGATAGGCTTTAACCATGTTGGCCAGGCTGGTCTCGAACTCCTGACCTCAGATGATCCGTCCACCTCGGCCTCTGAAAGTGTTGGGAGTTTACAGGCGTGAGCCACCGCACCCAGCCTAGTTCTTCATTTTTAACAAGGGGGGAATCATGTTATCTACTTCATAGAATTGTTTGTGAGATTTACATGAATAAAGCACTTAGAACAGTGCCTGGCATGTAGCAAATACTAGGTAAATAATAGTGCCTTCTGAGCTATTTACAATACTGATAATTGTGCTTATCACACATTCATTATATCTTACTATCAATCCTTATTACAAATAGAAAGATGACTCTAATAATGCACTAATCATCATAAGGGTTTTGATACTGTTTTCATGTTTGCTAATTCAGTGGAAGCAGTGCACTTTTCTGAATGCTATTCTTCTCTTCAGCCTTGTATTTTTAGCCAAGTGGTATATTTCTGGCATATAATATTCTTTATAGTGTCAGACTGAGAAAACTCACTGTAGCTCAAAATAAAGAATGATATTGTCTAGCTGACACTAGACATTGAAATGTTAAAGATGCAAAATCTGTTTTCGTTGTAAACGTTTTTTATTAATATGTTCTACTTATATATTTGCAGAGTTGTTGCTTAGAATGGGAAAATGCTAAAGAGATAGTGGTTTGGACTAATTTTCCGAAAACATTTAGGGTTAATGCCTTCCTGGTGAATGCCATCCTAGGTCCTGGAAATTTTTGGCCTGAAGAACCACCAAGAAAACTAAGGATATCTTTGAGTGTTCCTGATATATTTTGTTCTGAAATAGGCTAACATCCTTTGATTCAATTGATTGAATCGTATGAAATGGCTGGTATTTGATTTTTTATTTTTAAATAATGACAAAAGGCAGTTTTATATGGTTCAATCTAAGAAAACCATTCTGAGCCTGGTGGATTAACCTGGTAACAAGTCTTGGCTGTGAAGCCTTGTGTAAGGTCTAAATGCTAAATGGGAGTGTCTCTCTCTTCTTTATTCTACCAGGTGTTGTGGAATACTTAAGCAATGGAGGAGTAGCTGACAACCATAAAGACTTCAAGGAACTAAGGTACAATGAGTGTCTTATGAACTTCAGCTGCAATGGAAAGAATGGAAGCTCAGAAGGGAGAATCACACATGGCTTCCAACTTAAGAGCGCCTATGAAAATAACTTGATGCCTTACACCAATTACACCTTTGATTTCAAAGTGAGTGGCAGCCTTTGGGCAGGTGTAGAAATTATTTCAGATACAAGCATGTAACAAGAAAGGTGTAAATTCTTTATGATTAATTGTATAATCTTCAGGAATTTTTAGATTCTTAAAATGTCTAGGCTAAGTATGCACCTAGATATAAGTAGGTTCATTGGGTTTTGTGGCTATTGTCTTAAATTCTTTTTGCTCTCTCGTTTGTTTAGATTTTAAATAATATAATAACAAAAACTTTGAAATGCTCACTAGGTACGAGGCACTTGTCAAAGCACTTTGTATATGTCAATATAGTTAACCCTCACCTGCTCAAACCATCCCTAACTTTCAGCAGTAACCTCCCTCCTGCCCCCGACAGAAAAGCACTGAATATAGCAAAACTCACTTTGAATGAATTTATGTAGTATTTTCTCAAGATTTTCTTTCTACCTTCCATTGATGTCTTAGTATCTTTAAATTTTTCAGGTTTCTTTTGGGAATGGGGTTAGAGAAGGTTGTACTTTGGTTCTATTTTATATCCATGTATTTGTACTAATATATTCCTAGGCAGTGGAACACTCTGAAAGAAAAAGACATTTTTTGACAAATACAAAAAAAAAAGGAAAGGCCGATTGTACAGGACCAGCTCTTCTTTAGAAAGACAGATTGTGGTGGCTTTATGTAATCTCTTTTCCAGTGCTAGTTTTCTGATCACTCTGTGTACCTGTAACTCTGCTATTGTACCTCTCTTTGACTTTCTGGCATTTCAGGCATCTATAGTAGAATCTTACACTATCTGGAAAAATCCAAGTGTTAGAAAGCAGTTTGGTATAAGAAGCCTAGCAGGAATTTAATAAAATGCCAAAGGAAATTTACAAATGGCCTCCCTTACATCTCCAATAACCTTTTTCTGTTTTTGTGTGGGTTAGCTCCTTTCCAAGAAACAAATAGGAGGAGGAAGAAAAGGAATTCATGTGTTGTTACTAATCAGCTTTCATAATCATGAAGTGGAAAAAAAAGTGCTTAGAAATTGAATCTAATTTAGTATTTTTGCTATTAGAAAAGATAATTCAATCCGGTGATAGTTCATTTTGGTCCAGCCACTCATATGTAGTTATGTGCTGGTAAGTATTTAATAATGAGCTTTTTGCGAAAAAGCTCTGATTTGTGGTGTTTGCCGATTTCTGTGGTTTAAGTACTTCTACTGTAGCAGAATCCAGTCTCCCAACACGATACCATTGAACACAGAGTTGGGAAGAGGTGCTAGAAAAGCTAGTACTAGCTGACTCTAGCACATCATTGCTTTTATGTAAGCTTAAAGGAACACCTTTTAATGGTACACAGTTTACCGCAGCTTAAATCCTATCCTTGTAACTATAGTGATATATATCTGCCAGCGTAACCCAGAAAACATGTGATAAAGTTCCTGAAAATAAGTGTTTAGTAATTCTGCAACTATCATTATTATTTAGGTATGTGTGTAGGTAAAAAGAAAAAATTTTTTTTCTTTTTCACATAGACTTTTTTTTTTTTTGAGATAGGGTCTCAGTTTGTCGCCCAGGCTGGAGTGCAGTGGCAGGATCTTTGCTCACTGCAGCCTCAAACTTCTGTGCTCAAGACATCCTCCTACCTCTGCCTCCCAGGTAGCTGGGACTACAGGTACACACCACCATGCCCGGCTAATTTTTTGTATTTTTAGTAGAGACAAGGTTTTGCAATGTTGCCCATGCTGGTCTCAAACTCTTGGGTTCAAGCCATCTGCCTACCTCAGCCTCCCAAAGTGCTGGGATTACAGGTGTGAGCCACCGCACCCAGCCTAGACTTTTTTTTTTTTTTGAGACAGGATCTCGCTCTGTCACCTGGAGTGGCACAATCATGACTCACTGCAGCTTCACCCTCCTGGGCTTAGGCAATCCTCCCACCTCAGCCTCTTGAGTAGCTGGGACTACAGGTATGTGCCACCATGCCTGGCTAAGTTTTGTATTTTTGAGGGCTTTTTATTTTGGTAGAGACAGGGTTTCGCCATGTTGCCCAGGCTGGTCTTGGGGTAATTTTTGTAATTTGAGGGTTTTTTGGTTTTGATAGAGACAGGGTTTCACCATGTTGCCCAGGCTGGTCTTGAACTCCTAGCCTCAAGCAATCTGTCCACCTCAGCTTCCCAAAGTACTGGAATTACAGGTGTGAGCCACTGTGCCCAGCCTAGACTTTTGAAAAGCTTATTTCTTCCTTGTCTGTAAATAAAAAAATCAGAGAAACACAATTTGGGACATTAATCTACCTTCCTTAGTCATCTGAATTGGTTTAAATTATTTATTGACAGTCCTTCAAAATATCTTGTGTTAATAATTGAATAAAAAATCGTATTGAGCCATTTACGTTGTTCAAATAAGTACAGCTAAAGAACTAGAAATGTCTGGCTCAGAGAGTGTTTGATGTTTGGATGTATAAGATAGAATCAGAGAGAAGGATAAAGGTATAAGTTGGTGGGAGAGAGTAGTATATGGGAAGATAAATAGGCTGGCTGGATAGATAGATGGGATGAGAGGATAGAATAGTATTTGAAGGAAAGATGGCTAGAGACTAAACTAAGGGCACACATGAGTAGAGAGAATTGAGCTCTTAGTCCAACAGAAAATGAACTTTTCAGTTTTATACATATATTTTGTAATGCTATCCCAATATTGAAATCTATCAGTAAAAGAAGATAGGTAACATCAAATGTGAAATACCTTGTGATCAGCATCGAATACGGATCCATTTGTATTAGTGAGGAGCCATTGTATCAGAGAGGTGTTAAATTTTGTTTCTTGGCTTAGTATTTGTTTACTTTCTTGGTCCTTGAACAAAATAGAAATGTAGAAAAGAGGTATTTAGAGCTCAGATTCATTTAATTGCAAACTGATTTGGAATGAACTGAAGAGTAAACAATTAGAAGAATTACTCCTTTTTCAACATTACTTTCAGACCAGGTAAGTTTAATAAACAGCTTAATTCAAACCTGCTGCTGATCCTCACCCCACGCTTATCCTCTAATCTGAGGGTGTGCCTGAATCATTTAATAAAAGGAAGGGCAGCTTTTATTTTATAGCAAATAGTAAACTTTTCTGTTACATTATGAAATTGGTATTGTAATTTTCTGGCATTCTTTTAAAAAACAAAGCTTAGCATAATGGTAACTCAGACTATTAATATTTTCGTTGTGTTTTGACTTTTTTCCAAATACAGTTCTATAGACTTATACAATAATAGTCCTTACTAATATAAAGAGTGCATTTTCCCACATTATTAGTATTATATCTTTTAAAAAAGAAACTGACTCAAAAGGGTTAAAAATCATTAGTCTGTAACCTCCTTTGTGCCTATGATCAAAGTTAGGGATCCTCCTCATAGGTGTGTATGTACAAATACGTTGGGTGAATTCAGACATAACCTGGCTAAGAGTTTTTACTCCGGATATTTCAAACCAAGAGAATGGTTACAAGTGATGCGTTCAGTTAAAAACGTCTTACTTCCTGGAGTGTTTAACATTTTTTTCTTGGGGCCTACCTTTGCAAAGAATTCTAGCAGTTGATGTGCATGATGGCACTCTAATAAGGTTGTAAGATATAGGAGGGTTTGTTGCCCAGGCTGGAGTGCAGTGGCGTATTCTCAGTTAACTGCAACCTCTGCCTCCCAGGTTCAAGCAATTCTTTTGCCTTGACCTCCCTAGGAGCTGGGACTACAGGTGCATGCCCCCAGACCCAGCTATTTTTTTTGTATTTTTAGTAGAGATGGGGTTTCACCATGTTGGCCAGGCTGGTAATGAACTCCTGGCCTCAAGTGAGCTGCCCGCCTCGGCCTCTGAAAGTGCTGGGATTACAGGAATCAGGCATGAGCCACTGTGCCGGGCCTTATAGGAGGTTTTATTCCACATAAGTAATTGAGATTATTTCATGTGTTTTATTTTAGAATTGAAGCAAAAAGTTGTCTCATAAGGAGAAATAAAATTACCCTGATCCTTGTTAACTCATTTTCTGAAATATCACTGTAAAACTGTAAAACTAGGCATATAACCAAAATGAAGGGATAATACCTTATGATCCTATCATTTTTTGACCATTTAAACTTGGAGTCCCCTGGACTCATGTAAGTTCCTTAATTTGTGGTAAAGTAGGGTTGGATAAGGGCTTCTTTTCTTTTATTATTATTATTTTTTAAGAGACAGAGTCTTGTTGTCAGCCAGGTTGGAAAGCAGTGGGACAATTATAAGTAGCCTCAAACTCCTGGACTCAAGTGAGCCTCCTGCCTCAGCCTCCCAAGTAGCTGGGACTATAGGTGCATGCCGCCACACCTGGCTAATGTTTGAATTTTTCGTAAAAACCCGGGTCTCGTTATGTTTAACCAGGCTGGTCTTGAAGTCCTGGGCTTAAGCCATCCTCTTGCCCCCGCCTCCCAAAGGGTTGGATTATAGGCATGAGACACTGCACCTGAATCTTCTCTCTTAGGAGAGGAGCAGTTTTGGTGTTTTGATATTGGTCAAATGAAAATCAACAAACTGAAATGATTGTGTCCAAAATCTCACAATATAAAAATTTGTTTTCATTAAAAGTTTTTGTGTTTTAAGTAGCCCGTTTCATTATAATACTTTTTAAAGTATTGGCTGGAACTCATGTATAGTATTCGTAAATAGGTTTTTACAGGTGTAGAAATATTTCTCCCTCCTTGGGCTCAGGCTGTCCTGATATGAATAGGAACTAGATAGGAAGAAATTTGATTTTGCTCTCTTGCATACACAACCTGGGATAATAAAAGCCCCCTGGTTTTGAGACTTACTGATCAGACTAATCAAGTCATTTAGCTCTGAGAGATAAAATTGCTATGTATGGCTTCCTGCTGAATGATTTTTGCTGAGTTATCCTTATGCAGGAAGGAAATCCAGAATTTACACATATTCTAGTATTTGTGAAAATGAGTATTTTAAATTAGGAATAGGACAGTTAACTGTGTAGTGTTTTGTATGTATGTAGCAAATCTGGGAAAGCTAAACTAGGATTAGCAAATTCATAAACATGGTTTACTACACCTTCAGCCAGGTGTGTTTGGATATCTCGATATGCAAATAATTGAAAATAATACCATTAACTATGTATGTGCTTATATAAATATTCTTATTTTCTACTTATTATAGCCAATAGGATTAGTACAGGTTCCATTATATTTATACTGATATGTTAGATTTCACTAAACCAAGCAGGCCAATTCTAAAGATAACTGGACATAATTTAATGTGTTTAGCTTCTCAAATTATCACTTACACACAAGTGGAAGGATTTATAATTCCAGTAGCATGCTGTGTTTCCCTATTGAGCCACCTTTATTTCATGTAATACCCATTGAAGATTTGAGTCTTACTTGACCCACTATCAAGACAACAGGTACCAAAAGATACTCAGTTTTTTGTTTTTTATAAGTTATGGATTGTTCTTTATATATCCTGAATTTTTCTTTTCTCCCTATCCCCAATCTCTTTCCAGGGCGTGATTGACTACATTTTCTATTCCAAGACTCATATGAACGTGCTTGGTGTCCTGGGGCCTTTAGATCCTCAATGGCTGGTTGAGAACAACATCACTGGGTGTCCACACCCTCACATCCCTTCAGACCACTTCTCACTGTTAACACAACTTGAACTCCACCCTCCACTCCTGCCTCTTGTCAATGGTGTTCACTTGCCTAATCGGAGGTAGTGGAGTACTGCCCCGCCAAGACGGGGATCTGTTGCTATGGACCTGTACAGTTGTAAATCAAAGTATGTAGGAGTGAAGTATGGCCATCCTTAAGCTGCTTCTTCAGGTTTCTTTCATTATGTGTTTGCTGTAAGACTTTGTACATTTTTGTGCATATTGGTATCATTTGGCAGTAGGGCTGGAACCAAAGTATTACTCTTTCCAAAATTTTAATTTAACATGTTTTTAAATTGGACCTCCTCCTTTATATTGTATTAAGAGCCAGCATTCAAAATTGATAAATTACCAATTTGAGGCCCAACAACAGTGTATTTGTTTTTCCAAAACAAATACTTTCTTTTGAGTGGTTTCAGTGAGCCAACCATTTTATAAAAGGCAATTTTTAAAAACTATAAATACAGTATTTTAAACTGAATGATGATATGCCTTCCAGGGAAAACCTTGAATTTTTCCTTTATAACTGATTTTTGGATTCCCAAGTCATTTGCACATTAACAGAGTACTTAAATTTGCTCGTTCTGTACATAAACTATGATACAGCCTCTAGACATAAGAAAATTTGAAAAATTAAAGATGGTTGT
This sequence comes from Mandrillus leucophaeus, assembly GCF_000951045.1. Lineage (NCBI taxonomy): Eukaryota > Metazoa > Chordata > Mammalia > Primates > Cercopithecidae > Mandrillus > Mandrillus leucophaeus. The sequence continues at coordinate 3,866,692 of NW_012108141.1, read as the reverse complement.
ACAATATGCTTTCATAATCAAGCATGTAACAAACACCACAGGACAATTTGTTGGCCAAATGCTAGTTTGGGGTTTTTTTGAGGAATCAATTTGGTTTTTTTGTCCTCTCTATATAACCTTGTTGGAAGTATTAATTCTAAGCCTGTCTCTCAAGTTTATTTATAGAGAAAGAGTAAGTAATCTATATTGCCACATACCTTGAAAATAGAATGCGGTACATTTAGGATGCCCACAGAATGAATTTTTCCTTATTCCAATTCAACCTTCTTTCTGTTCGGTTGTGCCAGGAAAACAGATGTTATATGACCTATATCATTTTTGCCATTATAGTCAAACGTTAAAGAAAATCTGAATAAAAGGACCTTGATCAAAGTTTCAGATAGGGAAAATCATACAGATACTTTATGTGTTTCCAACATAGATTATGGGGCTGTTGGTTTTTTTGAGATGACAGTGCAAAGGATTTGGGAGAGAGGGAACACATTTGGGGCAGTAGTTGAAAACCTTGGGCCATTGTCCTGACTCTAGCTGCCAAATGGCCATCATATGCTTTTAATCTTTGTTTCCTTTGTCTGTCAGGGTTGAATTAAGAAGCTACTGGTTTATTCCCAATTGTTGATGCCTTTAGGTATGTTGGAATCTTTTTTTGCCTAGGAGGGGCCAGTTGAAAATCTGTGACTCAAGAGGCAGTGAACAGAATACTGTTTTCTGGGGAATAATTGGTTGGCTACTTGATGTTAATTATGGCACAGTAACAGGAAAAGGTTGTGTCTGTGTTTTTAAGTTTTTCTTTATTCTGCTTTTTTGCTGCTATAAGAGTTTTCTGAAATTTATATTTTAAACTTTTCATGCACTTTACTGTTTCTAGTCTCAAAATGTGATATTTTTATTAAACAAGAAATTTTCCATTATGCGAATGAAATTTTAAAAGACAATAGCCTATATTTGTGTCTCACTAATATATAAAGTACAGGTCAAATTTAAATTATTTAATTAGTTTTAAATGTACACAATTTGTCTCCTCTTTCAAACCTGACATCTTAGACTGTTTTATTGGTCTTAAATGATACATTTACTTTGGTCATTTTATGCTAATTTCTTCCATAGTAAATTAATCAGGCTATATAAGATAATATTTCCCCAGAAGGGTAATTTTAGTGGGACGAGGGTGGTGGGATGATGTCATATCATACATGGGATTGCATCAGAAGGGTTCTGTAAAGCCTAAACTCCCTTTTAAAAGTGCCTAGTGATAGAGGCGTTGTTTGTCATCTGTTATAATTGGAATGTCATTGTAGTTCAGTGAATTTTGATGTAAATAAAATATTCTTTTAAAAATGTTAAAGTACCAGAATAAACAAAAAGAAACAACCCTTAAGATGACAGATTTTCCTCAACATGCAGGTTTCCCTTCTTATATACCTCAAGTATCCAACATCTAGCCATGCAAATTGATTACCTGAAGCATAGTACTGGAAAGTAGAATAGCATGAAAAACTTAATTTTGTGGACATTACCTTTTTTTGTAATCAGCTACTGTATGTTTTATTTTAGATCTTTTGTTTTGGGTGGGTTTTCTGCTCTGGAGGTATATGCACTAACAAAACATTTTCCTCCTTTCATATACGCATGTTAATTAGCAATGTGAGCAATATTTCCTACCATACTTCACTCCCAATATTTTTTGAGATGTTTGTATAAAATGGAATTTAAAGTTCACTTATGATTGTATATGAACCACAGAGGAGCCCATTTATTAATAAAAAACTTTTTTAATAGTTAAATGTAGAGGGAAAAAATAAAAAAAATGGGAAACGTTGTAAACAGCTTAAGTTTATTTTGTGTATGATCGAGGCACTCTGTTGCAGGAAGGTGTGTAATTGGGTTCTCTCTGCTTCAAATGCGCTCTTTCAAACCATTCATTATCCTGTGTATTTTTAATGTGGTTTTAGTAAATGTTGGTAGTAGCTCTGTTGAAATAGGTAATTGTGTTATGTTTTGGGTGGTACACACTTGGGGCATGGTAACCCAAATTTCATGTGCACGGTTTCCCTTTAGCCCACTGCCCAAATTTCACATACCCTTCACCCTCTGTTCCCTTTGTAAAAGGAGTGGTATCTGTTTTGAGCTGCCAATTCAGATGATCAGAAATGCTGCTTTCCTCAGCATTGTCTTGTTAAAACGCATGCCATTTGGAACTTTGGCAGTGAGAAGCCAAAAGGAAGAGGTGAATGACATATATATATTCAATGAAAGTAAAATACATATTCTCATATACTTTCTAGTTATCAGAATGAGTTAAGCTTTATGCCATTGGGCTGCTGCATATTTTAATCAGAAGATAAAAAAATCTGGGCATTTTCAGAATGTGATACATGTTTTTCTAAAACTTAAATATTTCGATATTTGTCTAAGAACTGGAATGTTCTCTAAATTTACTAAAACAGTATTGTTTGAGGAAGAGAAAACTGTACTGTTTGCCATTATTACAGTCATACAAGTGCATGTCAAGTCACCCACTCTCTCAGGCATCAGTATCCGCCTCATAGCTTTACACATTTTGATGAGGAATATTGCAGCATCCTCAGGCCTGACATCTGGGAAAGGCTCAGATCCACCTACTGCTCCTTGCTTGTTGATTTTGTTTTAAAATATTGTGCCTGGTGTCAACTTTTAAGCAACAGCACTGCCTAAAAGCAAGCAGAGAACAGAATCCCAGCACCATTCTATAGGCAACTTTTTAGAATTCAGATATAGTAAATCTGTTCCAGATTTATGATGTTTTATGTAAAAAAAAAATTTTGTATAATAACATAGCTGAATATTTTTGTTTCATTTCTTTGATGTAAGGCGTGTGAACATTCGTTTGAATATCACATGTTGAAGTCAGGTATGGCACAATGGGTTCTGAGACCAGCTTTTCCTCCCCTCCCATTTGCCTTGTTCCAAGCTCTTTCTTTTCAAATTACTTTTCTGATATTCATAGGCAGATACTTAATTTTACTAATTAGCATCCTGTGTGAATGTATTAAAGAAGCCACTGTGTTTTAGTGTAGTTGGCAAAAATATAAAAGCTCCGTTTCTTATTTGCCCGTATTTTTTGGTGTCTTAAAGTTATATATTAAATCACAGAGAAGCAAGGGAGAAAGTTGAAAGATATCTAAGGCTCATATCACTTGATTCTATGGTAGATTATATTAGCATTGAGGATGTGGCACATTGAAACTGGAACATGGGCAAATATAGTGTTCCATTTTAAAATTCTAAGTTTATATTGTTAAATGGGTGAAAATTTAAGTTTGTATTTGCATTTCCAAGCGTTTCTAAAAATCACTAATGCCATCTATACTTTTAGTATGAAACAGCAGAGTATAGAAAGCACAGGGAAGAATAGGCTAAATATGTTCTTTGAAGAACCAGAGGCATATAACCATATCATTATGTCATTCATAATACATGGCTAGATTTTCTAATGACAAAACTGTGTCCCAATGCTTATTTGATTCTAACCTTTTAAATTCTGTTTCTGAGGTATTTTAATAGCTTTGCAAAATATGCTGACCAGTTTTTGGAAAATAATGGTTTTTATAGCAAGCAAAGACTTTACGGCACATTTTCAAAATAGCACTCATACATACTTACATTTTGACAGAAATGTGAATTCTCACATTGGTAAGATATTCTTTTTGCCACCTGCCCTACCCTTTAAAAAAGGTCACTTTTGTAATGTGTAGCAGATTCATTTACGCCTTTCCCTTTGAGTCATATCATGTTTGGAGAACTGTGTGAATTGTAGGTAGACAGATTAACTAGGGAAGCCAGAAACTTGAACTAAAGTTTTGAATTTGTAGACAGATGAGAACTTTTATACTATGGTTGCTTTGGGCGATTCTAATTTTGTAATAGCATCGTAATCACCAAAATTAAATTCAAACATTTTAGTACATCTTTAACCTGTCTTATTTACCAAAGTTCTAATCTGTTTAAGAACAGGATGCCAAGACCGTCTTTCATTTTATAGAGTAATATGCTCACCTTTATTTTATAAGTGTCACCTTAAAGCTTGAGGGTAAAAAAGAAGCAGCCCTTATATCTATACTACAAGATGTCTTGAACAAGATTCACAGAAAGAAACTAAGCAGTTCTTTCCGGGAAGGTGGTAAGGAAGAGCATGCATATTTCTTGTTTTAACCAAATACCTTTTTTATGTAAATGTCTCTATTAAACCACAGGTCCTACACCAGGAAATAGGGTGATACCAGGAAAATAACCAAGCTTTATGAACCCAGTTGGCAATTTCTTGTGGCATACGTTTGGTTAGACTTGGGTTATTCTTGGAACCAAAGGAAAATAAACATGTTGAGTTCTTCTTTCAACAGACATGAACATTGAAGTAATGGAATATTTTTTAAGCAAAATAGCTTTCACTTTCAAAGCATATGAAATAAGGACATTTGTGCTTATTAAATGTTAATTTTTATGGTACATTGTATAAACTGGGTAGCATTGAACTGCATTTAGAAGTATGTCATCAGAAACAAATCACATTATGAAAATGATATACAAATGCCAAGTGATATGACTCTTTTGGCATGGTGGTAGCATGGTCCATTCAGCTTTCAGAATCTTTTGGAGGCTCTAGTTTGGTGCCTATTACTAGTTATTTTTGTTAGGACAATCTCAAAATTTAGATAATTTTCCAGTTGTATGTCTGTCACTTTTAACTCTAAGGCATAAGAATCATGGTAACCCTCTCAGAAGTGGTCCTTTCTTGCTCATTTCAGTTCCGTATTAATTTCAAATTACCGATGTATTTTCTTTCAAGCTATCAATTGTTATATGTACCACATTTTATTTAGTTTGTAGTTATCTGAAGTCACAAAATTGGTTCAGCATTGATATCAAACAATGGCTTTGCTTCTTACCAAACAGACTTAGTATCCTGCTGCTTGTTTCAATCTTGAGGCAGTAAGTGATGCAGTATCTGGGTTTGTATTTACTTAGAAACTGTACTGTCCTTTCTCTGTGCTTAACTTGCTAAAAGTATATTCCCTTACCTGTGAAATTCCTGAGCGGTGCTCTGCCAACTTTTCAGGGGAAGGGATTTGGATGGCTGTGTTACTGCACACTGGATCTGGAATTGTTCAGGGTTATGGGTGACACATTTCTTAAACACCAGCAGCACTGAGATGTGCACTATGGGCATTCGTACAGTTGTCCAAATGCAAACAACTTTTTCATCTTGGAGAAGCTGAGATACAGAGTTCAATAGAAATACTTAGAATATTTTGAGAAGGTTGAATGTTTCATCTTTGGCTTTGTTGTCTCTGGAGTGGGGAAGTATGGAGGACTTTTTTTTTTTAAAGAGAGTGTGTATGTACTTTTTCTCTCTATAAGGGCCAGGGTGTGTTGGTCAAATTCACCATAGATTAATTTATGTCTTCTGTTGTGATTTTTTTCAACTATATAACAAGTGCCAACTAATTGTCCATGGGACAATCTACTTTTCCACTCAATTTATCGTTTGAGTAGGGAAAGGTTCACTTATTTTCATTACCTGGCATTAAGTTAAAGAATTCATTATTTTGCATACATTTGAGTCATTCTGTGGCCTATAAAGTGTTTTTGTAACTATCTAATTCTAATGGTTGGAAAGCAAAGCACATGACTATAAAACCAAGCAAGGTGTTTTAGTAACTTTTTCCCTGAATACTTGGTAGTTTCCACTGATACTATTCCAAAACAAATTCTGCTGTTCTAGGTTGTATATTTACTTTGCTTTTGTTCTAAGAAAAAGCCAAGGACTAAATCAACTTGTTATTGTGTTTCAGTAATCAGTTTAAAAATCTAAGATTTTTTAAAAATTAGAATATTTAATGAAGTGCCATGTAATTGTAGCTTGCTAGTGTTTCATGTTTAATAGACTGGTTCTGTAGGTGTTTTAACCATTTAACACTCTCTGCCATCCCTGGAGAAAGTGGTTCTACTCTTACTGAACACATTCTCTTTGACAAAATCACCAGCTGCTTTATTTTTCTATTTATTACAGTTAAACAGTTGATGAGGTCTGAATCTTGACCAAAACTGCTCAGCTGAGATGTTTTTCACAATAGACACTGTACAAAGTGTGCGTGCAAAAGGACACGGTTGGTAGTATTTTTTCATTAATGTGAACATTGACTTAAAAAAAAGCAGTCCTGCCTTTTAAATCTTGTGGCAGCTCAGAAGGGAGGTGCTTAAGAACCTTAACTACTATGTCAGATAACAAAATATTTTTTTCCATTTTGGAGATTGGTTACTGCTCACACATGATGTATAGGGCTAAATATATGCTTGTTTCCTTGCACCTGTGTACTTCCCTTCTCTCCCTCCCTTTCCTTCCCCTGTAGGCAATAAATGGCCATTTTGCAACTGCATACCTTTGTCTTGGTTTTTGACTCTTTATTTGTGCAGTATAAACCTCTGCTTTTAGGTTGATATGTCTCTTCTAAAGTGAAGTAGAGAGCCGATATAATTCAGGGCAAAATACGTAATTACGAATTCATGCTACATTTTTTTTTCTAGTGAAAACTACTAAGTACATTGTTTAAAATAAAATCTGAAGCTAGTTATATGACTTGCTTTGCCTGAAGAAACCAGAGCAAAGGGGTATATGTCACTTCGGAGTGGAACTTTAAGAGCCAGTCTTTAATTTGCCGTATTTCCTTTTCTTGCCTGTGTGATCATAGAAGCATATGTTGAGATGAAATCTCTCATTCCAGATCCTTAAGTGACTTTGATGAACAGAACTCCCCTGCTGTCCTTTGGACATGTAAGAAAAAACTGCTAAATCTCAGTGTGTTAATACAATAAAGTTGTGTTATTAGGGCTTAATTTAGTCCATCCTGACTGACAACCACCAGACAAATATTGCTGAGTTATCAATATTGAAGAAACTCAACAGCTGGACCTGCTAAGATCTCAAATAAATTTCATTCAACAAATATTCAGGTGTCTTCTATTAACAAGGTGCTGTGGGTATATTAAGATGAAAGACATCTTTATAATGCCTGTCCTCCGAGAATTCATATTCCAAATACTCTATGACACAGAAGATATTCCAGTGTTTTAGTCAAAGTAAAGATATCTTAAATCGTAGAATCTTGGGAAAAAAGAGAAGGCACATAGTGAAATAGGAATTCTGCAAACTATGTTTACAGCCATTCAGCTGAAAAATGACTTTAAGGTGTAATGGAGAACGTTATTTTTAGTGAAACAGAAAACTGCTGTGCAGCTTAGTACTTGGAAAAGATAATGGTAGATTATTTTGGAACAGATTGTCAACATTGACAGCTCAGGGCCTGTTGACTTGTTTTTACCAAGGATCCAATGTGAGGCTGTCACTGACCCTGAGGACCTTGTCTTCACAGAAGCCTTTGTGTTCACCAGCCTTTAGGAAGTCCTCCAAAAGTGGAATCACTCTCACATGAAGTGAATCTTGAAGTTGTCCAGATTTTCAAGATAAGTGCCTTGTTAAGATACCTTTGTGATGAGGCATTGAAGACATTCACCAAGTGTCCTTTCATTTCACCATGTGACCTTGGGCAAAATGTAGGCTCAATGGTAAAGGGGAGATGAACTAAATCTCATGAAGTGGCTCTCCCAAAAGCAGAAACCAAGACAAGGGTTTGCATGGAGGTAGTTTCTTTGGGTAATTGATCTCAAGAATGAATGGGAGACAAGGAAGAATGAAGTAGGGAAGGAGTTTGGAAAGTCAAGGATGCGTCAGAGAGCTGATTGATTACCTCTCTGGGCAACTGGGGCATAAACATGCCAAGGACCCTCTGTGGAGCTGAATAGAAGGCACCTGAAAATTATCTTCATGAGGAATGGGATGAGGCAAAGGTTACTCCGTGGGTGTTAATTCCTTTTCCCATCCATGTTTGTGCATGTATCAAATTCACTTAGCAAGTTCCTGCAGGTGTCCCATATAGTGATAATGGAGAAATGGGATGAGGAGGGTGGGTGCAGAAAGCGAGAAATAATTGGTGTGGCTCAGCAAAGTGTATCAAGTTACACTGGTGTGCATCTGGTTGCCAAGGTAATAGAATAAGGAAGTGAGCTGAGAGGTGTGAGGTGAAGCATAAGAGGGGTCCACTACAGTGTAACTGTATCACTGAGATCTGTTTGGGCCCAGGGTCAAGTCCATTTCATCATAGCCTACATTGTGGCAGGCTGTAATCTCAATAAAAAGAAATAGATGAGGAGTAGTGGGACAAAGAATATAGTCCCCTGCTGCAGCTGGTTCTGAGGTTGTGATTAATATTTATCTTCCTTCTTCTATTACACATTTCAGATTTTACACAGCTTTGCAGCAGCCTGTTAGTGGATCTAGGTTGCTTCTCTGAGGTGGTGTGCCCAGACCTTCATCCCAACAAGATACAGTTACACTTGCTGGGTGACAATTGCTTTCATAGACATAAAGGAACCAAGAGATGCCCAGTGAATCTTGGGTTTCAGACATGGTTCTTTCTGCCTCCCATTGTGGGAGCAACCCCACCTTCTCGTCAATATGAGTCTGTGTATGCCAGCACTGTGAGCCCAAAATGACCCCTTTCTGGGGGCAGCCAATATATTTCCCGTGCCTGGGTGTGGGTGGATATAAAGTCTGGGTCTTAGCCCACCTCAGCAACTCTGAAGGGCCTTCCCATCTTCAAAGTTCCCAAGGCTCCTTTCTGCATGGTTCCCCTGAGCTCTTCTCAGTCAAATCATAATTCCTTTCCTTCCGTTTTTACAGGGTTTGATTCTGAGAGCACTCACTGATAAGTTTCCTGCATGCTAATCTCCATCTGAGTCTCTTCCCAGAGAAGTCCACCTGCAACACTGAGCTCCAAGGAGGCATGCCAGCAGTATATTAGGACTGCCTCCAGGACTCCTTGCTTGATCCACTGAAGAGTGCCACCATGTCAATAAAATGCAATCTTATTCTGGTGCCCTGGTTTGCACTTTGAATATCTACTTTTACATGTTTCTTCAGTTCCTAGTCATGTTAGCCCAGACCTTAGAATTCTTTGGGTGTGTACACTATATTCTTCTGGTGTATTCCTTGCTCAGACTGTAATGTGATGATAGTTACTGGTCACAGTCAAGGAGAGGAGGCAGGAATGGATCTAATGGAGGTTGAGCATCATCTTGTGAGACACCTGCTACATGTGAGAACTTTGTTAGTTATGCAGCCAAAGGGAGGTTTCTTTCCTCTAGCAAGAAAGGGGGGTCTGAGGACTAAGAATATCTGGGGATTCAATCTTCTCTAGCTTTTCTACCCAAATGTCCCCAGCCCAGGGTTTAGGGCTCACTTTGAATGCACAACCTCAAAGATGATGCATGTATTCTTTGTGGCTCTGCTACTGTGCAAATCCTGAGCCTGATCTTTGGCACTGTTTGCCCCATGGCTGCTGAAATGATAGTCTATAAACACGGCCGTGGATGCATTGTGACTTTCACAGTGTGCCTTGAGTTATAGTTAGCTAATTTGAGCCTGTCATTTTCCTTTTTTTCAAGGTGTCTAAAAGTCCATTTTGAAAACCAGTTAACCTTACAGTCCTTAGACTTACCATTGCCCGCAACAGCTTAAGTGCCAGTTGCCTTTCCACGTGCACTTCAAACCCACTACTAAGGAAAGTTTACTAGTGTACTCTCTAGTCACTTCACCAACCAGCAATGACTAGAGAGTGATGCAGGTCCAGAATTCATCTACAGCCTTTGCTTCTTTGGGCTACTTCTGGTACTAATTGTTCTAGACTAAGTTCCTCTGGAGGACAGAGCCTGAGAGATCTTCCCTGTAGGTAATTTATTTTGGGATGTGATCTTCAGAAACAAGAATATGGATTGCAAGGAGGCAAATAGGAAAGGAAGGCCAATTTAGTAGTGAGTTATTGAGCTGATCACCTCTGTGGGCAACTGAGGCTTGATCCTAGCAGGATCCTTCTGAGGAGCTATGTAAAATGCACCTCAGAATATCCACTGGAGGAGTAAAAGAGGAGAATATCCAGTGGCTCCTATACCCCACTGGCCAAAGTTCACTTACCTAGGTGTTAACTCTCTCCCATATCCAAGTTTAGCTTTTCTTATGACAATGGTGAAGGATTCTGAACTTCATTTGAAGCAAATCCAGGGAATAGACATAAAATTAACTGCAAATGATACAGTTCTTATTGAAATAAATTTAAATGCCTGGGCATGATGGCTCACACCTATAATCCCAGTACTTTGGGAGGCCAAGGAGCATGGATCACCTGAGGTCAGGAGTTCGAGACTAGCCTGGCCAACATGGCGAAACCCCGTCTACTAAAAATACAAAAATGAGCCAGGCGTGGTGGTGCATGCCTGTAGTTCCAGCTAACTGGGAGGCTGAGGCAGGAAAATTTTTTGAACGTGGGAGGTGGAGGTTGCAGTGAGTCAAGATCACACCATTGCACTCCAGCCTGGGTGACAGAGCGAGACTCTGTCTCAAAAAAAAGAAGAAAAATGTATGCATAGTTCTGTGTTTTCTAAGCATATTGTATATACTTGTATTCCTTATTTGTAGACCATGGCAAATTAATATAAAACGTAGAATTTACTGTTGTGAGGTTTTTTATGTGTCGGGCACCATTTATACGCTTCATATAAACTCATTTAGTCCTCACAACAACATAATAAAATATATACTATAATTCTCTTAATTTTCCAGATGAAGCTGAGGCCCAGAAAGATTGGTAACTCAATAGCTATGTAATCTTGGGCATGAGTTGGTATGGGAAAGGGCTCTGCAGCATGTCCAGACTATAGTGAAAAGTAGCCCTTCCCACTGGGCCATGGAACCTTACAGACCTATGGCGTTAGAGGTTGAGCTGCTGTTATACAGCAGCGACAGGGAGGAATAAATCTGGCACCCAGGAGTATCCGTGGGCAACTCTTGGTACTCTTTTGTCCCATTTTGTTGTTAAATTGACAAGGACAAGAATCATGGCTTGAAAAGAACACAGTAACTGGGTTCTGGGTTAGCCCACTAGGTCAACCAAAAAGACCAGCAGAGATGCTAATTGATGAAGAGAAGCCGTAGGTGAATCGGTCATGGAAGAAGGAGATGATGAATATCAGTTTTAGCCCCAGAAGAGCTACAACAGAAGAGGCTGTAGGTTACCTCACTAGTCTTTCCCTTCTACATATCCCTAGGGGATGTAGGGGCACAGGAAGAGGGAAAAGGTGCTTTCAGAAATTATACAGGCTGGGTGTGGTGGCTCACACCTGTAATCCTAGCACTTTAGGAACCCGAGGCAGGCAGATCACTTGAGGTCAGGAGTTCATGACCAGCCTGGCCAAGATGGTGAAACCCCATCTCTGCAAAAACACAAAAATTAGCCAGGCATAATGGCGGGGGCCTGCAATCCTAGCTACTTGGGAGGCTGAGGTAGGAGGAGACTCGCTTGAACCCAGGAGGCAGAGGTTGCAGTGAGCCGAGATCACACCATTGCACTCCAGCCTGGGCAGCAAGAGTGAGACTCCATCTCAAAAAAAAAAAAGAAAGAAAGAAAGAAAGAAATGTATTACACAAAACAAGTGGCTCTGAGTGGCCCAAGGTGAAGCTATGGTGACTGCTCTGATTGCCATCTTCAGGACTCAAATATTCATATTTTTTCAACAATATAGGAAGGTGGGGGCTTTCTGCTGAGGTCTTCCCTGAGGAGGGAGCCCTGTCTTGCCCAAGGTCATGCCCCATCAGGGAGGAGGGTTCCTGTCTGCAGCCAATGACTGGTGAAGGTGGGGTTCTTAAAGCTTAGCCCCTTTACATCAATATTTGGCTATTCTGTAGGGACATGGCAGCTCCAGAACTCCTTATGCACATGTGTAAGGCCTTTGTTGTGACTACATTGCTTTTTCCACTTCCCAAGTTTGATCCTGACAACTGTCATAAGAACTTCTTGAATGCTAGTTTCTACTTCAAAATCTGTTTCCTGGAGCATCTATCCTGTGGCAAGGAGTAACAGGTTTCACATGGCAGGTAATATTAGTGCTCCCAGATTATAGAAAATCTTGCCATGGAAAACTGTAATACTTGGCATATACGTTGTATGTTTGTGTGTGTATCATAAGGATATAATGAATACTTAAAACTGTAAAACATATCAGGGGAAAACAGATAGGCTTTATTTAAGAGATCAATGTAGATCCATTTGTGGGGATTTGTGATCTCTTCCCCTGGATTAGAGGTGTCTATAATAACAGATTGCATTAAACAGAGTTCGGTTGAATAAACTAACAGATACAAAAAAGTGGTTTGCCTGTCAGGAGTTAGAATCATGGCAAGGGCTGTCCATAGGAGGTGGTATCACAGAAGGAGGGGCTGGCTTTTGAGGGCTGGCATCAGAGGAGGCTCAGGCTCTGCTGAAAATGCTACCTGAAGTAAGGGAAGAAGAAATTCCCTGGCTTTCCCTCCACTCTTTCCTCCAGTTTCCCACCTGGTCTCCCACTGGCTGAACTTAACCATAAGTGATGGGTAAAGAAGCCTGGAAAATGTTGTTTCTTTCACACATTCAGAAGAGAGGACCAGTGGGGAATGCATGCAAGACAAAGCAAGCAAATGATTAGTACATACACTGTTTTTACTACTCAGCATCCATTCTCACACTTGTAGCCATTTTAAACTGTGATACAACCACAAGCTAATGCTGCTATATAACGGGATGCAACTGTCCTCTATATGAGCATGCTTCCCTCACCAATGCATTTCTTAACAATTTGGTTAAAGGAGAGTCCTATGGATCCTTCAAAGCAAGGGTACGGTTGGCAGTGGTTAAGCAGTTTGCACGCTGTGAGTCCCTTCCAAATTTCTGATTCTCCAAACTCCTTTGCCTGTACTGTGCTATCTAATATTATAGCCACTAGTCTCATGGTTAATGGCTATTGAGCACTTGAGATAATTTGTTAAAAACATTAAAATGTGGGTACTAGAAAATTTAAAATTACATTTCTGGTTTGTGTTTTATTTGTCTGAAAGCATTGTTCTTCAGTATGTCAAGCAAGTTCTGCCATCTCTACTTCATATCTTACTGGCCTTATTCTACTAAACTAGCAGGTGATTGATACCACCGCTGATGCTTGAGCCACCACAGGAAATCCTGAATCCAGGTATATGTATCTATCTCAATAAATGCACCCTGATCCAACCTTTGTTTCATCCTTTTGAATAGTCCTTTAGAATATATTTTCATACATGTCCCCTACATTTCTTTTAACATAAATTAACATTTGCAGTTCCTTTGGTGTATTTGCTATTTCATATGGCAGCGAATCATATACTTTCATCTGGGCTATGTTGGATCAAACTCTTGTTATGAGATTAGAAATAATGATAGGTGGTTTGAATGGGCTCTGGGAGAATAAGCATCCTCTTCTAGGGCATCTGCCACTAGTGAACTCATGCAGTGGTTTTATGCAAGTGAAGATTATTTGCCTCAGTTTGGGTGTTAAATTGAAAAACTGACAAAAGGAGAGCTGCTTTTGCTGGAGAGGAAGGCTCAGGGCAATTCAGCATTCAGAACCTCATCCCTGTCTGCCCATTGAGTCTCAGGTACCACTCCTTCCCAACCAGGTCCTTTACCTCAGCATAAAATACCTGATAGGACTATACATGTAACTGATGATGCATTATCAAGTGTTGGGCCTGATACTCAGTCTTCTGCCTTATGGTAATGGAGGTATGGAATGTGGCTATATAGTTTGATTTTTGGGTTAAAAATTTAAGGCCTTAGGCTTATCTTTTTTCTTTGTGCACACTCTTCAGGGCAGTCAGAAACATCCATCCTATGTAATAATTCTTGTTAATTATTATTACTATCATAATGGTTAAATGCAATAGTTACTTGACCAAAGTCTTGCCTTCAACTTGTTCTATGCCTTGAGAAACCACAGCTTATAGTTTAAGTATGATATCACCGCATACCACAAATTACTAGTGTCCCATTTCTTGCCTATAAGGAGGTCATCACTGCATTCATGATCAAAAATGACAACACAATCTTAGACTTCTATGTGGAGTATCAGTAAGAAGCCCCTCAGAAAACCAGAAATCACTCTGCGTATAGCAGACAGAAGACTTTTAGTACAGGGGACTTGTTGCACAGGTAATAGAAGAGTTGTGAAGCCAAATGAGAAGATACTGAGGAATCCTGAAATTAGGAAAAGCAGGAAAGTGCTACCACCATTTTGGCTGATGGGGTAGAAGGGAGGACATAGTGTTCTCAGAGCTCAGAAACTGAACCATCTAGTAGGAGCCAGAACTTCTCAGTGGCTGTCTTGTGAGATCTGGAAATACTTAGAATTATCCTAAAGGAGTTGGTGTTACGGAAAAAAGTCACTAGGCCGGGCACAGTGGCTCACGCCTGTAATCCCAACACTTTGGGAGGCCGAGGCAGGCAGATCACGAGGTCAGAAGATTGAGACCATCCTGGCTAACACGGTGAAACCCCGTCTTTACTAAAAATGCAAAAAATTAGCCGGGCTTGGTGGTAGGCACCTGTAGTCCCGGCTATTTGGGAGGCTGAGGCAGGCGAATGGCATGAACCCGGGAGGCAAAGCTTGCAGTGAGCCGAGATCACACCACATCACACCACTGCACTCCAGCCTGGGCGACAGAGTGAGACTCTGTCTCAAAAAACAAAACAAAACAAAACAACAACAACCACCACCACCACCACCACTTACAGCCAGAGATGCCACTAAGCAGAGAGAGAAAGGGAGAAATACCCTGGCTGCTTCTCTTCTCCAGGGTATGTCTTCAAGTAATCTAGTAAAGCTTCCCATTTGCCAAACCTATCAGAAGCCACTTGTCAAAGGAACCTGAGAAATGTAGACCTTGAGCTACAGGAGAACTAAGCAAGGATGAGAATGAATCTGAGAACAAGCAGGCAAATGACCAGCACAAGAAGCACATCTCATTCTGAGTTATGTACACACTATGTGCTGTGGATAGAGTCCTAGAGATGATATGGTGCTTCAGAGAAGCTTGCAAATATATGGCTATATCATATATATTATGTATGTTGTAACAGCATGAATGCCAGATAAATCTTGTGTAATTCTAGCATTAGTTCTGATTAGGGCTAGTACCTATTTTTTTACACAGTATATAGGTGAAATTATTATACGTACCATCTTATGCGAGGCATGAAATTACTTAAAACGGCAAGCTTTTAAATAAGATTCTACCTAAGTACCTTCCTTATTCAGAAACCCAAAGAACAACATACATTTTCTCTTCTATGAGCTTGGCTCTCTTTAGTGATTTGCAGCTACATAGCCAAGATGATTTGTCTAAACTTAGGAGACTACAAACGATGTGTGAAAATGAGGTACTAAACATATGGAAAGGAAATAGTATGGCACCTCCTTTGAGATATTTGTTTCTGCTGAAACTTTAATCTCTTAGTATTTCACATCTATAAAATATTCTTTGTGGGGGAGGGGGAAGGAAACTCCCTTCTGCTTTAAGAGTCCCATTTTAAACCAAAAATGCACTTGCCCAACTTTTTATTTATCCCCTTAATAGTTTTGAACTGTGCCTATGGAAAGTCAGGTAAATTCAGAAAGCTTGAGTTTAGATATTTTACATCCTATAACCATGCTTAAAGGGGAAAAAAAGGACTTCATATTTTGAATATGTGAATTCTCTACCCTGTGGTCAGGAAGTTAGATTCAGGCATTGATCCAATGATCCCTGGAACATCTTCCACTGTTTTCCCAGTGGAAGGAAGAAAGATTTGCTAGAGGGGCTGACAGCATGAGAATGTGCTGCTACTTTTAACCTTCCAGATTGGGTTTCTCCCCAACATAAGTGACCAAGCAGTTGTTTTTGAAGAGTCTTGAATGATATCCACATGACCAGTTTCTCCATCTTACATGATGATGTCTTCCATTGGTACTAAGGGGATGTCTTCGGTTAATTACTGCAAACATGGGAGTCTGCAAACTCACCCCTTACAAACTATATGACACTGAATACTAGATTAAATGTGAATAAGGCAAAAGATGAATTTTTCATCTACTATCCTAATACAGGAGGCCAGTCTCTAGGCATACTTTTTGTTGGGGGAGAAGGGGGTACAAAAAAAAAAAAAAGACATAGAGCTATTGGGAAATTCACCGGGTAAGTTAGGGAGGTGAGAGGATACTTAAGATTTTTGCAACTACCCATTTTTGGAGGGTGGAGCAGTTTTTTGGTTCATCTTTGCACAGAATGCTCAATAGAAGTTTATTAAATTAATTAAAGGAGACAAATACGACAGCCCTTCAAATACTTAAAATTGTTATATGGGAGAGGCATTAATAAGTCTTTCTGTAATAGCCGCTTTTTGTTCTTACTTTTATTCCCTTAAAGTCACACAGAATAATAAATGGGAGAGTTTCTAAATTATTGGAATTGTTTAAAAATTGACCACATAGAGATTTTTTTGCTATTACTTCTGGACAACCATAAAAGAAAATATGCTTTTTGTCGATGATCAGGCTAGATGACCACTAATTCGCCTCCCAACTCTGCCATTCAGAATTATAGAATCTTCAGTTTTCATTTTCATCCAGATATTTATGTTCGTATTCATTAATCAAAAATGTTTTCAGAGTATCAAAGAGTTAAAATATAACTCAAGGTATTTGGAGACAGACCTGTCTCCAGGGCTGTTTTAGTAAGTTAAGGCACACCTGTATGTTGGAAAACCTAAGCAGGCATAATGTGTGTTTATGGACAAAGAAAAATGGTCATAATATAGCATTAAGGAAAATAAAAAGTTAGACCAGTGATGGTTTAAAACTAATGGACAGAAGGTTTGTGAAATTCTATTTTGAAGCTTTAATGTTTAAAAAATGTTTTTATCAAATATGTCTAGGATATGTATAAATAAACTGGGACTAGAAGGAATGTAACTTCTAATTTTCTTATCTGGACCAATTTACTTATTTGGCATAACTGAACAACAGCTCAACTCTTAACGTAATTTAGCCTCTTTTATTCTGCAGAAAGTTTGATTCCATTACCCTCTCACCTTGAAATAAGGAAAATGGTTTGATAGTGAAGGAAAGGGAGGAGTCTACCCTTGTCCTTTGTTTCCCTCAGCATACACTTAGTCTTTAAACCCTCTTGACCTGGAGAGAAGCATTTTAGTGGGGTAATGAATCCAGAAACCAGAGATGGACTGTCAATTCCCAGATATCAAATTAATGATCTTGGTCCTTATTTTCCTCTACCTTTCTTTAGTACTCAGCCCTGATAAGCATCCATTTCTTTTGAAAAGTCTCTGTTCTCTTGGCTTCTGTGAAACTTCAGAAGCTTTGAAGATAATGAAGGAAAAATAATTTATTTCTTGTTCATTTTCTCTGTCCACTGGTCTTGAATTATTTCAAGCATCAGCCCTACTTGCTTTCTTTCCTTTTCATTTTTTCCATCCATTATTCCTATTTAGATGACTCCCTAATGTCTGTCTTCACTCCTAATCTCTTTTGGTTATCTATTTCTAACTGCCTCTTGGGAAATTCTTGGGCACACCTAATTTCACTATCTTTGAAACTCAATGAATCGTTCATCATTAGTCTTGTTCCTCCTCTTGTGTTTCTTAGGTAGGGTGAGTAACAGATTCCGGTCAAGACTAGTTTAAAGTTTGAGGAGCCAGGGAACGAAAGATCAGTCAAGACCACTAGGACTTGAGAACTATCTTTCTACTCTCCATTGTATTCAGTACAGACCCATTATTACTAATTTAAGTTGTACAAAAGGCTATCAACAGTCTATTTACTGTGCTCTTTTATAGTTTTATTAATTTTATAGAACTTACCTAAGTTCACCACTAAACTCAGTCTCTCATTCCTGTTTATGTGTTAGGCTTTTAAGGTTCCCAAATTCAACTGCTTTCATCTTGTAGATATTCAGGAACTTAATCCATGGTGAGATGGTGGTATACGTGTGTGTTTGTGCTATAAGGGAATAGGGTATTGCTATATAATCAAGTGTGGGAACTCATAAAAATGGAAAACTTATCAAGGAATTAATTGAATCTGTACCTCTCCTCTGTACTCTTCCTCCCCAAATTCCAAGCTACAGTGGATGGGCTGAGTTATGAACCTATAATTGTCCTCCCGTTTTCTCTAATATTAACTAGAGTTATTCCTTGATCTGATTGCATTCTGAATACAAATGGAATGACTGGAAATGGCTCTTTGTATAACAGGACTGAACTGTGTTTTGAACAACTGCTGCCTAAATACATATTAAAGAGGCTCCTCCAAGTAGATGCCACTGTCTATCAGTAAAAATACTCAGCTGTCTGGTGGGACAAGTGTTAGGTCACGTGGGCTCTCAGCAACTATCACCATATCCTGAAAATAAATGCCAGAAAAAGAAATGAGAAAATTTTTTAGCATATATGGCAAAGGCCTGAGAGTACCTTCCATTATGGTTTTGGGAAGCAAACAATATTTTTGTGCCCACTTTCTGGAATTAGGCAATTATTATACAAAGTTATGATCTTGCCTGTCTGAAACTACAGTGGTGGGACTGTCACCTCCCAATGGAATTGCGTACTCATGGGCCACCAGTTTTTCTTTAGTGACAGTGACCTGTGTCCTTTCAGGGACATAAGGAGGAGAGTCCTGGTAAAAAGATAAAATTGGAGAAGTATTTACTCTATTCTGCTGTTCTATTCCCCTTATTTGTGACTTAAACAGGTGCCAAGAAGAGAGTCTGAGATGACTTTGGGAAGAAAGAGAGGGCAGAAGAGAGGGAAATAAAAGGGTTTATTTTTTGTGGGGGTGGTGTTGAAGAATTGCTAATAGAAGAAAGAGTTACAGGAGCTGGTGGAAGCAATAAAATGGTTTATGCTACCCGTTGGCTGTGGGTTTATGTTGTTAACATTCTGTACCTGGAGCAGAGTATTATATTGGCATTGACTTGTTACTACTATGAATATCTGAAAATGCTTTCTAAACTAATAGCAGTTGTTTTCCTACATTTAAAAAAATATATATGTAGGAAAAAAATGGTTGGATAAAAGTACATTAAGATGGTTACTACTTGTAAATTCATTCTTATATTCTGTTTTTTCTCACTTAAGTATTTTTCCAGGTTAACACATATATGTCAAAATCACAGAATATTATGAAGCCATTCAAAATGATTTGGTTGTGCTATTATATGGCTTAATTTTGTATTTATTGGATATTTGTTTCTAATATTTTCCTGTTATATATCACTGAAACATAAATGTATTAGAATTTTTCCTTTTTAATATAAAAACTTACTTTGCTAATGTTTGGAATTAGTGGAATTATAGAGGAGCATTTAGGTATCATGTGACTTAAGCCAAGCTACATGTGGAAGCTTGAGTTTCTAATCTACCTCCGCCATTCAAGTCCAGGGAACCAGAGGGTTAAACTCCTAGCAGATGGTGCTGCTGCTAATGCTGCTGCTGACTGAGCATGTCAGGAATTTAAAGAGTTGCTTAAACAGGGTTAATATATGGCCTGTGGGAAGACAGCTGTTCTGTAGCAGAATTAGAGGTCAGGAGGTTAGCCACATTTCCCTGAAAACAGAGGACTCGCCAGAGTCAGGATCAGTGAAAGCCATTTAGGGAAAGGAAAAATGCAGAAAGGTTCTATTTAAGGGAGCAGTTGAATGAGAGGGTAGAAAGTGCTAGGGTAGAACAGAATAACTACCAAATATAGAGGGGAATAGGGGAATGAAAGGAGACAGAAACAAGCATAGCAGAACACTGCCCCTCCAGCCCCCACTCTTGAGATGCAGAGAAAGACTGTACCACTAGCCCATTTCCCAGCTCCAGGGCTTGTTGTCTTATGCTTTCACCAGTATAGGGATGTGAGCTGGGAGAGCTCTGATCCTGCCAGGCTATTAGACGTTTAACATGGCTAATTGGCCCTATAAGAGGACACAATGGGATGTTACCAAGTTGGAAAAAAAAAAATCATTAACCTCTTGGAATTAAAATATCATCAAGTGGCTGATATCTAATACAGTCCAAATTCTGCGAACACCTTGAGGGTCTATTCTCAGTGAAGTACTGTGAGAGGGTATTATGGAGGTTTGAAATTTAAAAACATGAGACACAGTCTCAGCTCTCAGGTAGTTTATTATATAATACAAGGGTGATGAACAGAGGAATTAGATAAACCCATGACTCTAATACAAGGTGACTAAGAAAACTGCTACCGAGAAAGTGACGGGAGAATCAAAAACAAGAGAGAGACCAGGACTGGTGAAGAAAACAGTGAATGTTTCCAGAGGATGTAGGAAAATATTAGAAAGATGTAGGAGGGCATTGCAAGTGAAAGTGATCACATAATCACAAGCACTGAGTGACTAGTCTATCCCTCATACGCATTCATGTTAAAATACTCTGAGGTTTCCTTCTTCTTCTTTTTTTTTTTTTTTTTTGACAGAGTCGCCCAGGCTGGAGTACAGTGGCATGATCTCTGCTCAGTGCAACCTCTGCCTCCAGGGTTCAAGCGATTCTCATGTCTCAGCCTCCCAGGAAGCTGGGATTACAAGTGTGTGCCACCATGCCTGGCTAATTTTTGTATTTTTAGTAGAGACAGCATTTTGCCATGTTGGCTGGGCTGGTCTCGAACTCCCGACCTCAAGTGATCCGCCTGCCTCGGCCTCCCAAAGAGCTGGGATTACAGGCGTGAGCCACCGCACCTGGCCTACCCTGAAATTTCTTTATGGAATAAGTCAGTTTTTCCTCATATTCAATTTCTGGCGTTAATGGGTGTTCAATAAGTATATTTTGAATATTTGAAGACCCCCAGTTTTTATATTGGCCTATAGAATGATACAAGGAAAGACCATGGACTTTAATGCTTGATAGATATGGGTTCAAATTTCAGTACATTTTCTCGCTGTGTGAACTTGAATGCAGCACTCATTCTCTGAGCCGTTTCCTTATCTATAAAAATGAGGAATATAAGGATGGACTTTGCAAAGCTGTTGTAAGGATTAAGGAGGAAGACGTGTTCATACACTTGCTTGGTAAGGGCTAGTGTTCTGCTTTCCCTTGCCTTCACCCTTGCCCTGACCGAGTCTGTGTAGCTGCTTGCCACTTCTTGGTAACACCAGAGGGCAACATCGTCCCATTCTTATATCAAAGTTTTTCAGAAGTGAATGCTTCTTTGCAGACAGATTTTTAAAAATGCTTCAGCAAGGGAGGAAATAGAAGCTCCATGCTCCTGAATGTGAATAGGGCGATAAGGGCTAAGCCCTGGAAAGACTTTGGAGCAGCTGCTGTGTTCCTCTGCAGGCAACAGCTATGTGCAGATGCCATTGGAAGGCACTCCTTTGGCCGACTATTTCTGCCAGTTGGGTTAAGAGGACTTCTGTTGCTAACAGAACCTTAGATTGGGAATCTAAATCAATCGGCTTGTTTACTGCTAGAAAACCATTGTGCTGGTGTGATATATCTGAAAAGACTGCTGGAATGTGTTTGCCAGAGTCTCATTACTATGGTGACTACGTATTCTAGTTAGCCTGGGACAGTCCTGGTTTATGCCTGTGGTCCCGGAGTAATTATTAGATCCCTCTTTTACACTCAAAGTATCTCAGTTTTCAGGATAAGTTACATGGCCATCCTACTCAGAACATTAAAAGGGATACTCACTAACGGTAAGGATCTGACCCAGCAAGAGTCCTCTGGTCCGGTTAAGACCGTGCATGGGCTTTGGAATCAGAAAGTGACATCTGGGTTAAAATCGCTGCTCTATCTGTGTGTCATTGGCAAGTTAGTTAACTTCTTTAAGCCTGTTTCCTGATGTATAGATGAGGAACAGCAGAACATGAATACACTGTCTCATTTAATCCTCCTAGTGAAAATGCTTACATGAGTCTCTGGGGCAGTGATACATGGTTGCTACCCCTAGTATTATTTTTAAGATTTGCTGTAAGATTCAGGCTGTCACCTTAGCTGTATTGATTGGATTTCTGGATTTGAGGGAGTTGAGGGCAAGAGTGAAACGAATTGCACAGGGTTACAAAAACAATTATTGAATTGCTCAAGGTTAGAGCCAAAAAGAGCACCCACACCCGTTTCTCAGAACTCTCTGTCTAGTGCACCAAGGTGGTTGCTGTTTCTATGGAGATAATTCAGGGTTAAAGATGTGACCCAATGTCTATCCCTGAAGCCTTTAGCAAATACTGGGCACAGTATTATTCTGAAGCATAGAGGAGACTAGACATCTGACTATTCTACTGCATTATTCTTTTTATTTTATTGTAAAATGTTTTATGTATGAATAAGAATAATCTTGTAATGAACACTAGAAAATGCACCCCTATTAATCCTAACATTACTCCATACTTTTCTTCAAAGAAATTAAATGTCAATGTCATATCCTATTCGTCTTACCTGTTCCTATCTTCCCCTTCCAACAAGAGAATACAATAAAAATGTTTCAATAAGGAAAAATAGAAATTAAATGTCACATACAATTAAGACCTCCTATGTACCCCTCTTGTATACACTTTTCCCTTATTAGATAGTATTTTAACAGGTTTTTAAACTTAATTTAAATGGTATCATACTATATCCCTCTGCAGCTTTTTTTTGTGCGTGTGTGTGTTGCTTAATATGTTGAGATTTATCCATGCTGGTAAATGTGGTATACTATGACATATGAATATTCTGCAGCTCATTTATTCATTTTCATTTTCATAGATGTTTTCATTGGTTCCAGTTTTCTGTAATTATGAATTATGCTGCAATGAGCATCCTTATGCATAAGACTCTCATACGTGTAAGAGTTTCAGTATGGGTTATAGCCACAAGTGGACTTGCAGGGTCTTGAAGTATGAGTATCGTTGACTTTACTCAAACTGCCACTTTTTGCCAAATATTACCAAAAATTCTCCAAAGTGGTTGTTCCAATTTTCATTGCATTTAAGTTTTTTTGTTCCCCAGATGAAAATATATTATTTAGTTAAAAAAAGAATATGGACCATAGTTATTCCAGCAACCAAAGAACAGAAAAACACACTCATTGTAAAGTATATGCACTTTTAAGAGGCAGGGAAATGAATATTTATTGGATGTCTACTATGGGCTGGTGATTTACATCACCTAAGCTAAGTGATTTACATTTGCTTTTTGATTAATCCCATTAACTATCTGTCACCAAATCCTCTTAATTCTACCTCGAAAAAATCTCTTCTTCTCCCTTTTACTCTTTCCTTAAGAATTTAACTTTTTGCAGGAACACAGATGACACCTGCTGAGCTAAACCAGCTGATCTTGCTTCTAGTCTTTGTCCTTGCCAATCTCTCCCTTGCAGGTGTCAGAGCAATCTTCCTAAAGGCATAAATGGGATCTTGTCACTCCCTGTGGTGGAAACTTTTTAGACATTTTCCATTGACTAGAGGATAAACTTCCAACTTTTTGGTTGGGGCCAGATTTTGAAAGATTTTGCTCTCCAACCTCACATCCTTCCTACTCTTTTACCCTTCATTAACCTGCACAACTGATGGACTAGTTCCCCACATAGGCTGTGTACATTTCAAATTGAAAAAAGCATAAGCAAAGCTGTGGAAGTTTGAATGTTCTTTCCATCACCCTTACCTCAGGCCGATTTACCACATCATACGGCTTTGAGTGATTCATTCTGTCTAGAGTAGGGAAGGGAGGCGTGTCGGGATGGCTTGCTAGAGAAAGGAAGGGTGATTCAGCTATTTGTCATGGATAGGGAGACCATATAACTTAACTTATATTTAACATTTAACTTAACTGGGACACCTTTGAAAGAGGAAGGTTGAAATAATAAAAATTATATATAATTTTTTGAATGTATTAACTGTAACATATTGGCATTGTTACATTGGTCTGTAATAGAACTATCATATAGTTCTATTTTAAAACTCTTTGCAATAAAGTATCATATACTTACATACATTAGTTCAAAATATTATAGCTATAAAAACCAAGTCAATTTATCTTTAATATTGACATTTTAAACTGAAGTTACAATAGGATTCACAATAATGAGAACTATTTCACTTTTGTCAAAGTGAACTTCCAACCTCGATTTGCTGCAGCAGATGAAAACAATGAGCTATTATTGGACTTAACCTAACTGACTTTCTCTTTGAAGCATCTGAAGACTTAGATATAAAACTGGCATCATTTAACACTTTGAAAAGTTCTTCTGCTAATGGAGCCAACACGTCGACAGTTCTCACTACATTTTTGTACATGCAAAGAGCACTTGGAATTGAAAGTAAGTGAAGTAATTTAGAAGTTTGCTCTAAATGAAAAGTCATGTTTCACTGGGGGATAAGTCATGTTTCACTGGGGGATATGTTAGCCCTGACTTCTGAAGCTGCACATCTTAAATTGGCTTCTTTGGGTGTAGTATTTATATATATAATAACTACTAACTTTTTTTTTATTAAAGAAAGTACATTGTCTTTTTTCTTAGTAAACACCCTATTGAAGTGTGATTCACCAACTTCTCATAAAACTGCATAAATTATAAGTATAGAGCTCAATGAACAACCTTGGATCAAAAAATAGAACATTGATAGCACCCACGGTTATATGCACCTCCTCCCCAAGGGGAATTGTTATCCTGGCACCAGGCACCATCGTGTAGTGCTGCCTACTTTTGAACTTCATATAAATGGAATCATACATTATGTATTTTTCTTGCTTCTGGCTCCTTTCCCTTAATATTATGTTTGTGAAATTCACCCATGTTGCATATGGTGGAGTTTGTTTCTTTTCTTTGCTACAAAGTATTCCTTTGTGTCAATGCCACAGTTTATGTAGCCATTCTACTACATTTCTACTATTTATTTCCAGTTCTGGACTATTATGAAAAAATGCTGTTGTTAATACTGTTGTACCATTTGTGGGTGCATATGTACTCATTTTTGTTGAGTATATGCCTAGAAGTGGAATTATTGGGTCATACATTTCTCAAAAGAAGACATACAAATAGCCAACAGGATACAGTTGACCCTTGAACAATACTGGTTTGAACTATGCAGTTCTATTTATATGTGAATTTTGTGGGTTCCACAGGGCCGACTGTGGGACTTGAGTATGCTCACATTTTGGTATTAAAGGAGGTCCTGGAACCAATAGCCTGAGTATATCTGGGAATGACTTTTATGAAAAAGTGCTCTACATTATTAATTATTAGAGAAATAGAAATTAAAACCACAATAAGATGATCTCACTTCTGCTAGAATGGCTATCATCAAAAACATGAAAGATAAGTGTTGTCAAGGACTTGGAGAAAGGGAACCCTTGTACCCTGTTCTTGGGAATGTAAATTAGTACAGCCATTTTGGAAAAAAGTATGGAGGTTCCTAAAAAATTTAAAAACAAAATTACCATATAATCCAGCAATCCCATTTCTGGGTATTTGCTTCAAAAGTTTGAAATCAGTTTGCCAAAGAGACATCTGTACTCTCATATTCATTATAGTACTATTAACAATAGCCAAGTTTGGAATCAACCTAAACGTCTACCAACAGATGAATGAATAAAGAAAACATGGTAGGCTGGGCAAGGCAGCTCATTCCTGTAATCAGCATTTTGGGAGGCCAAGGTGGGGGAATCACTTGAAGCCAGGTGTTTGAGACCAGACTGGGCAACAAAGCGAGACCCAGTCTACATAAAATATAAAATACAAAAAATTAGCTCAGCATCATGGCATGTATCTGAAGTCCCAGCTACTCAGGAGGCCAAGGCGAGAGAATTGCTTGAACCCAGCAGTTCGACGCTGCAGTGAGCTATAATCATGCCACTGCTCTCCAGTCTGGGCAACAGAGTGAGACTTTATCTCAGAAAAAAATAAAAAAGAAACTGTCTTCTGTACACACAGTGGAATATGATTCAGTCTTAAAAAAGAAAAATAATGCTACCATTTGTGACAACATGAATGTAATTGGAGGCCATTTTGCTAAGTGAAATAATCCAGGCACAGAAAGACATATACATACTGCATGATCTCACTTGTAGGTAGAATCTAAAATAATTGAACTGATAGAAGCAGAGAGTAGAATATGATAATATACTTGTGTGGTACAAAGGCTGGGGCATGGGGAGAATGGGGAGATGTTGGTCAAAGGGTACAATATCTCAGACAAGAGGAATTACTTTTCTGAGATCTATTGCACAGCATGATGAATATATTTTACATTTTGAAATTGCTAAGAGTAAATTTGAAATGTTCTCACCACAAAAAATATTAAGAATTTGAGGTGATAAATATTTAACTATATTAATTATTCTATGTTGTTTTCATAAATCATAGCATCATTTTGTGTCCCATTGGTTATATTATACAAATTACATACATTTATACAATTATAAATTGTCAATTTACAGTTAGAAAAAAGAATTGCTGAGTCATAGAGTAGGCCTATGTTCAAATTTAATGGGTCCTACAAAACAGACACTAGGCATCTGAATTGCTCCAGGTCTATTTCCCACATGCATTTCACCTGTAATTTCTCAGGTTTCCTATATGGAGGCCTGCTAGTTTCAGGCATCTCACAGGCTGGGGAATGGGCCACTGCATAATTGTCTAATATACCATGTGGCCATTGAGGGCAGCATCACGTTCTCTCCTCTCATTTCTTTATAGAGAAGGGGTAAGCCCAAAAAGTGGGGCATGGTGAGCAAGATAAGTACTGGTAAATAAGAATGTGTCTAGAGACTAGTATCTCCTTTCCTAGTGGGATATACCTGCTGCCACCGGGCTTGATGATTCGCTTTTACCTGAGAAGGGGAAAGATCAGGAAAGAGGTCTGAGACAGTGTGTGGCAATGCCAGGCCAGGTAGGAAATGTGTGTTTCCAAATAGGTACAAAAGATGGATCTAGC
The DNA here is from genome assembly GCF_000951045.1 of Mandrillus leucophaeus. NCBI lineage: Eukaryota > Metazoa > Chordata > Mammalia > Primates > Cercopithecidae > Mandrillus > Mandrillus leucophaeus. The sequence goes on along the minus strand of NW_012108141.1, from coordinate 3,839,793 downwards.
CTATGCTCATACATACACTCCAGAATTGGAACCACAGAGCATAGTTGAGATTTGGGGTCATAGGTTTGCTGTTCCAGTGTAGGGGAAAAGGGTATGCATATCAGAGGAATATGGTACAAGGAACCAAGTTGGAATATGTAGCTGAGTCTCTCAAGAGACTGCCAAATCCTAGGGAAGCTACTTGGGATAAATACCTCATTAATGAGTCAGTTAGGGCACTGGCTCCCCACACCATGTCTATTACTGTGTCTATCACGGCTTCATCAGTGGCGATTACCATGAGAAAGGGAACAGCAGCATTGCCTGGACTGTCCCATAACCAGACAACCTTTTCTCTCACCCTTCTGAGTTGGAATTAGAAGGAGGAAAACTGCAGGAAAGGAGGGTGTGGTGTTAAAGAGCCAACCACACTCCGTCTGTAGGAAAGGGGAACCTTGATCAAGTAAGTGATTCAAGTTTTAAAATAAACAGACCTGAGTCTTAATAAGCACAGACATTATGTTTTAATAACTGAAAGGGACAGCAAGTTATAGACTAGGACTGAGATCACATTAGGGATCCTGCTATCCAATGAGATGGAGGATTAACAGAGCAGAGTTGAAAACATTTACTGGAAAAATAAAACAGTTCTATGTTTATTCCCAAGTTGTTGAGACTGCTCAGTCAAGTCGGTTACATAATCTGACATAAATTCACTCAATTAATGTAATCCTGTACCAAGAGGACAGACCCTGTATCTATTTTGTCGCCTACTATATTCCCAGTGTTCAGCATAAGGCCTGGAACATGACAAATGTTAGTTCCATATTTATTAAATGGGTAGCATGAATGATCTGTTTTTCTTGTTACCACATTTTTGTGTTCTAACTAAAACATGGCACACACTCCTAATGATAATTAAGCTCTCCCTGAAGGCAATCATCTGTGAAAGCATATTAACGTATTATTCAATTTGCAACATCTTTTGAAACAGCTAGCTTTCAAATCAAAGTAGTAATGGAAGCAAGTTAGAGATTTTACTTTCAAACTGGAAACCAGTATTAATCAACTTATAACTTTATTACCTACATTGAAGGGAAAAAAATGAACATAAAAATGTGGTTAGCATATTAAGCGGCACTTTATATGTCTAGAAGTTTCTCTTCAAATGGGTTCACTTTGCAACTGGGAACAGATTGGGTTATTGAGTTGACTATTGCTACTCAGGGTTTGAAGTTTTGTGGTATTTTCATTATGTTGAGAAAGACTTTTTTTCCAGGAAAATCCAAGTGTTAGCAGCATTAAATAACAGTGAGTTCAGCCAATGCCACAGTGGGCAGGCAATACAGTGGACCAGGATGAAGCTATTATCTGTTACAGTTCAGTGTGTCCCAGGGTTTCACACTTAATTGTGAAACCCTGGGGAAAGGGATACTATCTGGGGCCTTTACTTACTAAGAGAAATGTAATGCACTAAGAGAAACTTATCCTAAAATGATCTTACTTATAAGGTACTTCCATGGCATGGACTCAAGGATATTATTACAAGGTTAATAACAAGTCCTTTATCCTCATTTTATCTAATAAAATATTAAGAGCCTGCACTAGAGCAGCAGGCAATATTCTTATTTTTTGTAAACTTTTATTTTAGGAAAATGTTAGTACAGAGAGTTCCCATATACCCCATAACCAGTTTCCCTATTATAAACATCTTATATTAGCATGATATATTCATTATAATTAATAAACCAAAATTGACACATTATTATTAGCTGAAATCCATAATGTATTCAGCTTTCCTTAAAAAAAACCAAAAAACAAAAAACAAAAAAAACCCTAAGCCTTTTTTTCTGGTCTAGGATCCCATTCATGACACCACATTATATGTAGTTGTCATATCTGCTTAGGCTCCTTTTGGCTGGGACAATTTATTAAGCTTTGTTTTTGATCTTTACGGTTTTGAGGAATAAAATTAGGCATGTTTAGAATGTGCCTCATTTGGGGGTTTTCTCATCATTATCCTGGGATTATGGGTTTTGGGAAGGAAGATCACACAAGAAAAGGGCAGTTTTCATCACATCACATCATGGGTACATAACTGAACATGAGTTACCACTATTGATATTGACCTTGACTACCTGCCTCAAATAGTTCTTATCAGATTTTTCCACTGTAAAGTTACCCTTTTCCTCCTTTTCCATACTGGAAGAAAGTCAGATTCACCCATTTTGGAGAGGAACTCAAATTACTCTGAAATTCCAGTTTCATTTTAATTTTATTCCGACATTACTTTCTGCACCAGTCATACAGAGGTATGCACACATACACAAGTGTTCACACACAAACTCTTTCTTTCTCCCTCATCTCTACTCAGAAATACCAAAAAAGGTCTACACAGAGAGATCTCAAATTTGAAACACAGGCTACCAACAAGCTTTCTCCATACCAAAAGTTTATCAGTAACTATAGGTTGAAACCATAGATCCAAACAAGAACTTTTCCCCACTCAAGTATATTCAAAGATGAAACTCAAAGATGAAACTCAGAGGTGAAATAAGTTGCTGGTGCTTGCTTTGAAAAAACATGGAGACAATGATCATAAAATATGGATTCCTCATGCCTATTCTTTCTTTGTCAAGGAATAAAGAACTTGCAGTTAGCAAGCTGGGCCTCTGAAATGGTTGGCGTTTTTTTGTTTTTGTTTTTCCTGGAAGTTCCGGGGATTTGAACTGTTGGCCTCTACTTCCACTTGGAAGCTGGCTTTAGCTCCCAGTGAGGCTCAGGAAGAGAGAAACATAATTTCCTTTCACCCTAACTCTTTAAAGGAGGAGACATACTTATAATTCCTCCTTTCCTTTTTATTGTTAGCAATTATGCAGAATCAAAAAAATAGTATTAACAACAACTAAAAGCAAAATCCCCTCCTCTCCAAAACATGAATGGTTGTTTGTCTTCACTGAAATTTCATATAGCCTCATTTCCAAAATTCCAACTTAGCAGACTTTCTTAGTCTGTTTTTAGGAACCTAGTCTGTATTAAATTTCAGATCAAACTCCTTATATTACTTATATAACTATCAGTGGTGCTAATGCAAATCTATTGAGTCTCCTCTATTTTTTCTCTGGGAATGGGCTATTCTATTCTTGGTCTCTAATTGCCTGGGTAAGGAAGAAATTCCTTTTGAGGTTTCACCCCTTAGATTTGAGATACCTAAACTGACTTTGAGTCATTTTCTTCATGCCTCCTGGAAGTCTTAGGAGGACTTGCTACCATACATCCTTTGTTCTTCCCTGATATTTGGTTAATAAAAATGAACTAGAAAGAGAATGGTTTGGGATAATTGGGGAAAGAAAGAAATGTTATCTGGCATTCTAAAGGATAAATGAACTTGGGATTCATAAATTCTGTATGAGATGGCACAGAAGAAAAAAAAAATGTGGTTCCTTATTCTGATACAGGAAGAATTGAGGAGAGTATAGACCAGTACTATCCAACAGAAATATGATGTGAGCCATATACTTAATTTTAAATTTTCTAGTAGCCACATGAAAAAGAGGAAACAGGTGAAACTAATTTTAATATGTATAAGTTAATATATTGAAAATATTATTTTGACAGGTAATCAATATAAAAATACTAATGAAATATTTTATTTTTCTCTAAGTCTTTGAAATTCAGTGCATATTTTATATCTAAAGCATATCTTAATTTGGATACTAAATTTTTAATGATTAAGCTGAAGCAGTTGAATAAAAACAAAAAAGTTGTGTTTAGCAGAAAGTGTTTTATTCTGCTTAAGTTTTTACATTTAAATGAACTAAAATTAAGTAAAATTGTAAAAATTTAGTTCCTCAGTTAACACTAGACATTTTGTAAGTTCTTAATAGCCACGTGTAGCTGGTGGCTACTGTAATGATGGTACAAGTATAGATTAAGATGTAGAGCACTTTTAAGTTGGAGAGTTTGTACAAGTGGTCTCTACCATCTCTGCAAAACAGAGGTTAAGAGTACCGGTTGAGAGTTACAGAAAAATAATTAGAGGTTTGATTGGATATGAAAAGCTTTCAATTGGCCAAAGTTGGCTAAGAAGTCAATGCTGGATGAGTAAAGCCTGCTGAGGGTTAACTGTGTGGTCAAACAACTTACTATGGTTGTGAGATTGCCATGGTACCTCCTGGCAGTCCAGGAGCAGAAAAAGTCCCACATACCTAGATTTTCTGATTGTTGGGAAGCCTGGAGAGGGTCAGGAGGTAAGTGAATCTAGGAAAAAGGCATGGCCAAGCTGAGCTGTGGTCCAAGGTGTGAGGAAATGACTGAAATTAAAGCAGTTACTTAATCAGGTGAACAGGAGGGTATAATGAGAGTAAGGAGCAGCTCAGGGTTGTTGAGAACTTTGGGAATGCTGGACGGGAGACTTTGATTGGAAAGAGGATTTTCATTACCTGATACTCTAATAGAATGTTAAAAGGGGCTCTTCCAGTTAAAATAAAAAGTGTCAAGTGCCCTCCCCTTCACTGCCTAAACTCCTCCACGTGACTCTAGAGCAAACTAAAGAGGCCCGTGGACCCAATTCAGTTATCATATTTTAGTAATTAAACTTTTATTGGATTACAGCTGAGCTTATTCATTTGTTTTTCTGATTGCTTTCATACTACAATGGCAGAATTGAGTAGTTGCAGCAGATACTATATAGACTACAAAGACTAAAATCTTTACCATCTGCTTTTTTATACAAAAAGTTTACTGAGCCCTGGGTTAGCCAAGCTTTACACCATCTATGAAGGATTTGTAAAGAGGGTGGTTCCAATCCAGTTCTTCCACTAATTCATCAGCTTTTTAAGAGGAGGCTAAGAATAAATGATTTCTCAGACACAGTAAGGATTCCTTTGTAGAATTAGTGTGGTACATCTCCATGGGGGAATGTGGGGAGATGTATTCTCCATCCCCAAACTGAAGTCAAGTGAGGAAGACTTGAAAAGAATCACTTTGAGTTTATATTGCATGCTTTACTGAAATTTGGATAACACAAGAACTGGTTCCTGAAAAAAATAAAGCCTCATTAGTGGTGGCTGGTTAGAGTAGGAAAAGAGGGCCACTAGTAGCAGTGACATGGACCTGATGTAGTAACTGTTCTTTTCCTCCTTGCCTTCCTTCCTCTCCTCATTCTTCACAGACTTATTGGGATATAACTTATGTGCCATGATATTCACCCTTTGAAATGTATACCTCAGTGGATTTTAGTAGACTCAGAGTTGTGTGACTATCACCATTATCTAATTGTAGAGCTTTCCATCTCCTCCAAAGGGACCCTGTATCCATTAGTCATTTCCTGCTTCTTTTACTCCTCAACCCTATGTAACCACTAATCTACTTTCTATCTCAACAGATTTGCCTATTCTGAGCATTTCATATAAATGGAATTAGAAAATATATTGCCTTTTTTGGTCTGGCTTCTTTCACACAGCATAATGTTTCCAAAGTTTGTGCATGTTACAAATCAGTGTCTCTACTTTTTGTAGCTGAATAACATTCCATTGTATTGGATATACCATTGCTTGCCTATACCACATTTTGTTTACCCAGCTGGGGGACATTTGGGTTGTTTCTACTTTCTGGCTATTATCAATAATGCTGCTATGAACATATGTGTCACAAATTTTTGTTTGAACATCTGTTTCATTTCTCTTGGGCATATACCTGGGAGTGAAATTGCTGGGGATGAATGAAACATAGTCATATCTAACTCTATCCTTTTGAGGAACTGCCAGATGGTTTCCAAAGCTGCCATACTATTACACACTTCCACCAACAATGGATTGCAGCTAAGTTCTAAGTTCTCCATATCTTTGACAACACTTGTTACTGCCTTTTTTTAATGATAGCCATCCTAGTGGATATAAAGTGGTGTCTGTGTTTTTGATTTGCATTACCCCAATGATATTTATGTTGAACATCCTTTCATGTGCTTATTGGCCATTTGTATATATTCTTTGGAGAAATTTATTCAAATCCCTTTGTTTTTAAATTGGGTTATCTTTTTATTATTGACTTATAGTAGCTGTTCTTTGTTGTCTTAAAGGGACTTTGCAAAACAGGTCTGCTGGGAAGGGTTAGAAGGTCAGACAGAGACCACCAGATGCCAGGGACTGAGAGCTGTGTCATTCATAGCCATCAGAAGGAGACGTCACAAAAGGAATGTTGACAGAACCCCTACAAACCCACAGAAGCACTAAAGAGAAGAAAAGCCAGAATTTGGGCACCCAACAAAGAGATTTCACTGGCACTAGTGTTATGAGACTTCTACTTTTCAGTTAATCTTCTCCTTTCAACCCCCTTCACCTTCTCTGGGGGCCAGAATGAGTGACTAATTAGCCAGGAGCAGGAGGAGGAGGTAGAGAGAAGTAGCCCAAACTGTGGGGGGAGGGAATGCTTGAATGGACTGAGATAGTAAAGTTTTGATTCAATGTAAGTGAACTGTTTACAAAATCAAAGTTAAATACTTATTAACACCTGAGAGTAATTAGAAAAACCATGAGAACTGCCTGAAATTTCATTCATGGATGGGGAAGACTGAACAAGTTCAATGGTATCAAAGGCAGTTGTATGAAATTAAACATTAAGCCAGTTTATAGTGTCACTCCTACTCACTCCAGTTTGTTTGATCATTACAAGATCTTAGACCTAGTCAACACTCAATATAGGATAAGCATTCAATATGCTCAACATAAATATCATTGAGGGTAAGGCAAATCAAAAACACAAACATACTGCTTTATACTGAGTGTTGAATAAGTCTAAGATCTTGTACGGCATGACTGTGTGAGACAGAGTATGTATGTGTATGTTTGTGTGTGTGTGTGTGTGGCGGGAAGACATCCAGGGGAAGTGCATTAGAAAGTCAGAGAAGAGGGAAGGTCTTAAGCTGGGAAGCCAGGATGTTAGATGGATGGCCAGCTTTGATATTGTGCTCTATCAACAGGATGGAAGGGAATGTGTTAGAAATGAAAACAGTGAGCTTGACACTTAGGAGGGAGAGGAACAGCCCTGGAGGCTAATGGATGGCAACTGTAGGAATGTTGAGAGAATCCTGTATGGGCAGAGAAAATGGAATTCTTGATAAGATGTATTGGAGCTAAGGTCTGGAAGCTTCAGTGAAAAGTATGCCAACCACATCTCTTGGCTTGGTTTTAGGTTGCAGTGCGAGAAGGGAAATCCACTAATGGAGACATTTGAGAAGAAAGAAGAAGTATGTGGCAGTTAATGGAGTTTGGAAAGAAATCTTGAAAGAAGCCAGCAAGCTGTGTTGATAAGAAGAAGCAATGATAAAAGAAAAGTTCAGGGGTGTGGATAAAGCCCAGAGGATAGCAAGGGTGGAGTCTGGAGAGGTCCATGCAGAGGGGCCAATAATTTTAAAGATGAAGGAGATGGGGAGGGAGCAGGCAGACAAGGGAAGGGAGAACAATGGCACTGTTGACAGAACTACTTTGCCCTAAAGTTTCTATTGTAAATTTGATGTGTTGGTATCAACCTGACCATATGAATGCCACCCCATTAAGTTGTAAACCCCAAATACCAGTGCTAAGAACAACTTGGGGGTTCTCTGACCAGTGGCCTTTTTTTTAAATTGTGAAATTCTTCAATTTGAAAAGGGGCTTTCCAGTAGAAATAATAGACTGTAAATTGTTTACTTGGCAAAATACCATTATACTAAGCTAAGGACCTTCATACATAAGGATATAACAGAGTTTACCTGCCAAGTGCTCTTGGAATGACATGGTAGGGAAATTTTTCCTGACTTGAAAAGCAAAGAAAAGTTCCAAAAAAATACTGCGTTTTGCATTTAAGAAAAACACAGCCATGAAAGAGTAGAGTCAAAATGTTGGTCAACTAATGAATAAACTGGGTGAAAATCAAGCAAAAGACCAGTTGACATAGCTTTTAGTCATTAGTCAATGATATATCCTTAAAATTGGAATAAATAAAAGTGAGTTTTCAGGGCTGCTTTGCTTGGATTTATTTGCTCCATTTTCCTTTTAGGGAATAATTAGTGCTAAAAAAGGAAAGAGAAAAAAGGAATAAAGGGTGATAATTAAAGCATAAAAATACTTAGATGTCATGTTATCAAATACAAAGGAAAGTTTATAAAAGTCTGCTTCTGCTGTGTGTTTCCAATCAAGTGGCACTTATTGGATCTGTACCATGTGTTGTGGCATTATTCAGGAAAGGTATAGACATGATTCTTACCCTATGGAGGATACATGCTCTTAGGAAAACAAGACTAATCACATGAAGTGTCACAAAGGGAGAACAAACAATACAAGAGGCTTTAGAATAAACTACTTAGTTGGATTTACTCATGCATATTGACAGAAATGACACAGATAACACAATCATGGTTAAAGCAACTGCTGTTATAGTATAAAGAATGTGTGTTGCAAGATGCTGTTTCAGAAAAACTGCAAAAAATATTGTCCTTGACCATATTTGTTAAGTCCCCATTCTAACTCAAACAAAGCTAGGCAATCCATCAGGATATTTCCTAGAATTTGCTCCATGGAACATTAGTATCCTGAGATGCCCCAAGTAAAAGAATTTTGTGGTCAAATTTGAGAAGTGTAGCATACTGTCAGAGTAGGTAGCTAGGCAGACAAGAGCAGAGCAGAAGAGGGCCCCCATCAGGAATGTCAGGCCATCGTCAGGTGATGGTCAGGCGGTTAACAGTCTCTCTAAAATAATAATTGGTTGCAGCCGGCTCTAGGGAAAGGCAGTCTTCCAACAGATAGAAAACACCTGAAGCTGGTGATCAGCAGCTTCATAATCAGTTCTCAGGAGTTGCGCGAGCAGGTTCAAGCATGCGCACTAAGAGGCAAAATGGCGAGTTTAACCAGTATATGACTTTCCTCTAGGAATGCCCCGCTGGTAAGGGAAGAATGCCTCAAGTGAGCAGGTGCACAGCTTCAGTAAACACACTGTGCATGCGGCCCCTCCCAAGCGCTGGCAGGCCACTGCACATGAACACAACCCTCCCCAAGGGAAAAATCAAGGGAGAAGAAACGGAAACCTGGAAACCATGCCAATGTATAAAAAAAACCCAAGTCAAGGGCTGAACAGGGCACATGGATCTCTCAAGTTGCCCACTTGGTCTTCTTCCAAGTGTACTTTATTTCCTTTCATTCCTGTTCTAAAACTTAATAAACATTGACTCCTGCTCTAAAACTTGCCTCAGTCTCTCCCTCTGCCTTAAACCAACTTCTGCCCCTCGGCCAAATTCTTTCCTTCAAGGAGGCAAGAATCCAGTTGTTGCAGCCCATTCAGATTTGACACTGGTGACAATACCATGTCTGTCTCTTGAGGAATCATAGCACATATTTGCATATTAAAGGCTCCGAGAAATCCTGCAAAGAACTCATGTTAAAACTGTACAATCCTGCATATCCCAAACTTATTTGACTATAGAACACCCTTACAATTGCTAACCCCACTTTGACAAATGCTATGTTAAAGGATACACATGAGATACTCAGGACTCAATGAGTAAGAAAAGCAGAGAGAATAAAACTCATTTGCACCTGGACAGAGGATTTATTTACCCATGTTCTGAATAAAAGCCAAGGCCCGGTGGCCTAGCCTCTGCACAGAGTCATAGGAAATGAAAACACAAATAGGACTCCAGGTGTCTTGAAGAATAATATAGGCCTTGAATGTGGGATTTAAAGCAGCATACCAAATACACGCCTTCTTAGTTTGCCTCTCTAAATATTCTTTCCATTCTCTGAAAGTCTACATCTGCACAGCCACTAAAATCTCTCTCCTGCTCTATTTTATATCCATGTTTTGCTCACCATCTTGCTGGTGGGGTCTGTTCAATTTCTTCTTCACTCTCACTCTTTTTTGACCCACCTTCCAGCTAATGACTAACAAGAATTCAGCTCCCACCTGCTACCTACACTACACCATGTGGGAAAACTGTGTAACCCAGGAGCTCCAGTTCCCTTGTTTCTCTTGCTCTTCACGGAGGGTTATAGGGGGAGCCTCTTCTCATGTTTATTCTCAAAGGTTTTCTTACGAGACTTTATAGTAGGGCATTTTTAATAATGGGTTTGCTATATCTATTAATGGCAGCATTCCTAATTATACTGAATGTCCCTGAAGGTAGCTTTATTTTTGCAAATAGTATTAACAGGATTCTTTGTGGCTGAACTTGTGTCTGATAACCAGCTCATTCTCAAGGAATGCAGACAAAATTTTACTAGATTCCAATCTATAAAATAGCTTTTATTCTGCATTTAAACTTACAAAAGATTTCCCCTTTCCATTTCAATAAAGATAGCAAAATAACTGGAAGAGTTGCCTCCTTACTTAAATCTATCCCCTGAAAAGCCACAGAAGTAGAAGGGAAGTCAATGAAGCTGAGAAATTGAGATAGAATAATAAAGGTAGCTGAGTCCTGGTACAGAGCTAATAGTTGAAAGCATAGGATAATATTTTTGCATTTTTTGGAATATAAGTCTTTTAAAACAAGAGCTCAAAAACAAACTGTAGGGTAAATGTTGATAGAATTGAACTTATCAACTGTTCCATGAAGGATATCACAAAGTTAATAGACAACTGACTGGGTGAAGATATTTGTAATATCCAAAACTCTCAAGGAGTTAATATCTAAACATATAAGAACTGAAAATTAACAAAACAGAGACAAGAAACCCAAAGAGAAAATAGGAAAAGGGTTTGAATAATCATTTGGTTTTTTTCCTTTTCTGAAGTCCCCTAAAAGTAAATGAAGAGACAACCTCACTAGTGATCAGAGAAATGCAAATTAAACAATGAGATATCACTTTATACTCATTAAATTTGCAAAAAGTAGAAAGCAGGATAACATCAAATGTTAATGAGAATGTGGAGAAACAGAAACTTTCAGGTACTCACTCCCTGTGAGAATATAAAGTAGTACAGAACATTCTGGCACTTCTTGGTGAGATTAAATATGCATAGTGATCCTAAATTCTGGTCTTGGATATACCCAAGAGAAACTCTTGCATAGGTACATAAGGGGATATATATAGAATGTTTATTACAAAATTGTCCATGATACAGCGAAATAGAGTCAACGTACATTTCCATTTTGTAGAATGGATGAAGAATGGAGAGGTAAAATAGGGTGGATGTATACTAAAAATATGAGGTAGCAGTTAAAAATGATAATATATATATATAGCTACATAGGTAGATCTTAAAAACCAAATTGAGTGAAAAAAGAACAGAAGGGCCAGGTATGGTGGCTCACACCCATAATCCCAGCACTTTGGGAGGCTGAGGTGGGAGGACTGCTTGAGCCCAGGAGTTCAAGACTAGCCCCAACAACATAGTAGGACCCCATCTCTACAAAAAAATTAAAAAATTAATCAGGCATGGTGGCACACACCTGTGGTCCCATCTGTTCGGGAGGCTGAAGTGGGAAGATCACTTGAGCCTGGGAGGTTGAGGCTGCAGTGAGCTGTGGTCATGCCCCTGCACTCCAGTCTGGGCAACACAGCAAGACTCTGTCTCAAAGGAGGGAAAAACAAAGAATGTAGCTGAGTGAGACCTATAATCCAACACCATTTATGCAAGTTTAAAACACATAAACATACAGAATATCAGCATATGTTCTTTTATACAAATGTCTCATTATAAGATATATTTTAAAAATAGAGAGTGTGCTTATGAGGAAAAAAATTGGAATGGGGCAAATTTTTTGTTTTCAAGGAGAAAAATGATCTATAAAATAAAACAAGAGACACTCCTTTCAGGGAATCATAACGATTGCGTACCATGACTCAGAAGTATAATCACTCAACTGTGCACTGAGATCCAAAAAAGATCAAAGTTATTATAATAAGCAGCAGCTACAGTGGAAATGACTGATAAAACCATGTAAATAGCACTAATAGACAAACAGCAAATGGAATAAAAGTTGCTCTATGGATACATACACACACACACACACACATATATATATATACATATATATAAATAAGATTACGACATTTAAAGAATGATTGTTACTGGCTGCAAGAATTAGGTCAATGATAATACTGAACTAGATGGGTATAAATCTTGCCAATTTTCATGAAAGGTTGTTAGCAGAGTTACAGCCTGGATATTGTCCACACTTGGATGACTGTACTTTACCTGGAGAAGGATTCACTTCATGGAGTACAAAAGAATAAAGAATAAATAGTTTGATTATAGAGTTTGTGTATAGAGATTATATACAACACAAATATCCTACACTGCCAAATTCTATGTAATTTTTATTTGTATATGATTTCCACTTAAGAACCCCCTATATCTTTCTCATTATTTTGAGTACTCGAATAAAGAAAAGTAAAGCTTTAAAACTTGATGACCATTTTTAATAGAATTTCAGGTACATTTTTCCATTCCAAAAATAAACTGACATTCTGTACTTGCTTTAAAACCCCTCCTCCCCCAATATTTTCATATAGTATTTCTGTGTTATAAATTGAAGCAAATATTTGATTCACATGGAATTGGGGTTCCATATAGATAATATTACGGTTTTTTTCTGTTTGATATTAGAATTATAAAGGTGCTATGTTCAATTCCCCTGGGAAAGATAAACTGGAAATTAGAGTTACCTTAGCCTACACAGATGGGGAAAGCTGAGAAGATAAGGGCATAGAGGGGGAGAAGACTGGAGTCTATTTGCACGAGTTTTAAAAAACACAATGACAACTGATGATAATTCCTTTTAACTTCTGTGAACTAAAACAAAGACACAGTAGGGCTATGGAGATAGATCAGGAAGGAAGGAAACGTCTGTTTTTTCAGTATAAAACTCATAATCGGCTAAGATGCTCCAGAGACTCCTATTAAACAGAGATTTTTCATGGCAAGACATACTTTCTCCTTTAAAAATTTTTCTTCTAATACCAATGTGACTTGCATTCTGCAAGTCCAAAAGTCTACTGGTCCTAACCAAAGAGCAATTGCTTCTTTTATTCCTATATTTACTATTTTCGGGAGTTTCTGGGGATAAGCATAAAAAAGAAATTAATTATCTTTATTTAATGTGCCTTATGTCCAATAGAATTTAGTAATAACTAAGAATTTGTGGAGCACCTATAACTAGATACTGTATTGGTACTAGGGAAAACAACAGCAAACATACCCACAGCATTATTCAAAGTGCATTATGTATTAACTCTTTCAATTCTATTATTATCTCCATTTTACAGACATGGAAACTAGGTTAAATAACATGCCTAAGGTCAGTGGCAGAGCCAAGACTTGAACCTGATCTACTTGGTTCCAGAATCTATGCTATTGACTTTACTCTCTGCTGACTCTTGGGAATGGAAAGAAACAAGGCACAGGCTTGCTCTCAGAAGCTCAACTCTTGTGTTGCTTTCATTGTCTCCTAGATGTACTCCCCTAAAACTGATAATTGTGATATCTGAATTCCTTATACTTGAAATAATATGGGCAAAGTAACCTTATTGTTATCCTCTCTTCTTGTACAAGACAGGGTTCTGGTTGGAAACAGATGGCATTTTCAAAGGTGTAATTAAAGAGGGTGTAATAAAGGGACCATTGACAGCAGAAAGCCAAGCTGTTGTTCCTCTGGGCCTAAAGCAGAAAAGTGGTGGAGCTATTATGAAAACCCTGTGAAAGCTTGTAGCTAGGGAAGAGAAATGGCTGACAGGGTTTGCTACCATAGTTGGGGAATATACGTGGAGCCCAACCATGGCCCAGCAAAGGGAGAGTGACAGGATAGGATGTCTTGATCTTTCTCTCCTCCTGTCCTCCCATCTTCTGGATTGCCCCTTACTGACTGTGCCCAACCAGAAGCTGGGGACTAGGGAGCATGGCTGATGTCATCAGTGGAAGTCATCCACCAAGGGCATTAAACAGGGCGGTGAAGGGTGAAGATTAGAGAATATCCAGCATACTTCTTGTCCTTGTTTTCCTTTGTTGTCATATATTTGTATATATATTTGTGGATTTAAATTTTATTATAAGAGTTTTAATAACTCAGTAATATTTTGACAATTTTGCCTGCTTTATATAATTTTTGTTGCAGGTGGCAGGTATACCAGTATGATGTCAGTAATGTAGTCAGCAGCTGTGATCAGATTTCTCATGGTGTCAATACTTTGGCATCACCAGAGTCCAGACTATGATCCTTAGCTTTGTAGGTCCAAAAATGATTTAATGTCACCCAAGAGCAATCAGCCTCTTCATGACAGGTCCTTTCTAAACAAGAGACTGACCTAATAACCAGAATATCTATTTTCTGATAATTGTGAAGGAGACCACGTACTATGTACTATCATTGACCATTCATTCCTCATATCAGTGGATTAGTTTACAGAGAGAGAAATAGTCATGTTTACTATCTTGAACAGCATCTTTCAAATATTAAGGAATCTAGGATATCTAAATGGGCATCAGAGGGTTGCTTGTTGAGTTCAGAGTCAGAGCAAAGGGAAGCTTTGTAGAGGCAGGTTTCACAGAGGCCTTATTAACACTTCTCCAGTGACCTAAAGCTATCTCTCCCCCAGATTCAGTTTATCTCCTGTGGGCAGCGTTGGAGGAATAAGCTCTGGGAATTGGACCTTCCTGATTTTCATTTGTCTGTTTCTAGGTTGATCCCTTTTTTTTTTCTGTTAAATCATCCATCATTCTGGAAAAATACATGTCCTAACCTGCACAGTCTGGGGAGAGAATGGGAGTCACAACAGCAATAAACAATGTTTCCTTGGTCCCCAATGTTTATATATCTTGCCCTCCTCAGCAATCTCTCTGACATATTGCAAATCTCTTGCCCTGCCTTCTGAGAGTCTCCAGGATACTACTAATTTGTAATAACATTTTTTATATCTGAATAAACCTGAACATGGGTCTAAGCTCCACTGAGCTCCACTCCCCATCTCAATCTTAGCAGCTGAGAGTCTAGTAAATATGAAATTCTGATTGGCTGATTTTTTTTTTTCCAAAGACATTTTGAGACTTTTGCATTCAATTTTATCCACTATGTAAATTTTAGTGAGGAAGCCCTGCCTTTAATTATCACCTAGCTTTCTAATCATATTTTCATTTTCTACTTGTTTTCAACTGATAGTATATTATAATCATTCCTATGTAGTTACATAGTTTTTGTAATAATTCATCATTCCCCTGTTATTATTCATATTGTTCTATTCAGTCATGTGTTAGGATAGGCTTAGTTATGCTGCAGCAACAAACAATTGCAAAATATAAGTTGCTAAGGAGACAAAGGTTTATTTCCTGCTTGTGCAAAGTCATCTGTAGATCTGTATGACTCTGCAGGGCACCTGTCCTCTCTGCAATGGCTCAGCTATCTAGGCTGCTCTGATCCTGTGTATTTGTTTTTTTTTCTCTGAATAAGCCATCTCCTCTATAATCACAGAGGTAGGGGAAAAGGGCTATAAAATTCACATGGGCTTTCAATGCCGTATCCTAGAAATAACACACATTTACTTTCTTCACAGGCTGTTGGTCCAAACCAGGCTTTGTCCCTCTCTAACTGCAAGGGACTAAGCACAGAGGGAGTGAATAGGCTTGAGGCCAAGCATGGAATGAACCAAGAACTAGAGGACTCAGCATGGAAGGAGCAAATGTATTATTTATTAAGCACTACTGTCTCTGACACAAGTGTTTTGTTGTTGTTGTTGTTTCTTTTTGGAGACAGAGTCTTGCTCTGTCTCCCAGGCTGGAGTGCAGTGATACGACCTTGGCTCATTGCAACTTCTGCCTCCCAGGTTCAAGCGATTCTCCTGCCTCAGCCTCCTGAGTAACTGGGAGTACAAGCGCCCACCACCATGCCTGGCTAATTTTTTTGTATTTTAGTAGAGATGGGGTTTCGCCATGTTGCTCAGAGGCTGGTCTCGAACTCCTGAGCAGGCCATCCACTCGCCTCAGCCTCCCAAAGTGCTGGGATTACAGGCATGAGCCACTGCACCTGGCCTGCCACAGGCTGTTTTTATGATCATTTTTGACAACAGATTTAAGTAGCAGCTAAGATTCTAAAAGAGTTTTCAAGGGTCCAAGGAAAAAAAAAAACCAACAAAGTGACACAAGGAATATTTATATATCACAAGGTTCTTTAGAGTATGATGTAGCTTCAGGGTACTAATCCCTCCAAGATTTTGTGAAGCTGTTTTAGGGAAAATTGAGAATAGGAAATGATCTCAGATGCCTTCTTTCCTAGATGCAGTTCTTACTGGGGTCATTTCTTTTTGTGTGTTAAATAAATAGCATCTCACCACACAGGGCTGTTTAGTTGTCAGACTTTTTCTAAAGCTTCTTCTAATTGGCTGAGGAAAGACAGAAGTAATGTCCAAATAAGGAAAATGAGCTTTTGTTCTAATTGACTTTACATAGTAGAAAATATTAATTGAAAATTAAAGAAAAACAAATGTGATTTCTTTTCCAGGAAGAAAAGTTTATGGGTGGTTTCATTTATAGTTAGGCACTTCTGGCCGGGCATGGTGGCTCACACCTGTAATCCCAGCACTTTGGGAGGCCGAGGCAGGTGGATCACCTGAGGTCGAGAGTTCGAACCCAGCCTGACCAACATAGAGAAACCCCATCTCTACTAAAAATACGAAATTAGCCAGGCATGGTAGCACATATCTGTAATCCCAGCTACTCGGGAGGCTGAGGCAGGAGAATTGCTTGAACCCAGGAGGTAGAGGTTGCAGTCAGCCAAGATTGTGCCATTGCACTCCAGCCTGGGCAACAAGAGCTAAACTCTGCCTTAAAAACAAAAACAACACAAAATGAAGTTGGGCACTTCTTCTAATACAAAAGTTTTATTGTAAAAAATTTTAAACATTTTTTAAAAAGGTTTAAACCTCCCCGAAACAAACCTCCCAAAAGTTATCACCCAGATTTAACAGTTACCAATATTTTGTCACATTTGTTTCATCTATTTTTCTTTTTCCTTCGCTGAAGTATTTTTAAACAAATCCCAGTCATCAAGTCATTGTACTCTATTTCACTCTATAGTTCTAAACAGTGGGGACGTCTTACAGGATGATGCCCCAGCAGCATCATCACCATCACACTCAACAAAATGAACAAGTCTTTGGTATTTAGACCCTACTCAAATTTCCATAATTGTCTCAAAAACGTCTTTTTACATCTGCTCTATTGGGACTCGGAACTAAACTATGTTCACACTTCGGTTGTTATGTCTCCTTTGTCTTAGTCTACTCTTCCAATAGGAACATATTTTGATTAATTTATTAAGGAACACACTGGGAATGGCAATCTCCAGTGTGTGAGGGTTGATTGCTCTGTCACTGAAAGTGCTCTTAGGCCTATCAACTAAATACAATGTTTGAATTTTTGTTGGATATCGATTTTTACAAATGTAAAATGTAAAAAAAATGTAAGAAAACATTTTAGGAGACAATCTAGGAAAACTGAACATGACCTGTATGTATATTATGGAGTTGTTAATTTCATTTGGTGTGATCTTTTGGGTCTTGTGGTTATGTTAAAGATACCCTTATTTGTTGGTGGCATATATTGAAGTATTTCTGGTTGAAATGATATGATGCGTTAGGACACTTTTCCAAAAGTAGCACAGTGTTGTGTATCATCAAGGAGACTACTAAGTACTTCCCATATACATTCACCCTTCCTTCTCAATAGAGCCCCAACTTTTAGTTGATCACCTAGCCACTTACCTGAAACATTCATCTGTAGCTAGGTGTGATGAAACGACTAAAATCTGGCCAATGATATATATATATATATATATGCAAATGTTGTATGGAATTTCTGGTAAGTCACCAGAAGGTGTTCAAATGCTTTTTTGCCCTTCGTCCTTCCTCATGTTGGAAACATGGATATATTGGCTGCAGATTTGTCCCTATATCTGAATATGAGAATGAGAGCAATAGCTTAGAAATGGCAAAGAAGAAACTGGAAGGAGCCTGAATCTTTGATTAACATTAAGCTGTTACATAAGCAGTGACTGTCTCTCTCTGGACATCTAAGAAGTTAAATAAATTTTCAGTGAATATATATGTGTATACTCACCATGTATATGCTACTGTTAATATTTGACTATACTTGCTTTACCACATATCAAGCATCTATCAATACCCAAAACAAATGAAAAAAGTTAAATAATAGCTCAATTTTATGCATGCTAAGTATTTAGTAGAAAGTGTACTGATGTCTTCACATTATTTAGAAAGTTCTCAAAAAGACACTTCACAAAAAAAGATGTACAATGGCTAATTTTCATGTAAAAAAACCACTTAGTATTATTTGTCAGAGAAATGCAAGTTAAAACCACATTGGGATACTATTTCAAACTCACTCGAATGGCTAAACCTAAGAAGACTGGTAAAGCAAGGAGTGAGGGCAGGGATTTGGCATGTGGAACAATTGGAACTCTCAAAATATGCCTGGTTGAAATGTAAATGGTATAAAAACTGAAAAAACAACTTGGCAGTGTCCTATAATATTGAATATACATTTACCATATGACCTAGGAATCCATTCCTGGGTTTCTATTAATCCAGCAGCAATAAAAACTATGTCCACAAAATGATTTATATACTCATGTTCATAGCAGCATTATTTCTAATAGCCAAGAACTAGAAACACATGTCTATCTACAGTGTGCCTAAACAAATTGTGATTCATACATTAAATAGTAGTCAACAAAAAATGAACTATGAATCTATGCCAAAATACGGGTAAATCTTTAAAAGATTATTCTGGTAGTAAGTACTTTTTCTGGTAAGCTTTCGATGTTATTGCATAATTATTTTAAAAAGATAATCAATGCTATAAAAATCCACTTTAATCTTATTGTATCTAATAACAATTCTTCAAAGATTCATATGTCAACAGTAGTTGCAGAGCTTTTGCTATGTTCCTCTAATTTTATAGGAAGTCCTTCTTCCATTTCAGTGGAGATTTCAAAGAAAGTGGGAGAGAAGAGTGTCTAGCTGCCATATTGCCTGACAGTGTGCTTTAAAATGTTATTTTTCTTCCAGAATTTCTAATTCCACATAGCAACACGCTGTTACTTTAGTGGATATAACCCTGATGTTTCAAGTACTCAGAATGGCTCTGTGGCCTTCTGATCTTGAAAAAATAAAAATAATTAGCTTTTAAAGTACCTCAGTCAATGAAGCAATGTGATGTGAGTATTGAATTAGTGCTCAAGTACAGACATTAATTTTATTTTTAAAGAATGATGAATGATATGAGAAAATATTTATGATATAATATGAAAAAAGTAGCATACAGTCTAGGGTCAAGTCTCTTAAATCTCTTCAGTCATAACTTTTCCCATGAAAAAGAATGTCTATGAAAATTTAAAGTTAGAATAGAGATATTTATCCTCTTTTATAACATCATCATGAAAAGTTCAGAAGGAAGAAAGCTGCTATACAATTTTTTACTTAATGGGCACTCCAGAATGTCCAGATGCCACCACACTTTCTAGCATTCTATCTTTTTATAAGAAGGTATATATTTGGATAAAGAGTTCAGGCTCTAGGCCGGGTGCAGTGGCTCACACCTGTAATCTTACTCATATGTAAAATACGGGTGATAATAGTACTTTCCTCTTTGCATTGTTATGGAAATCAAACGAGTTGATGTATGCAAAGCACTTAGAATAGAGTGGCACGTTGTTAAGCTTTGAATAAACATTAACTTGAAAAGAATAGGTGCACACTCATGCATCTTCATGAAATTCTAGTGATTACTTACTGGGGTAAGCAGCTTCTAAAATGGGACCCAGTGATTCCTCCTTTTTGTATGCACATCTTTGTCTAATCCTGTTTCCTTAGTGTAAGCTGGACCTACACTTGCTTATAATTAATAGCTTATGCAAAAAATGATAGGATGTCACTTCTGAGATTGGGTTATGAAAAATGGCGACTTCCATCTTGCTTGTACTCTCTCTTTTTTCTTGCTGTCTGATAAATCAACCTGCCATATTGTGAGCTGCCATGAAGAGGGCCCCCTGGAGAGGGTTCCTTGCCATGGTGAGGCAGTGTTGTTGTCTGGGTAAATACCCGAGATTCGTTGTCTCATAGCCATGGAAAAACTAGGATGTGGACACACCAGAGTGAGGTTAAGAGCAGAGGTTTAATAGGCAAAAGGAAGAGAAAGCTCTTTTGCTACACAGAGGGGTCCCAGAGAAATGATTTGCCACTTCCCCAGTAAAATGCAGAAGATTTTATAGGTTAGCTTGAGGAGGCAGTGTTTGATTTACATAGGGCATAAGAGATTGGTCGGACCAGGTGTCCAATTTGCATAACGTGCAAAAACGTAGGTGGCTCCACCCTATTTTTATTATGCAAATAGTTTATCTACCTGGCTGGCGCCATGTTGCCTACTTCTTTACTGTATTCGTGGTGACAAAGAAAAGGGAAGATGGAGCCTTCACGTTGAACACGCCTGGCTCCCAGGTAGCCCTTTTCTATTGACACAGATGTTGGCATTCACCCATGAAAGCTTCCAACTTGCTTATCTATGTTTGCAGCTCAATTTTTCAGGCTCATCTTTGTTAGAAAAGAAATGATTTGGGGGCTGCTTTTTATTATGAGAGAAATTTTTGCCAATGACTCTGTTGCTCTTACTGTCTGCCTGAATACTTTCTATCTCCTGTTATCAATGGCAAGAAACAATGGGTGTTCTCTGGCCTCCAGTCTGTGCCTCCAGTCCAACAGCCTGCAAGTAATGGAACCCTGCCAACAATCATGTAAGTGAGCTTGAAAGAGGACTTTCCCTTTCAAGCACTGAGATGATTGCAGCCCCTTCTGACACCTTAATTAGAGCTTGTGAGAGCCCCTAAGCCAGAGAATCCAGCTAAGTCACATGTGGATTTCTGCTCCACAGAAACTGTGACATGTTTGTTATTTTAATTGACTACATTTTGAAAAATTTGTTACGCAGTAATATATAACTAATACATATTTTGGTGCCAGTGGTTGAGTGCTATTGTTAAAAATACCTAAAAATGTTGGAGCTCCTTTAGGACATGGAATAAGGCTGTAAAAAATTTAAGGAGCATGATAAAGCAAGCCTAAATTGCCTCAAAAAACTGTTAGTACAGGCTGGGCATGGTGGCTCACGCCTGTAATCCCAGCACTTTGGGAGGCCAAGGCGGGCGGATCACGAGGTCAGAAGATTGAGACCATCCTGGCTAAGATGGTGAAACCCCGTCTCTACTAAAAATACAAAAAATTAGCTGGCCATGGTGGTGGGCGCCTGTAGTCCCAGCTACTCGGAAGGCTGAGGCAGGAGAATGGCGTGAACCCGGGAGGCGGAGCTTGCAGCAAGCCAAGATCATGCCACTGCAGTCCATCCAGCCTGGGCAACAGAGCGAGACTCCGTCTCAAACAAACAAACAAACAAACAAACTGTTAGTATAATTCTGGACCTTGAGAATGCTGCCTCTGAGAGCTCAAAAGGAAGTGAGACTGGGTATATGTGCAAAATAACTAAA
The DNA here is from genome assembly GCF_000951045.1 of Mandrillus leucophaeus. NCBI lineage: Eukaryota > Metazoa > Chordata > Mammalia > Primates > Cercopithecidae > Mandrillus > Mandrillus leucophaeus. Next base: position 3,818,297 of record NW_012108141.1, on the reverse strand, counting down.
AGCGGGGTCTTAAAGAAATATTTGTACACCCACATTCATAGCAGCATTATTCACAATAGCTAAAACATGGAAGCAACCCAGTGTCCATCAAGAGATGAATAGATAAGCAAAACAGATGCATACAATGAAATGTTATTCAGCCATAAAAAGAAAGGCAATTTTGACATATGCTAAAACATGGATAAACCTTGAAGACATAATGCTAAGGGAAGTAAGTTGGTCACAAAAAGACAAATACTATATGATTCCATCTATATGAGGTACTTAGAATTGTCAAAATCAGAGATGGAAAGTAGCATAATGGATACCACGGGTTGGGGATGGGGACAGTGAGGAGTTATTATTTATAAACTGATACAGAGTTCTAGTTTTACAAGATGAAAAGTGTTATGGAGATGGATGGTGATAATGGTTGCACAACATTAAGAATGTATTGGGCCGGGTGGGGTGGCTCATGTCTGTGATCCCAGTACTTTGGGAGGCGAGGCAGGTGGATCACGAGGTCAAGGAGATCAAGACCATCCTGGCTAACATGGTGAAACCCCATCTCTACTAAAAATATAAAATATTAGCCGGGCGTGGTGGCATGCCCTTATAGGCCCAGCTACTCAAGAGGCTGAGGCAGGAGAATGGCTTGAACCTGGGAGGTAGAGGTTGCAGTGAGCTGAGATCACGTCACTGCACTCCAGCCTGTGTGACAGAGTGAGACTCCATCTCAAAAAAAAAAAAAAAATGTATTTAATACCAAAAAATGATTAAGATGATACATGCTATGTGTATTTCACCACAATTTTTAGACAAAGGAAGTGAAAAAATATGTTACTGAAAATGGGAGGAAAAGGGAATCCTTGTTATGTATCAACAGACTACTGTCATCTGCACCTGTGTGGAAAGCAGAAAAATGTGCCTAATGAATCTGGCAATCTAGCTAAGATGATCTCTAAGAAGAGTGTTGAAGGAGCTGCCTAGATTATTTTTCCTTCTTATAAAAACACAATAGACATGAATTGAAGGAATAATTGTTAAACAAAAAGGAGCCAGAACTTGATAGTTGTAAAATTCTTATCCTCTCCAGACAGCAAAAAAAATGCTAAAGAAATGGTTTTCATGTACTTTCAAGAATAGGAGATCCAGGCCGGGCGTGGCGGCTCATGCCTATGATCCCAGCACTTTGGGAGGCTGAGGTGGGTGGATCACTTGAGGCCAGAAGTTCGAGACTAGCCTGGTCAACATGGTGAAATGCTGTCTCTACTAAAAATACAAAAATTAGCAGGGTGTGGTGGCAGGTGCCTGTGGTCCCAACTACTCGGGGGGTTGAGGCAGGAGAATTGCTTGAACTCAGGGGGTGGAGGTTGCAGTGAGCCGAGGTCGTGACACTGCACTCTAGCCTGGGTGACAGAGTGAGGAGACCCTGAAAAAAAAAAAAAAAAAAAAAAAAAAAAAAGAATAGGTGGTCTAGAAAAAAGCCAAGGATGCTATTGCACAACATTTTGTTAAGACCTCAGAAAGATCAGAGGACTAGAAGATTATTTAGTCTACAAAGAGCCCTTTAAAGAGAGGAAGGATGCATTTCACAGATCTCAAATAATATGGCCTCAGGAAAGTTTGGAATGTTGTCTTCCACAGCCTTCTCAGCAGAAGCCCAATGTAGAGAAGAGCTTGTCTGGAAGAGATTATGGATGTGTCATTTGTCTCCTGTCATCTTGCAGTCATTTCAGTGAGAAGTGATATGGCAGTTGTGGTAGAAATGGAAGAACAGGTACAGATATGAGAAACTGGGAAGTGGATCCTATAAGACCTGAGGACTAATTGGCTCTGAAAAGTCAGTGCAAGACTCTGAGATCTGGAATAGGCTTTGACCAGGAATAACAGATAGAGTTCTTTGCTGTAAGCGGTAGATGCAGGGTCTTTCTTAAACCAATAAGGAATTTACTAAAATAACCTTGGTGGTTTGCAGAATCTATAGGAGGGTGGGGAACAAGAGTTGGAGGACAGGCAGCAGCCAAAGAAACTGTAGAGGTACAGGAAGTAGGAAGTATGAGATATTGTATTAAGAAGACTGCCCAGGAGGTCACCATTGCTGCTACAGGACTATGCCAACACTCAGTTGTCAACATCTCTTCATCTTTATGTCTTTCATCAGATTCATAGTCCTCGGCAGAGTATCCAGTTGCCTAATACTGAATTCAGTGCTCATGATCCATGGCTGCAGGAGTGGAGACTGGAAGGATTTTCTACATCACATCCCATAGTTAAAGCAAGAAAGGCACTTACTGGAATATCGATACTACATACAGTTAGGGGTTTGCTGTTTGACCAAGAAAACTTGGAAGATGTCAAGTTTTAGGCAAAGCTGGAGAACTGGCACTATAGTTGACAAGATATTTCAGTATCCAGTTGGCAGGACTCTATGCCTATTAACCCAAACCTTGGGCTGACTCTTGACTCCTAGTAACTAAGACCCTTTGTTTGGGCCTGGATCTCTTTGTTCTGAGTTTCCTGGTCTGGATCCCTGGGCCTCTGCTGATCTTGTCTTGCCTCTCTGCCTGTCAACTCTCTGCATGAGCTCACCTCTCCAGATGTGGCTTTTTATCCTCTTAGCCAGAGGGGTCCACTAGCCTGAATTCTTCATCTGCATTTCCTTCAGACTGCCTGGGCTATTTGCTGCTCAAATCTGGAAATATCAGACTTTCTCGATACTAAGTAACTACCCCCGTCCTACTTAACATTGTAGAAAATGTTTTCATGATACAACTTATTTGTTCATTCTTTCTCTTAAAAGTGGACGCTTTCAGGTCTTGCATACCTCTACCCAACTTTGAAAAGCCACACACGGATAGGCACGATCAGTTCTTTCCTTAAAGAACTTGATTCTTTCTAAAAACATTTATTTTCATTATTTATATTTTCTTATTTTATTATTTATTTATATTTTATTATTTTATTATTTATTTATATTTTATTATTTATTTTATTATACTTTAAGTTCTAGGGTACATGTGCACAATGTGCAGGTTTGTTACATAGGTAAACATGTGCCATGGTGGTTTGCTGCACCCATCAACTCGTCATTTACGTTAGGTATTTCTCCTAATGCTATCCCTCCCCCGGCCCCCTACCCTCCCACCCAACAGGCCCCAGTGTATGATGAAGAACTTTACTCTTAACTGAATACTTAGAAGCAATACAAAAATGATTGTTTGTATTACATAATTAATCACACATTTATTCAATATGCATACGTTATTCAAAGATGATATGATTTTCCAAATACTGGGAAGTTCAAAATAGTTCAGGACAGATGAATAATAGGCACCTGTGGTGATAATTCTATGTTTTCTTAGGAAAGTGGTCTTTTAGAGAATTTCCTATTTTTACTATGGTTAGTATATTTCTTCAGTTCAGGAGACAGAGTACAAAATGTTTTCTCTGTGCCACTATTTCAGTCAAGTCATTAAACCATTTTTCCGTGAGGTCAACATTATGGCCCTCATCTCACAGATAAAGAGACAGGGACAAAAGACTCCGATTTTAGAGGTTTAAATCAAGGCAGAAAAGGCCAAATGCAATGTTATTGTACAGTCACTAAACCAGAGTCATACGCCTCTGAGGACAAAAAAAATAAAAAAAATTCTTTTGAAATTTTAAAAAGAACTTGAAAGAAATTTCTTTTTATCTAAATTTCTAAATGCCTCATATGGTCCTAGATTGAATCATTCCTGCTCTGTCACTTCACCTCTAAGGAATTCACAGCAAAAACACAACTTTGACTGGGCGTGATGGCTCACACCTGTAATCCCAGCACTTTGGGAGGCCAAGTTGGGTGGATAGCCTAAGTCAGGAGTTTGAGGCCAGCTTGGCCAATATGGCAAAACCCTGTCTCTACTAAAAATACAAAACATTTGCCAGGCGTGGTGGCACACACTTGTAATCCCAGCTACTTGGATGGCTGAGGCATGAGAATCACTTGAACCTGGGAGTTGGAGGTTGCAGTTAGCAGGGATAGTGCTACTGTACTCCAGCCTGGGTGACAGAGATAAAAAAAAAAAAAAAAAAGTACAGCTTCCTGTTTCTTATGAGCAAAGATAAGAGTGGCCTCCATATTCGCCCGGCACAAGTGAAATCAATGAAAAGAGGTCTTCTGCTCACTAGCTGAAAAACTCTGAGAGGTATAAGATGGGAGCTGGAGGGAAGTGATTCAACAGGAACAATGATATTCAAGACAATCGTTTCAAGTATTAAAATAGAAAAATTGGAAAGATAATGTGCAACTAAAATTTAGTAATGACAGTTAAAGTACTTGTCTCCTATGATACTGAACATAAGGATGCTTTCTAGAAATGACAATGTGAACAGCAGATAGCTGGGATGGCAACAGCACACAGTTTGTTCTTGTGTTTATGTATGTATGTATTTCCATAAGAACATACTTAAATTATGTTAGAAATCCATAAACTTCTACAGAATTAGATAACAAATAAATAAATATGTTGTTACCAATTGTAATAGGTGCAGGGAAGAAATGAACAGGGACCAAGCCTATTTTGTGACTCTGCAATACACATGTTATGAGTGAGAGTTGCCATTCTATCCCAAGCTTTTCTCATCTCTGTGCTTTATCTCTACACAACACACTTTCATGTCTCCAAGCTTTTCCTCAAGTTCTTTCCTCTATTTGAAATGTTATTTTCCCTTATATTTGCAGGTATGGGCATTACGTAATCTTTAAATCACAGCAGGTTTTCCCCTGTCCACCTATCGTGGTCCATAGCAATAGTTTCAGGGGGTCTCCCTACATCCACCCCTCCTCTCTTGATCCTACTGTCACAGTTCTTATTACATTTTGCCTGGCATTGTAGTTACTTCCCAGTGAGATGATAATCAACTTAAGAATAGGGACTGTGTTTTTATTAATTTATGGCTTCCCTATGGTTCTTTAAGTAGGAGCTCAGTAATGCTTGGATATGATTTCCAAGGTCGTTGATTTCAGATGAAACTATGATTGTGCTGAGGAAACTCTGAGTTATACCTGAGTGTGACTTGCTGTCTTTCTCAATCTCCCATGGATGTGCTCTCAGCTGCCTCAATATAGGTGAGTCAGATTTTCTCCCTATACCTTAATGGGGAAAGATGGCAGAAAAAATGGGCTGGGTACCTTCAAACACATGGGCATAATGCCTTCAAAATCTTGGAGGAAGCAGATGTTGAAGGCTGGAAGAAGTAGAGGAGAAGCTAAGGCTTCTTAAACCATACATCCCTATTATATCAAATTCCGCAATTTTCAATCCTGGCCCTGGTGGAACTATGAAACCCTAAAAGAGTTTATATTTTATAAACTTATAAAATTAAATTTATATAGTTATATATTATTATACCTCTTCAGTATTAGATATATTTTACTTTCTAACAATGTCATCATCTGAAACTCAAGATAAAGCTAAGTCATTGCATTGAGGAAAAGACTAATAAAGAGGAACTTCTGGACGAATAGTAATTGCATCAAGGCACAGTTTACTTACTCAGTGGTGTGACTTTCAGAGACCCCCAAAAAGCTTTCCTACACCTTTTACCAAGGCCTAAAATTTTAGATTTTTATCTAATAATAAAATACTAATATTCATACCTGGAAGATAAAACTTTACACTTGATATTTTTCTGTTAATTTGAAAGTGCTTTGGAATGAAGTGGAACAAATTACACAGAATCTTTCATCAAGAGCACTTTATTTGGGTCAGAAGTTTTTTTTTTGATAAGCCACTTGGGATAGAAACAGATTTGAAGAAGGCTCAAGTGCAAGCACAGCTTCCCAGTGCAGGACCAGGCGAGATTTTTTTTTAAATTGTTCTAAGAATAAAGGGAAGAGTAAAGTGAGTCAGAAGCAGAGAGCAGGTGGAGCTAGGTTCAAGTGTGTTGCCTGAGGTTTGGCTACCAGGCAGGTCTTAAATGGGACATGTGCCTTCTACCCTGAGCTTTAAGTAAATAGGTGCTCAGAAACAATACATCTTTTGTAACTACTTTTATGTGCTTCAGTCAACTGATGCGATGTGTTTCTGAGCATGTATTAATATTTACTTACTGAAAGGTTTATGTATAAATATAACTGTGAAAACTGTATGTGAAAAATATATGTGTGAAAACTCTGATAAATTACATTTTCTATGCCAATGAAACTTTGGAGGCAAGATCAAATAGTTTATATCGCCAAAATGGAACTCCATATCAATGAAGAAACACAGAAAAGACTGAACAAGGGAAAAACAGTTGGAGATGAGTGAAGCAGCCTATATCTAGTCAAGAAGAAGTCTAGGATGATAACCATCGATGTTGTATAGCAGAATATTGGGAATATACATTACTTTAGTGAACTGGGATTAGTCTGGATACTGCATGCCTGATCTAAGATAAATATTAACAATAAGCTGCCTGTGACGCAAGTCAGCTCAGAGCTCATGATGCCTGTCTGCAATAAGGAAAGAGTGAACACATGTTGTTTATACAACATCTCTCTGTCTGGGGAACCACCTGGATCACACACCTCTTAAGCACCACTTCAGAGCCTCTCAATCTCACCTGTCTGCTTGGTTCTGGTTCTGCTAGACCTCCAACTGACCTCACATAGGAGCCATCTCGCAGTGCCTTGTTTCCACTTGTACCACACACCTTTTGCCTTCCACTCTTAAGTTACATGACACAAATAAAATTCCCTCTTTAAGCAAAGAAAGTTTTATTACTTATAACTAAGAGTATTAACTAGCACAAGGGAAAAGATGCAGTGTCAGGTCCACTAAAAATTGTATCTGAGACCTCCAAATCCCAGAAGTAGGTATTATTTATTCCATTTTCTAGATGAAGAACCCGGATTGGCAAGGTAAGTGGCTGGCCCAAGGTCACTTGGCTCTTAAATGACAGAACTAGAATTTGAACTAGGTCTAACCCTTAATTCAGTGCCTGTTGCCTCTCAAATACTGATGAGGTAAATGACTGAAATTGAATGCATGGGTTTTTTTTTAACTAGTCTAAAACAATGATCCAATCTAATAAAATGCAATTTTAAAAAGAGCAAAGAGTGACCCAGTAGAAATGAAAAACAGTTGTGTAATAGGAGCAAGAATGGGGAAGATGTGAAAAGGAGACCAAGAGTCAGGAAACATGAGTTTTAACCCTGATTCTGTCACTAATCCGCTGTGTGGCCTCAGTCAAGTCTCAGAGTTACACAGAATTCAGATAAGAAGGAGACTTCATATTGCATCTTGCTCAATATATTCATTTACCCTCTATGGAAATGGCCCCAGGAATTTCAGTTGCAGCTTGACCAACATTGTGACAAATGGTGGTAGTGTCACAATTGGAAGTATTAGTGTCTGGGATGGGTGATCTAGGGAGACAAAGTTTGTGTCCTCAACCTCTCTGCAACCACACTCCATTCTTTCCCCCTTAACTGCTTTCTACTCTCAGACTCACTCAATTGTGCAATTCTGTACCACAGGGGAAATTTTTTTCCTAATTCCATCTAGCTAGTAATTCAAACTTCCCCTTCATGCTTTCATTCCCCAAATAAAGTTCGATGAGACCTTTTTGGACACATTAACAAGAAGAGAGCAAACAACTATTTAATCTCACTGTGGGCCACACGCTGTTTTTGTTTTTTGAGACAAGGTCTCACTTGGTTACTCAGGCAGGAGTCCAGTGGCATGATCATAGCTCACTGTAGCCTCCGATTCCTGGAGTGATCCTCCTGCCTTAGCCTCCCAAGTAGATGGAACTACAGACACACACTTGTCTGGCTTTTTTTTTTTTTTTTTTTTTTTTTTTTACTGAAATAATGAGCACCAAGGAAATACTATTCTCTCAATCCTCATTTCTATTCTGACAGTGACTTCCTTTTTTTTTTTTTTTTAATCTTTTAGAGATGGAGTGTTGCTTTATTTTCCAGGCTGGACTCAAACTCCTGGCCTCAAGTGATCCTCCTGCCTCAGCTCCCCAAAGTGTTAGGATGACAGATGTGAACCACCATGCCCCACCTATTTTTGGATGCATGATCCACTCTTTTAGTTTTTATGAGGTAGTATCTTATCACACTCATTTTACAGATTGGAAAGCTGAGGTACAGAGAGGTTAAGAGACTTGCCTAAGATGGCATAACTTGTAGTCAGAGGGCTGGGGTCTTTCTTTTGACTGTGCCAAGAATATTCTGTGGGGTTTAACTTTTTAGAGACTTAATTCTAATCTGTGAAATGGGATGCAAAAAAAATTGCTTAACTTCCCTGCCTCCTAGCAATGAGTGCACTCATTGTAGTGTCTGAAATATTTAACTTGCTCTATATTGTCTCTAATTTTTGTTTTGAAATTTTATTATACTTTAAGTTCTGGGATACCTGTGCAGAATGTGCAGGTTACATAGGTATACACGTGCCATGGTAGTTTACTGTACCCATCAACCCGTCATCTACATTAGGTATTCCTCCTAATGCTACCCCTCCCCTAGACCCCCACCCCTGGACAGGCCCTGATGTGTGATGTTCCCCTCCCTGTGTCCATGTGTTCTCATTGTTCAACTCCCACTTATGAGTGAGAACAAGTGGTGTTTGGTTTTCTGTTCCTGTGTTAGTTTGCTGAGAATGATGGTTCCAGCTTCATCCATGTCCCTGCAAAAGACATGAACTCATCCTTTTTTATGGCTGCATAGAATTCCATGGTGTATACGTGCCACATTTTCTTAATCCAGTCTATCATTGATGGACATTTGGGTTGGTTCTAAGTCTTTGCTATTGTGAATAGTGCTGCAATAAACATACGTGTGCATGTGTCTTTATAGTAGCATGATTCATAATCCTTTGGGTATATACCCAGTAATGGGATCACTGGCTCAAATGGTATTTCTAGTTCTAGATCCTTGAGGAATTGCCACACTGTCTTCCACAATGGTTGAACTAATTTACACTCCCACCAACAGCGTAAAAGCGTTTCTATTTCTCCACATCTCTCCAGCATCTGTTGTTTCCTGACTTTTTAATGATCGCCATTCTAACTGGTGTGAGATAGTATCTCATTGTGGTTTTGATTTGCATTTCTCTAATGACCAGTGATGATGAGCTTTTTTTTTTTTCATAAGTTTGTTGGCTGCATAAATGTCTTCTTTTGAAAAGTGTCTGTTCATATCCTTTGCCCACTTTTTGATGGGGTTGATTTTTTCTTGTAAATTTGTTTAAGTTCCTTGTAGATACTGGATATCAGCCCTTTGTCAGATGCATAGATTGCAAAAATTTTCTCCCATTCTGTAGGTTGCCTGTTCACTCTGATGATACTTTCTTTTGCT
>NW_012108141.1:3793946-3808906 GCF_000951045.1 Mandrillus leucophaeus | reverse complement strand
GGTTTTTATGGTTTTAGGTCTAACATTTAAGTCTTTAATCCATCTTGAGTTAATTTTTGTATAAGATGTAAGGAAGGGGTCCAGTTTCAGTTTTCTGTGTAAGGCTAGCCAGTTTTCCCAACACTATTTATTAAATAGGGAATCTTTTCCCCATTACTTGTTTTTGTCAGGTTTGTCAAAGAACAGATGGTTGTAGATGTGTGGTGTTATTTCTGAGGCCTCTGTTCTGTTCCACTGGTCTATATCTCTGTTTTGGTACCAGTACCATGCTGTTTTGGTTACTGTAGCCTTGTAGTATAGTTTGAAGTCAGGTAGTATGATGCCTCTAGCTTTGTTCTTTTTGCTTAGGATTCTCTTGAGTATGAGGGCTCTTTTTTGGTTCCATATGAAATTTAAAGTAGTTTTTTTCTAATTCTGTGAAGAAAGTCATTGGTAGCTTGATGGGGATAGCATTGAATCTATAAATTACCTTGGGTAGGATGGCCATTTTCACGATATTGATTCTTCCTATCCATGAACATGGACTGTTTTTTCATTTGTTTGTGTCCTCTCTTATTTCCTTGAGCAGTGGTTTGTAGTTCTCATTGAAGAGGTCCTTCACATTCCTTTTAAGATGTATTCCTAAGTACTTTATCCTCTTTGTAGCAATTGTGAATGGGAGTTCACTCTGGATTTGGCTGTTTGTCTATTATTGGTGTAAAGGAGTGCTTGTGATTTCTGCACATTGATTTTGTATCCTGAGACTTTGCGGAAGTTGCTTATCAGCTTAAGGAGATTTTGGACTGAGATGATGGGGTTTTCTAAATATACAATCATGTCATCTGGAAACAGAGACAATTTGACTTCCTCTCTTCCTACTTGAATACACCTTCTTTCTTTCTTTTGCCTGATTGCCCTGGCCAGAACTTTCAATACTATGTTGAGTAGGAGTGGTGAGAGGGGTCATCCTTGTCTTGTGCCAGTTTTCAAAAGGAATGCTTCCAGCTTTTGCCCATTCAGTATGATACTGGCTGTGGGTTTGTCATAAGTAGCTCTTACTATTTTAAGATACATTCCATTAATACCTAGTTTATTGATAGCTTTTAACATGAAGTGGTGTTGAATTTTATCAAAGGCCATTTCTGCACCTGTTGAGATAATCATGTGGTTTTTTTCTTTGGTTCTGTTTATGGATTACGTTTATTGATTTGCATATGTTGAACCAGCCTTGCAATCCCAGGGACGAAGCCAACCTGATTGTGGTGGATAAGCTTTTTGATGTGCTGCTGGATTCGGTTTGCCAGTATTTTATTGAGGATTTTTGCATCTATGTTTATCAGGGATATTGGCATAAAATATTCTCTATTTTTTTGTTGTGTCTCTGACAGGTTTTGATATCAGATGATGCTGGCCTCATAAAATGAGTTAAGGAGGAGTCCCTCTTTTTCTCTTGTTTGGAATAGTTTCAGAAGGAATGGTACCAGTTCCTCTGTACCTCTGGTAGAATTCGGCTGGGAATACATCTGGTCCTAGACTTTTTTCGGTTGGTAGGGTATTACTTACTCTCTCAATTTCAGAACTTGTTATTGGTCTATTCAGGGATTCAGCTTCTTCCTGGTTTAGTCTTGGGAGAGTGTATGTGTCCAGGAATTTATCCATTTCTTCTAGATTTTCTAGTTTGTTTGCATAGAGGTGTTTATAGTATTCTCTGATGGTAGTTTGTATTTCTGTGGGATCAGTGGTGATATCCCCTTTATCATTTTTTATTGTATCTATTTAATTCTTCTCTCTTTTCTTCTTTATTAATCTGGCTATCAGTCTATCTATTTTGTTAATCTTTTCAAAAAACCAACTTCGGGATTCATTGATTATTTTCAAGGGTTTTTGCGTCTCTATCTCCTTCAGTTCTGCTCTGAATCTTAGTTATTTCTTGTCTTCCACTAACTTTTGAATTTGTTTGCTCTTGCTTCTCTAGTTCTTTTAATTGTGATGTTAGGGTGTCGATTTTAGATCTTTCCCGCTTTCTCCTGGGGTATTTAGTGCTATAAATTTCCATCTAAACACTGCTTTAGCTGTGTCCCAAAGATTCTGGTTCATTGTATCTTTGTTCTCCTTGATTTCAAGGAACGTATTTATTTCTGCCTTAGTTATTTACCCAGTAGTCATTCAGGAGAAGGGCCTTGAGTTTCCATGTAGTTGAGCAGTTTTAAGTGAGTTTCTTAATCCTGAGTTCTAATTTAATTGCACTGTGGTCTGAGAGACTGTTATGATTTCCATTTTTTGCATTTGCTGAGGAGTGTTTTACTTCCAATTTTGTGGTCAATTTTAGAATATGTGTGATGTGGTGCTTAGAAGAATGTATATTCTGTTGATTTGGGGTGTAGAGTTCTGTAGATGTCTATTAGGCCTGCCTGGTCCAGGGCTGAGTTCAAGTCCTGGATATCCTTGTTAATTTTCTATCTTATTGATCTGTCTAATACTGACAGTGGGGTATTAAAGTCTCCCACTTTATTGTGTGGGAGTCTAAGTCTCTTTGTAAGTCTCTAAAAACTTGCTTTATGAATCTGGGTTTCCTGTATTGGGTGCATATATATTTAGGATAGTTAGCTCTTCTTATTGCATTAATCCCTTTACCATTATGTAATGCTCTTGTCTTTTTTGATGTTTGTTTAAAGTCTGTTTTATCAGAGACTAGGATTACAACCCCTGCTTTTTCTTTGCTTTCCATTTGCTTGGTAAATCTTCCTCCATCCCTTTATTTTGAGCCTATGGGTGTCTTTGCACATTAGACGGTCTCCTGAATATAGCACACCAATGGGTCTTGACCCTTTATCCAGTTTGCCCATCTGTGTCTTTTAATTCTGGCGTTTAGCCTGTTTACATTTATGGTTAATATTGTTATGTGTTAATTTTATCCTGTCATTATGAGGCTAGTTGGTTATTTTGCTCGTTAGTTGATGCAGTTTCTTCATAGTGTCCATGGTCTTTACAATTTGGTATGTTTTGCAGTGGCTGGTACTGTTTTTTCCTTTCCATATTCAGTGCTGCCTTCAGGTGCTCTTGCAAGGCAGGCCTGGTGGTAACAAAATCTCTCAGCATTTGATTGTCTGTAAAGGATTTTATTTCTCCTTCACTTATGAAGCTTAGTTTGGCTGGATATAAAATTCTGGGTTGAAAAATCTTTTAAGAATGTTGAATATTGGCCCCCACTGTCTTCTGGCTTGTAGAGTTTATGCTGACAGATCCGCTGTTAGTCTGATGGGCTTCCTTTTGTGGGTCACCTGACCTTTCTCTGGCTGCCTTTAACATTTTTTCCTTCATTTCAACCTTGGTGAATCTGAAGATTATGTGTCTTGTGGTTGACTTTCTTGAGGAGTATTTTTGTGGTGTTCTCTGTATTTCCTGAATTTGAACGTTGACCTGTCTTGCTAGGTTGTGGAAGTTCTCCTGGATAATATCCTGAAGAGTGTTTTCCAAGTTGGTTCCCTTCTCCCCATCACTTTCAGGTATACCAATCAAATGTAAGTTTGGTCTTTTCACATAGTCCCATATTTCTTAGAGGCTTTGTTCATTTCTTTTCATGCCTTTTTCTCTAATCTTGCCTTTATACTTTCTTTCATTAAGTTGATCTTCAATCTCTGATATCCTTTCTTCCACTTGATCACTTCAGCTATTGATACATGTGCATGCTTCCTGAAGTTCTTGTGCTGTGTTTTTCAGCTCCATCAGATCATTTATGTTCTTCTCTAAGCTGGTTATTCTAGTTAGCAATTCGTCTAACCTTTTTTACAAGGTTCTTAGTTTCCTTGCATTGGGTTAGAACATGTTCCTTTAGCTCAGAGGAGTTTGTTATTACCCACCTTCTAAAGCCTACTTTTGTCAATTTAACAAACTCATTCTCTGTCCAGTTTTGTTCCTTTGCTGGCGAGGAGTTGTGATCCTTTGGATGAGAAGAGGTGTTCTTGTTTTTGGAGTTTTCAGACTTTTTGTGCTGGTTTTACCTCATCTTCGTGGATTTATCTATCTTTGGTCTTTGATGTTGGCGACCTTCAGAAGGGGTTTCTGTGTGGACGTCCTTTTTGTTGATGTTGATACTCTTCCTTTCTGTTTGTTAGTTTTCCTTCTAACAGTCAGCCCCCTCTGCTGCAGGTCTGCTGGAGTTTGCTGGAGGTCCACTCCAGACTCTGTTTGCCTGGTTAACACCAGTGGAGCATGCAGAAGAGCAAAGATTACTGCCTGTTCCTTCCCCTAGAACCTTCATCCCAGAGGGACACCCGCCAGATGCCAGCTGGAGCTCTCCTGTATGAGGTGTCTGTTGACCCTTGCTGGGAGGTGTCTCCCAGTCAGGAGGCATGGGGTCAGGGACCCACTTGAGGAGGCAGTCTGTCCCTTAGCAGAGCTTGAGCACTGTACTGGGAGATCCGCTGCTCTCTTCAGAGCTGGCGGGCGGGAACCTTTAAGTCTGCTGAAGCTGCACCCACAGCTGCTCCTTCCCCCAGGTGCTCTGTGTCTCAGGGAAATGGGAGTTTTATCTATAAGCCCCTGACTGGGGCTGCTGACTTTCTTTCAGAGATGCCCTGCCCAGAGAGGAGGAATCTAGAGAGGCAGTCTGGCTACAGCAGCTTGGCAGAGCTGTTGTGGGCTCCGCCCAGTTTGAGCTTCCTGGCGGCTTAGTTTACACTGTGAGGGAAAAACCGCCTACTCAAGCCTCAGTAATGGCAGATGCCCCTCCCCCGACCAAGCTCCAGCATCCCAGGTCAACTTCAGACTGCTGTGCTGGCAGTGAGAATTTCAAGCCAGTGGATCTTAGCTTGCTGGGCTCCATGGGGGTGGGATCTGCTGAGCTGGACCGCTTGGCTCCCTGGCTTCAGCCCCCTTTCCAGGGGAGTGAATGGTTCTGTCTCACTGGTGTTCCAGGCGCTACTGAGGTTTGAACAAAAAAAACTCCGCAGCTACCTGGGTGTCTGCCCAAACAGCCGCCTAGTTTTCTTATTGAAACCCAGGGTCCTGGTGGTGTAGGCACCCGAGAGAATCTCCTGGTCTGTGGGTTGTGAAGACTATGGGAAAAGTGTAGTATCTGGGCTGGAATGTACCATTCCTCATGGTACAGTCCCTCACAGCTTCCCTCAGCTAGGGGAGGGAGTTCCCTGACCCCCTTGGCACTTTCTGGGTGAGGCAATGCCCCACCCTGTTTCAGCTCACCCTCCGTGGGCTGCACATACTGTCTATCCAGTCCCAGTGAGATGAGCCAGGCACCTCAGTTGGAAATGCAGAAATCACCCACTTTCTGTGTTGATCTTGCTGGAAGCTGCAGACTGGAGCTGTTCCTATTCGGCCATCTTGCCAGCCACTCCTAATGTTTGTTTTTTGAATTAAGCTTCTGGAATTTCTTTTTTGGTGAATCTCTTGTAATGAGCAGAATCCCAGTGGGCAACAGAATGATGGACACTACAAAGACATGAGTCCAAAACGTAGTTATTCCATGACGATCATCTAAGAAATTGTTTTTCTATGAGACCACAGATTTAATTGACTTAAGTATGAAAAATTAGACCAAATTGATTTATTTTGCCATTTTGTGTTTTAGATTTGAAATCTTGACATCAGTCTCCACCCTATTGGAATGGTGAGAAGGGCAGGGGGCAAAGATTTCAAATAGACTTTGAAACTACAGGAAGCCAAGAATGTCTTTGAGTAGGGGAATGTTTTATTTGTATGTATCATTGGCTCTTAATTCATTTTGCTTTGAAAAGTATATTCTGTTAATACAATGAGGAGTTTTGTGTCTTCCTCTTTTTTTCTGTATCAAGATTAGTATTGAGTAACAAAAAGAACATTGGATGAAGAAGTATGAGCCATCTTGGCTTGGGCTTTACTGTTAGATCTACTAGTTATGTGACCTTGACAATGCTGTTAGTCAATTTACCTTACTTTTTCCTCATGTGGACAATTAGGTTATTTGGTTAGGTGACTTCTGCTGTCTTTTTCAACTCTGGGAATTCATGATCTCAGAGTAGTACTCAGGTGAAATAGTGTTTTCTTCACTTCACTTAAGATTAGATATATTTCTATTTCTGATGATAAAGGTTGATAAGAGGCAGGAAACATTCCTCAGGATAAGGTGAGCCCAAGACCAATGACAATAGCATGTTTGAAGTCACACATCTCTGAGCATGCTGGTTTTGTTTATTCTCATTATTCTCTCTTATGTAAGGTTCCAGATAAAAAGATCCTGATCTTAAACCAACAATGTTAGCTGCTCATTTGGATTATGTTGAAACTTAAAGGAAAAAGTCCCTCCTGGTTGATTAGAAAGCTATATTACCATAGTCTCAATAACAGAGAACAGTGCTATATAGTCATGGAAGTTCCTCTGTGGCAAAGAGAGGACTTCTGAGATTTCTTTTACTCTCCGTAGGGACAACACAATCAATACTCATTGGCAAGTAGGAGTGGAGTGTTAATATTTTGAACACTCACCAAATATGTGGCGATCAAATCTTTTCAGAGTAGTTTGTTTCTTAAACAGTAAACAAATTCAGAAATGTAATTTCCAGCCAAGTCTCAACCAAGACCATTTCGTTTTTTCTTTAACATAACCATTTCTCAGATAACAGACATCCCTTTCCCCAAAGGCATAAAGGATATAACAGTATAATTGCACTGAATGTTAAACACTCTCATAACCCTTCAAGTAATATTATTGACTATTCTTACAAAAAAATTGGTTATGCACCTTCCTTCAAAGCAAGAAAGGATGCAATGAGGAAAGGATAGAGAACTATGACTCGTCACTTGTGCGAGGGATAATCTGGACAAACTGCCATTCAAAGATAAAGGCAAAAGGAAGTTTTGGACATTCAAGAACTCAAGAATTACTGCTCTGAAGGCCCCTTCTTAAGAAATCTATTGGAGGGCAAACTTCAGCTAACCAAGAGGTAGCTGGAAGAGGACCAGCAAAAGTCAAGGCAGCTTTTTTCCTACTGTTGCTGCTGCTAAAGGAGTTCATGAGGACTAAGTACTATTCTGAGGTGCATCTTAACAGTCTGTCTGCTGTCACTCTGACAATGTCACTGACAGTGTCTGTGCTGTCACAATATTCCTGGTAGCTTATACTTGTCATAGTAAAGTCTATTTTGGCCTAGAACAAGAACATAATACTGTGCCCCAAAGTCATAGAGGATGGAAAAAAAAAAAATCGGTCAGTGCTATTTGTGCAATGTTCTTTCTAAGTGACCCCCTGTTCTAGTTGAGTGTTTGAATGAAATGATTGCTAAAATTATTTAAGTGATGATATTTGATGATTTTATAGCATTTTGACATGGCATAAAGTACTCAAGACTTTGGACTGCATGTCACTGTTTCCTTCTTAAAACTGCCATGAACAATGAAATTAGTTAATGCTGGCAAAGTGCCATCTTTAAAATGGAGGAGATGTGTCACAACTCACAATGAGGGAAACACACTGAAATTTTTCAGCCAGCCAGCCAGCTTCCCAGACCATCAAATAGAATCACATTGTAAAGGGTGGCCCTGCCTTGAAGCACTCCTAAAATGAGAATTCTGGGAGAAGCCTTTCCAATGGTTTGGGTTAACTTGAAGGTAGGCCCTATTATTCACATTCTGAAAAGACCTTAGACACCATTTGTTGTAATTCTATTCTTTGCCAGAAGATACTGCAGGAGAGGAAATTCAGATTTGACTGAAGTCCCAGAGGAAGTAACTTACTGAGCCAGAACCATATCAGGTCCTTTTTGCCTCCTGCACTTCAAATTTCCATTTTCTTCAAGCTCCTGAGCATACCAACTTCCCCTTCAAGCTTAACAAGTTGGATGGGCTTAAGTGGGTTTCTACCTCACAGAAAAAGTAACAATAAGACAAAAACTTTCTCAACTTTCTGCCACCAACTTGAATCTTTCTACCACCCTCTCCTGCTAAGAGAAAGGAGGCCTCCTCTCTTTCCTAGGCTAATCTTTTCCCCAGTGTTCTGTCATACTTTTCTCCTCAGAACTGTCATGAACCACCAATCACCTTCTAAGGACCTTGATCAACTGATTATCCCCTGTATCTTCAAGCTCTTTCTGTCTTTTTTTTTTTTTTTTTTGAGACACAGTCTTACTTTTGTTGCCCAGGCTGAAGTGCAATGGTGTGATCTCGGCTTACTGCAACCTCTGCCTCTTGGATTCAAGCCATTTTCCTGCCTTAGCCTCCCAAGTAGCTGGGATTACAGGCATGCACCACCAAGCCCAGCTAATTTTTGTACGTTTAGTAGAGATGGGGTTTCACCATGTTGGCCAGGCTGGTCTCAAACTCCTAACCTCAAGTGATCCTCCCGCCTTAGCCTCCCAAAGTGCTGGCATTACAGACGTGAGCCACCACACCTGGCCACCAAGCTTTTTTTATTGAGTTTTCCACACTCAAGGACTTTTCAACTTTATTGGTTACGTTTTATGCCTTTTAGTAAAAAGAAAAAAAGAGATTTGAAGTAAATATGACTAAATTTAGTATTTGTTGATTCTGGAGCTGAGCAAATAGGAATTTATTATTTTAATCTGTGTCTTTTGTATCACCATTTTTCCTTCCTTCCAAAGATAAGAGATTGAGAATAGTGTTATGGGTTCAGTCAAGATCAGAGACCATAAATGCAAAATGGTTTCCATCTATAGACACCACATAAAGTCACTGCTTCCCTTTAATTTTCACAGAGTGAAGGAAGTTTTGAGTCCTGCTGACTGAGGTTAAAAAAAAAAAGAAAAAGGAAAGTGCATTGGGAGAGTCTTCTGTTTACATTTGAGTAGGGGATTTCCAAACTCCACTTTAGCAGCTGTGAAATGATTTATTTATAGGTGGCCCAAAAGCTAGCTGGAAGTGATCATTTGGAATTTTTAAAACCTTTTCAGTAATTTTACTAAAAACATGATCAACCATTATAAAAACACAACAAAGGTCAAAATTCATTCATTTATTGGATTCTCAGATATATGCTGGCAAGTAGTATACAAGCTAATCAATGAGAAGATAAGTCAGAATTTTACTTTCTACTATTACTTCTAATTGCATAAAGAAAATTGCAGCTGTTTCAGAAAACCCATTTTACTTTCCCATTTCCAGATCTCCATTCCCTCTCAGATTTACATTCATTCTTTCCTCCTTTCTAGTTTTCTTGTTATGGAGTCACTGCCCTCCCTCTGCATCCAAGGCCAATCTCTCCCACTGTGCCCAGGACTTCCCTCCCTTTCTGTTTTGGAACTTCATGCCACGTCTTGTCTCTTTTATCTTCTGTCTTCAACCTTTTCCTCTCCATTAGGTCATTTCAATAGGATTCCATTAGTCTTGCACACACACACATACACACACACACACCCCCCAACTCTATTGATCTCACATCCATCTCCAGCTGACCCCCAATCTCTTACCATCACAACCAAACCCCTCAAAAGTAAATTTAAAACTTTTTTTAAAGGTGAACTTCTGTCCTCTTTCCATTTCCTTATTCTCTTTCATTCTTCAACCCTGTCCATCTGGCCTTACCACCACACCACTATGTTTATTTCAAGATAATAAAGATATTTATTTCAAGAAATTGGCTTATATTGATTGTGGGAGTTGGTAGGTCTGAAATCTGTAGGGCAGGGCAGCAGGCCTGAAACTCCTAGGCAGGAGCTGATGCTATAATCCATAAGCAAAGTTGCTTCTTCCTCAGAGAAACCAGAATTTTGCTCATAAGGCCTTTCAATGGATTAGATTCAATCTAGGCCACCTGGATTATTGAAGATAATAATATCTTTATTATAGACTTAAGGCCAACTGACAGTATATGTTAACCGCACCCACAAAATACCTTCACAGCAACATCCAGATTAGTGTTTAATGGAATAACTGGATACCATAACCTAGCCATATTGGCATATAAAACTAACCATCACACTCACTCCCACTAAGTGGGCGGGATAGGCATTCACAGTACACTGGTAACTCCAGATGAACTGCTAACAGTCTTTCATATAGCCTTGAGTTAGTGGAAGAAGTTGGACTGAGATGCAGTCACAACAAAGGCTTAGAAATCCCATGGGGTTCTAAAGTTGAGATGGCTTCTGTGATGGCTCATTTTATGTATCAACTTGACTGGTCCATGGGGTGCCCATATTAATTAAACACTGTTTCAGGGTGTGCATGTGAAGGTATTTCTGGATGAGATAAGCATTTGAATTGGTTGACTCAGTCAAATAGATTGCCCTCCTCAATGTGGGTGGGCATCATCAAATCCACTGAGGAGCCTGAATAGAACAAAAACCCAGAGGACACCGGGGTTCAGGCCTTGGGATGTGGACTGAAATTACACCACCAGCTTTCCTGGATCTCCAGCTTGCAGACGGGAATCATGAGACTTCTCAGCCTCCATTATCATGTGAGTCAGTTCCTCATATCTTTATAAGACTTCACAGGACTGCTTTATAATACATATTACATATAATACATATATAACATATATATTACATATAATACATATATAACATATATATTGCATATAATATAAATAATACAGATGGATGTGAGATATATTTATATATCATATATAGGATAAATAATATATCATATATATTTATTATTATATATTTATATATATATTGATTTTGAGAGACAGACAGACATTATTGTTTCTGTTTCTTTGAAGAAAACTGGTTTATACAGCTTAAGCACTGTTCTGAGATTGGGCCCTCAATATACCTCTCTCATAGTGGGTTCCCTAACATTGGTGGTATTCACCTATAGGCTAGCAGCCATTTGGGAGGTATAGAATAGAGGGGATTCAAGAATTTAATGACTACTAGAATCACAGGTAACATTATTGATGATTTTATAGGTCTTACTCCATCTTTGCCACTTAAAAGCCACCTATAAATGGGGCTCACAATATCTGTCTTGTCCACTTCACAGGACTGCTTTAAAAGTTTACTGAGGAAAGTTACATGATTCTGCCTAGCTGAAATTTAATGTTGTTACCATCATCAAAATATACTTTCCAAGTGCAAAGGATCTGCTAGCAATCGTAAACATCCCTTACCTTCAATATTTCTGTTGAGAGTGCAAGGAGGGATCAAAGTTTAAACTAGAATGGTGATGAAACTACTATAATGACTGTCTTATCTAGTGAAACTGAAGTATCACTGCCTTGAGCAAAAGTAGGGAAGTAATTACTTCTATTTTGTGCAGAAGGTTTCTCAAGCTCCTAAGGTCATAGCCCCTAAAGAAGGCCAGCTCTTCCCATTTACTACCTCCCTCCTTCCCTCCTTCCCTCCCCTTCCCTTCCTTCCTCCCTTCCTTCTGCAGTCTCACCCTGTTGCCCAGGCTGGAGTGCAGTGGCACGATCTCGGCTCACTGCAACCCTCACCTGTTGGATTCAAGTGATTCTCCTGCCTCAGCCTCCAGAGTAGCTGGGATTACAGGTGCCCCCTGCCCTACCACGCCCGGCTAATTTTTTTTTTTTTTTTTTTTGTATTTTCAGTAGAGATGGGGTTTCACCATGTTGCCCAGGCTGGTCTCAAATTTTGGACCTCAAGTGATCCGTCCGCCTTGGCCTCCCAAAGTGCTGGGATTGCAGGCGTGAGCCACTGCGCCTGGCCTCTTATTTTAAGTTTTGTGGGTACATAGTACGTGTATATATTTATGAGGTACATGAGATGTTTTGATACAGGCATGCAATGTGATATAAGTACATTATGGAGAATGGGATAACCATCCCCTCAAGCATTTATCATTTGAGTTACAAACAATCCAATTAAATACTCTATTTTAAAATGTACAGTTAAATTATTCTTGATTATAGTCACCCTTATTGTGCTATCAAATACTAAGTCTTATCTATTCTTTCTAACTATATTTTTTGGTATCCACGAAGCATTCTCACATCTCCACCAGCCCCCTACTATGCTTTCCAGCCTCTGGTAACCATTCTTCTACTTTCTATGTCTACAAGTTCAATTGTTTTGATTTTTAGATCCCACAAATAAGTGAGAACATGCAATGTTTATCTTTCTGTGCCTGGCTTATTTCATTAACATTCCAGTTCCATCCATGTTGCAAATAACTGGATCTTATTCTTTTTTATGGCTGAATAGTACTCCATTGTGTATATGTACCACATTTTCTTTATCTGTTCATCTGCTGATGGACACTTAGGTTGCTTCCAAATCTTAGCTATTGTGAAGAGTGCTTCAACAAACATAGGAGTGCAGATATCTCTTTGATATACTGATTTCCTTTCTTTTGGATATATACCCAGCAGCATCACTGAATCATATGGTAGCTCAATTGTTAGTTTTTTTGAGGAACCTCTTAACTGTTCCATAGTGGTTGTACTAATTTGTACTTCTACCAACAGTGTAGAAGGGTTACCTTTCCTCCACATCCTCGCCAGAGTTATTGCACATCTCTTGGATATAAACCATTTTAACTGGAGTGAAATGATATCTTATTATAGTTATGATTTGCGTTTCTCTGATGATCAATGATGTTGAGCACCTTTTCATATGCCTGTTTGCCATTTGTATGTTTTCTCTTGAGAAATGTATGTTCAAATCTTTTGTTCTTTTTTTGATTGGATTATTAGATTTTTTCTTATAGAATTGTTTGAGCTCCTTATATGTTCTGGTTATTAATATCCTTTGTCAGATGGGTAGTTTGCAAATATTTTCTCCTGTTCTATGGATTGTCTCTTCACTTTTTTGATGTATACTTTGCTGTGCAGAAGCTTTTACACTTGATATGATCCCATTTGTTTTTTCTTTTTTTTTTTTTGGCTTTGGTTGGCTGTGCTTGTGGGGGTATTGCTCAATAATTTTTTGCCCAGACCAATGTCCTGGAAATATTCCCTAATGTCTTCTTATAGTAGTTTCATAGTTTGAGGTCTTACATTTAAGTTTTAATCCATTTTGATTTGGTTTTTGTATATGATGATAGGAGCTTAGTTTCATTCTTCTGATATGGATATCCAGTTTTCCCAGCACCATTTATTGAAGAGACTGTCTTTTCTCCAGTGTATGTTCTTGGCATCTTTGCCAAAAATGAATTCACTGTAGGCATGAAGATTTGTTTCTGGATTCTCAATTCAGTTGTATTGGTCTATGTGTCCATTTTTATGCCAGTGCCATACTGTTTTTATTACTATAGCTCTATAGTATAATTTGAAGTCAGGTAATGTGATTCCTCCAGTTTTGTTCATTTTGCTTAGGATAACTTTGGATGTTCTGGGTCGTTCATGGTTTCATATAAATTTTAGGGTTGTTTTTCCTATTTCTGTGAATAAGGTCATTGGTATTTTGATAGGGATTGCATTAAATCTGTAGATTGCTTTGGGATGTATGAACGTTTTAACAATATTGATTCTTCCAGTCAATGAACATAGAATATTTTGTTATTTTTTTGGTGTCCTTTTCAGTTTCTTTCATCAGTGTTTTATAGCTTTCATTATAGAAATCTTTTACTTATTTGGTTAATTTATAGGTATTTAATTTTATGTGTGGCTATGGTAAATGGAATTACTTTAAAATTTTTTCAGATTGTTCACTGTTGACATATAGAAATGCTGCTGATTTTTGTATTTGGATTTTGTATCCTGCAACTTTACTGAATTTGTTGATCAGTTCTAATAGTTTTCTTGTGGAGTCTTTAGGTTTTTCCAAATATAAGATCATATCATCTGCAAACAAGGATAATTTGACTTCTTCATTTCCAATTTGGATGTCCTTTATATCATTCTCTTGACTGATTGCTCTAGCTAGGACTTCCAGCAATATGTTGAATAACAGTGGTGACAATAGTCCTTCTTATCATGTTCCAAATCTTAGAAAAGAGGCTTCAGTTTTTCCCCATTCAGTATGATACTAGCTGTGGGTCTGTTATATATGACTTTTATTATGTTGAAGTATGCTCCTTCTATCCCCAGTTTTTTTTTTTTTTTTATCATGGAGCCATCTTGAATTTTATCAAATGCTTTTTCAGCATCAGTTGAAATGATCATATGGTTCTTCCCTCCCCTTCCCTTCCTTCCTCCCTTCCTTCTGCAGTCTCACCCTGTTGCCCAGGCTGGTCTCAAATTTTGGACCTCAAGTGATCCGTCTCATAGTGGGTTCCCTAACATTGGTGGTATTCACCTATAGGCTAGCAGCCATTTGGGAGGTATAGAATAGAGGGGATTCAAGAATTTAATGACTACTAGAATCACAGGTAACATTATTGATGATTTTATAGGTCTTACTCCATCTTTGCCACTTAAAAGCCACCTATAAATGGGGCTCACAATATCTGTCTTGTCCACTTCACAGGACTGCTTTAAAAGTTTACTGAGGAAAGTTACATGATTCTGCCTAGCTGAAATTTAATGTTGTTACCATCATCAAAATATACTTTCCAAGTGCAAAGGATCTGCTAGCAATCGTAAACATCCCTTACCTTCAATATTTCTGTTGAGAGTGCAAGGAGGGATCAAAGTTTAAACTAGAATGGTGATGAAACTACTATAATGACTGTCTTATCTAGTGAAACTGAAGTATCACTGCCTTGAGCAAAAGTAGGGAAGTAATTACTTCTATTTTGTGCAGAAGGTTTCTCAAGCTCCTAAGGTCATAGCCCCTAAAGAAGGCCAGCTCTTCCCATTTACTACCTCCCTCCTTCCCTCCTTCCCTCCCCTTCCCTTCCTTCCTCCCTTCCTTCTGCAGTCTCACCCTGTTGCCCAGGCTGGAGTGCAGTGGCACGATCTCGGCTCACTGCAACCCTCACCTGTTGGATTCAAGTGATTCTCCTGCCTCAGCCTCCAGAGTAGCTGGGATTACAGGTGCCCCCTGCCCTACCACGCCCGGCTAATTTTTTTTTTTTTTTTTTTTTTTTTTTTCAGTAGAGATGGGGTTTCACCATGTTGCCCAGGCTGGTCTCAAATTTTGGACCTCAAGTGATCCGTCCGCCTTGGCCTCCCAAAGTGCTGG
>NW_012108141.1:3752619-3791307 GCF_000951045.1 Mandrillus leucophaeus | reverse complement strand
TGATACTAGCTGTGGGTCTGTTATATATGACTTTTATTATGTTGAAGTATGCTCCTTCTATCCCCAGTTTTTTTTTTTTTTTTATCATGGAGCCATCTTGAATTTTATCAAATGCTTTTTCAGCATCAGTTGAAATGATCATATGGTTTTTATCCTTCATTATGGTATTATGTATCACACTAATTGATTTGCATATGTTGAACCATCCTTGCATCCCAGGAATAAATCCCACTTGGTCATAATGAATGATATTTCTAATGTATTGTTGAATTTGATTTGCTGGTATTTTGCTGAGGATTTTTGTATCAATATTCATCAGAGACATTGGCCTTATTTTTTTGATGTGTCTTTGGTTTTGGTATCAGGGTAATATTGGCTTTGTAGAATGAATTTGGTAGTGTTCTCTCCTGTTCTGTTTTCTGGAGTACTTTGAGTAGGATTAGTATTAGTTCTTTAAATGTCTGGTAGAATTCAGCAATGAAGCCATCAGGTCCCAGGTTTTTCTTTACTGGAAGACTTTTATTAGGGCTTCAATCTCATTACTTGTTATTGGGCTGTTCAGGTTTTGGATTTCTTCCTGGTTCAATCTTGGTAGATTGTATGTATCTAGGAATTTGTTCTTTTAGATTTTCAAATTATTGGCATATAGTTGCTCATAGTAGCCACTAGTGATCCTGTGAATTTCTGCAGTCTTAGTTGTAATGTCTCCTTTTTATCTCTGATATTATTTATTTGGATCCTCTCTTTTTTCTTAGTCTGGCTAAAAGTTTGTTAATTTTAAGTTTTCAAAAAAACAACATATTTCGTTGGTCTTTTGTATTTTTTATTTCAAAGTCATTTATTTTTGCTCTGATCTTCATTATTTCTTTTCTTCTACAAATTTTGGGTTTGGTTTCTCTTGCCTTTCTAGTTCTTTAAGATGCATTGTTAGATTGTCCACCAGAAGTTTTTCCTCTTCTTTGATGTAGACATTTACAGCTATAAATTTTCCTCTTCGTACTGCTTTTACCATATCCCATAGGTTTTGGTATGTTGTGTTTCCATTATCAATTGTTTCAACAAAATTTTCAATTTTCTTCTTATCATTGACCCACTGGTCATTCAGAAGCATATTGTTTAATTTCTATGTATTTTTATAGTTTCCAAAATTCCTCATTATTAATTTCTAGTTTTATTCCATTGTGGTCACAGAAGATGCTTGATATTATTTCATTTTTTTGAATGTGTTAAGACTAGTTTTGTGACCTAACAAATAACCTGTCCTTTAGAATGATCCATGTGCTGAGGGAAAGAATGTATATTCTGCAGCTCTGGGATGAAATGTTCTGTAAATATTAGATCCACTTAGTCTGTAGTGCAGATGGAGTCTGATGTTTCCTTGTTGATTTTCTGCCTCAGAGATCTGTCCAATGCTGAAAGTAGGGTATTGACATCTCCAGCTATTATTGTATTGGGGCCTATCTCTCTGTTATCTCTATTGATATTTTCTTTATATATCTGGGTCATCCAGTGTTGGGTGCATATATATTTAAAATTTTTCTATCTTCTTGCTAAATTAACTCCTTGATAATTATATGGTGACCTTCTTTGTTTCATATAATTTTTGTCTTGAAATCTACTTTGTCTGATACAAGTATAGTGACTCTTGCTCTTTTTTGGTTTCCATTGGCATGGAATATCTTTTTCCATCCTGATATTTTCAGTCTATGTGTCTTTATAGGTGAAGTGTGTTTCTTATAGGCAACAAATCAATGGGTCTTCTTGTTTCATCCATTCAGCTAGTCTTGGTCTTTTGATTGGAGGGCTCTGCCCATTTATAGTCAATGTTATTATTGATAAGTAAGGACTTACTCCTGCCATTTTGTTATTTGTTTTCTGGTTATTTAATGGTCTTCTCATCCTTCTCTTTCCTTACTGTCTTCTTCTAGTGAAGGTGATTTTCTCTGGTGATATAATTTTGTTTCATTTTATTTTTTGTGTATCCATTGTATGTTTTTTACTTTGAGGTTACCACAAAGCTTGCAAATACTATTTTAACCTGATAACACGATTTGCATAAACAAACAAGCAAAAAGAAGACAAATAAAAATTCTACACCTTAACTTTGTTGCCCCACTTTTTAACTTTTTGTTTCTATCTTATTGTACTATGTATTGAAAAGCTATAGTTATTGTTTTTAATTCATTTACCATTTAGTCTTTCTACTTAGGACAAGAATAGTTTACACACCACAGTTACATAGTCTGTGTTTTTCTGTGTAGTTACTATTACCAGTAAGTTGTACCTTCAACAGCAATAAAGGTGATTATTTATTGCTCATTAATGTCCCTTTCTTTTTGATTGAAATATCCGCTTTGCATTTTTTGTAGGATGGGTCAGGTATTGATGAAATTTCTCAGCTTTTTTCTGGGAAAGTATTTATTCATTCTTCATGTTTGAAGGATATTTTTGCCAGATATACTATTCTAGGGTAAAAGTTTAAATCCCAAGCTGCTGTATAATTATCAAGTGGAGTACAGTGGTATTGATCCAAAAAGGCATTTTAAACACACTAATAATAAACAGATTTCAAATGAGATTTCGAATGATCTAATCCACCACCACTGTGGCTGTCACTTTGTTTCCATCCAAACATATTGTAGCAACTAAATTTAAATACTAAACATGTTGGAGCCTTTGAGAAGTCTTCTTTGATGATGTCACTGAAATAAAAACTTGTAACACTAATTTAGCCCCTAACAATATAATCATGAACCCCATAACAATTTTTGGACTTCTGTAGTATTAACGAAATTTTAAGGTAAATCTAGATATATTAATTCATTCATCCCCAAATTTTTGAGGAAGCAGCAATGACATCTGTTGAATACTGCTCAACAAGATGTTGTGCATTCTTTGACTTCTCTGAACAATTTTATTTAATATGTATTGTCCCCATTTTGTAAGGAAACTGAGATTTAAATAGTTTTAATAACATAGCAAAACACTTAGTGCTATTAAATGGCAGAGCTAATATCTGAGCCTATTTTTCTATCACCTCAATCACAACACCTTGCATGGGGAGGCAGAATGACCATATGAAATTCCAGACATCAAAAATGAGTAAGAAAATTCCTGCCCTCAAGAGCTTAGTCTTTTCAAGACAAGAACCAGTGAAATGCTTGTTGGTTTGTAAAATATGCTCATGATGTGTCTTTCCCCCAGAGCAACACTACCATACTCATCCACACTCTCTTAGTGCTATCTCATACACTCCATGTGGAAAACACATGATAACAGAGCATCATTAGATGTTTCTCCTCCACTTAGCCTCTGACTTATGCTACTTTATTCCAGCAGTCATCTCAAATCTATTCCTATTATCATCCCCAAACTTAATTTAGCTTTTTTCTCTCCTCAGTAGAAACATACTACCTGGTGCTATATGACCCCTGCTGCAGATGATGTCAATGCTCCTCTTGTAATCCCTATACTCACGTTGGGGACAGTCCCCATATGGGCTGATGGCTTCCTAAGTCTTTCTACTTGATGGTGTTCTCTATCCTCAGGAGCTTCCTCTACGCATATACAGAGCAGGAAGAAAGTGCCAGAGTGTTAAAACCCCCAGAGGGACTGCTCAGCCAATGAAGGTATAGAAATTGATGGATAAATACTCTGACCTCATCCTCCAGTGGGAAAGTCCTGAGAAACGTTCAACACAGTCTCTGAGAGGGTTCCAGGAGCATTGAGCCCCAGATGTCATTCTCATCAATGGAATTTTTATTGGCTTTCTTTTCTTCCCTATTTATTGAAAACTGGGATCCCCAGGCAGCTGACTCTGAGAAGGACATTAGTGTTCAAGAGATTTACTGGAAAGTGCTTTCAGAATTAATCCCTGTGTAGGAAAAGGAAGCAGGGTTGGGATGAGGGAGAAGTTTGAATGTATCAATATTTGAAGCATCATTTGACTACATAAGGAGATCTGAAACCAGGATGGCCCTTTAAAGTTGTCTGAATTGTGGCAAAGGGAACAGACCATAATGACCTGCATTGACAACTTATTTTCAGATTTTTAGATTCAGTCTGTCTTCAGGAAAAAGAATAACCTTGTGAGGTGGTTCTCTTAAGCTGAGGGAAAGTTTTGGAGAGGGGCAACAACTAAGGAGTGCTAGCCAGCACTCCCAGCAGCTTGAGAGTAAACCCTTCAGTCATGAAGAGGGATCTAGGCAGTGCATCAAGGCATCCACCAAAGTCCACTCCTTCTCCATTCAGATTCACTTTATCTGAGTTTTAGAGAAGCTCCTCTAGAATTCTGGTGGGCTTCCTTTCCCATGGTAAACTTATAAAAGGAAAGTCAGAGAGATAAACTATAGTCTACACAGCTAGCACTAATCTCAAAGGTATAACTGATGCCCATTATCTCCCTCCTTTGCTATCCATTGTGGATTTCCCTCATCCTCAGCTAGCACTTTTGCTGATCTTGGTGGCTTATTTCACTCAAGGACTCCTAGCCTGGTCAACCTGTGACTGCTGCACTTGTCCACTTATAGGCAAAATTGGGCAAGGGAATATCAAGAGATGCATAAGTAAATTTCTTGGGTGCCAAATGTATTGCTATATGCCATTTTGCATATGTAAAGGCAGTCTGACTTCCCCTTGATGATCTACCAAGATAGTAACTCTTATTGCTTGTTCTGTGGAATGAGTATCCAAAGTTCTCAGGGGTTTCCATAACCTAAAGCTTAAGAGGACTTTTACCATATACCCAGGTAGAAACATTTCCCTTTTTGGAAACAATATACCTAAACCAAAGGGCCTACCTGTGGCCTGTGGTTGAACATATCTATGGCTCAGCTTACATCCTTGCATTCACTTGGCTATAGTGACTGAGGTGTATTCCCAGATAGGAATACTCTTACTCCAGAAACCTGAGAGGCCCACCAGGTATCGTGCTTCCTTCTTCATGGTAGGAAGTGCATGATGCAATAATTTAATCTTTTCTTTGAAGGGGATGATCTGGCATGTTTCAGCCCACTGGATCCTAAAAAAATCCTGTATAGGAATGATCCTGAACCTTCATAGCTTTTATTTTACCCTTTCTGGAGGACATGTGTCTTCCTAAGGTCATGAACATACTTGCCACTTGTTCATTCAGTCAGATTAGCATGATACCATCAATATAGTGGACCAATGTGAAATTATAAGGGTATGTTGGATTATAACAGAACAAGAAAGTAAACCTAGTCCTGGGGCAACACTATAAATGTAATATTTGTGGCATTTTTACATGCCACAAATGCTGTAGCAGCTCCAAGTGAATGCAAACTGTTTCTGATCTTCCTTTTTGATGGGATTGGAAAAGAACATATTTGCCAGGTTAATAAATGTATACCACTGCTCTATCAAAAATGCCACACTTGCCCCAATGATAAAATTAGTACAAATATTTGGTTAGGTTTGCAATAGGTTATTTTCAGGATCCATCTGGATTTTGTATAAGGCATATTGGTGAATTAAATGGAGAGATGATGGGGACCAATACCACTTCATCCTTTAAATCTTTGAGTGTGGCATGATTCTTTGCAATTTTCCTCATGATGTAATATTCTTTCTGATTTACTGGTTGGAGGGGGGGAAACGGTTTCAGAGGCTTATCCTTGGTCTTTAACATGGGAATTGCTCTTATCTCACAGGCCAAGGAACCAATGTTGGGCTTTTACCAATTTCTCAGTATGTCCATTTTAATTATACATTTAGTGATTGGGAATACAACCATTAGGCAGGTCTGTGAAAACACAGAACTCACTGTGAGCTTGATCGGGGCCATGATGATGTTTTGCATTACAGATACATTTGTCCCTATATCTAACAGTCCTCAAAATATGTGGGTATTCCTCTTTCCCCAGGGTATAGTTTCCTTAGTAAATGACTTTATATCTGATTGAAGTAGATCTGGGTGAATTATTTTCAAATGCACCTCTTTTGATGTTGCAGGATGTTTTCTGTTTCTCCCTGGAAGGTATTTCCCTACACACCCTTCCTATGGCTACCTAATGGCTTGGCTTCTAACTAATTGGCATTAGGAGTTTATTGGGGGAACCAGCCCCTGATATTTCAACGTAGGTTCTTTTCTATTTTCCTTAAGTGTCGGCTGGTCTGAGAAATAAAGGGAAATAGTACAAAAGAGAGAAATTTTAAAGCTGGGTGTCCGGGGGAGACATCACATGTCAGCAGGTTCCGTGATGCTCCCTGAGCCATAAAACCAGCAAGTTTTTATTAGCAATTTTCAAAGGGGAGGGAGTGAATGAACAGGGTGTGGGTCACAGAGATCACATGCTTTAAGGGCAACAAAAGATCACAAGGCAGAAGGTCAGGGCAAGATCACAAGGTCAGGGCAAAACTAGAATTACTAATGAAGTTCCATGTCCCACTGTGCATGCATTGTCATTGATAAACATCCTAACACGGTTCAAGAACAGAGAACTGGTTTGACTAGAATTTGCCAGGCTGCAATTTCCTAATCCTAGCAAGCCTGGGGTGCTGCAGGAGGCTAGGGCGTGTTTCATCCCTATCTGCAACTGCATAAGGCAGACATTCCCAGAGTGGCCATTTTAGAGGTCCCCCTGAGAATGCATTCTTTCCCCAGGGCTGTTAATTATTAATATCCCTTACTGGGGAAAGAATTCAGCGATATTTCTCTTACCCATTTTCAGCAATAAGAGAAATATGGCTCTGTACTATCTGGCTCCCAGGCAGTCAGACCTAATGGTTATCTCCCTTGTTCCCTGAACATTGCTGTTATCCTGTTCTTTTTTCAAGGTGCCCAGATTTCATACTGTTCAAACACACATGCTTTACGAACAATTTGTGCAGTTAACGCAATCATCACAGGGTCCTGAGGCGACATACATCCTCAGCTTACGAAGATGACGGGATTAAGAGATTAAAGACAGGAATAGGAAATTATAAGAGTATTAATTTGGGGAATTAATATATGTGCATGAAATCTTCACAATTTATGTTCTTCTGCCACGGCTTCAGCAGGTCCCTCTTTTCGGGGTCTCTGACTTCCCGCAACAGGAGTTGAAGGAACAGTCAAGTAGCAGACTGCAAGCAGTCTGAGCAGGAGCTTGACGCTTGCCAAGACTTCTCCTGCTTGTCCCAGGATTAATTCCAGGCCCATCAATTCCTTCTGTGGGCAGTCTGTCCACACATTGGGCACCCCAGTTTTTGTAGCCCTTACCCAAGGGATGGCCCCTCCTGACTCTGGGAACAGAGAGGACTGAACATATGCGAGTCTCCCTAGAGCACAGAGCAAAGAGATGATTTTAGATGGGTTTGCAACCATTTCCAGGAGCTACACCTCCTACAAGCAGCACAAAGAAGGCATTAAAAGTGCAGCTATTTGTTTCTCTCTGGAAAGCGTTTTTCTGCACACCCTGCTGGGAGCTACCTGACAGAGTGGCTTATAACTAACTTGTATCAGGGAGTTAAAGGGGCAAACAGTAGACCTATGAAAGCCTGAACAGGAGCTCAGCACTTCTTGAGGC
Organism: Mandrillus leucophaeus; assembly: GCF_000951045.1. Classification (NCBI taxonomy): domain Eukaryota; kingdom Metazoa; phylum Chordata; class Mammalia; order Primates; family Cercopithecidae; genus Mandrillus; species Mandrillus leucophaeus. The sequence goes on along the minus strand of NW_012108141.1, from coordinate 3,783,778 downwards.
TTCCCCCTTGGCTACCACAGTGATAAATCCAGATCTGCTAATTATTTACGGAATGAGTTTGTCCATGCACTAGTGTTACAACTTCTATAGCTACCACCATGAGATGGCCTCTTTAACCACCTAGCTCTGGGAGTTGTTGGGGCTCTGCATTTAGGTCTCTATAGATCACAGAAAACAATTAGGTGGACATACAATGAACCCACTGCCAGTGGCCATCCTCCCCCAGGATCACAGAGGGTGCAGCTTGTATGTGAGTGAAGACACTTGCCTCAGATTCTCTCCTTGGCTCAGTGCAGAAAGAGTGGAAGATAAACATCCACCCTCAGCTACACCACAAAGATAGAAGGGATTGGAACATGCATGTAACAACCTAACTTTTCCAGATTTATCTAGATGGTATGGCTACTATTTTACCTGTTTTGGGGGTACTGACAGGACATGGCCCATCCTAATTTTCTAAGGGGCAACAAAAACATAGCAGTTTGGTCAAACACAAAGGTCTGAGAGGTACCTTAGACTTTCTGGCCAGTTAGGTTGGTGAGATCCTTCTCCTATACAAGACCAGTCTTGACAAAACTGAGAGAAAGCTGTATCTAATGCTCAGAAACCAGCACAGAGAGTCAAGGAAAATGAAGAAACAGGGAAACATGTTCCAAATAAAAGAACAGGATAAATACCTAGAAACCAGTCCTAGTGAAATAGAAATGTTATTTACCTCATAGAGAGGTTTTTAAAGGTCATAAACATGCTCACCAAGGTCAAGAGAATAATTAAAGAACAAACTGAGAATTTCAACAAAGAGACAGAAAGTACAAAAAGTACCAAACAAATCACAGAGTTGAAGAACTGAATTGGAAAATACAATAGAGGGGTTCAACAGCATATTGGAACAAGCAGAAGAAAAAAATCAGTGAACTTAGAGACAGGTCACTTGAAATCATCGGTTCTGAGGAGCAAAAGGAAAAATGAGTGAAAAACAGGGAAGATGGCTTAAGGAACTTATGAGACACCATCAAATGGAACAACATACACGTTAGAGTGTGTCAGAAGGAGGAGAAAGAGAAGGAAAAAAGAAAAGAACATATTCAAAGAAATAATGGCAGAAAACTTCCCAAGCCTGGGGAGGGAAATAGAAATCCAGACATGTCTCAATCAAATTGTTAAAAGTTAAACATGAATTTTGAAAGCAGCTAGGGAAGAGTTAATTGTTATATACAAGGGAATACCCATGAAATTATCACAGATTTTTCAGCAAAAATCTTGTAGACCAAATGGGAATGAAATGATGTAGTAAAATCCTGAAAGAATAAAAAAACCTGCCAACCAAGAATACTATAACCAGTAATCCAGTATCTCAAAAATGAAGGGGAGATAAAGACTGTCTCAGACAAACAAATACTGAGGGACTTTACCACCACTAAATCTGCTTTGCAAGAAATGCTAAGGAGAGTTCCTTCAAGATGAAGGAAAAGGATGCTAATTAATAACATGAAAACATAGGAAAGTATAAAACTCACTAGTAAAAACAACTACATTGTGAAATTCAAAACACTCTAATACTGTAATGTTGGTGGGCAAAATTAAGTATACCTCTAGTATAAAAGCTAAAAGACAAACCTAGTAAAACCATAGCTACAAAAATTTATTAAGAAATACAAATACTTTGGGGACTTGGGGCGAAGGATAGAAAGAGGATGAGGAATAAAAAACTACACACTGGGTATAGTGCATACTACTTGGGTGATGGATACACCAAAATCTCAGAAATCACCACTAAAGAACTCATCCATGTAACAAAAAACACCTGTTTCCCAAAAATTACTAAAATAAAAAAATAAGTATTTCCTGTCCATACAAAAAACACAAATAATAAAAAAAAATTGCCAGGCGCGGTGGCTCACGCCTGTAATCCCAGCACTTCGGGAGGCCGAGGCGGGTGGATCACAAGGTCAGGAGATCGAGATCATCCTGACTAACATGGTGAAACCCTGTCTCTACTAAAAACACAAAAAATTAGCCAGGCGTGGTGGCAGGAGCCTGTAGTCCCAGCCACTCGGGAGGCTGAGGCAGGAGAATGGCGTGAACCCAGGAGGTGGAGCTTGCAGTGAGCAGAGATCATGCCACTGCACTCCAGCCTGGGTGACAAAGCGAGACTCCATCTCAAAAAAAAAAAAATTGTGCTATCAAAAACAGAAAATGGGTGGGGGTGGTGAGGGGAAGTAAAAGAGTAGAGTGCTGTGTATGCAATCAAAATTAAGTTGCTATCAGCTTAAAATAGCTTGTTATAAGTATACAAAGTTTTATGTAAGCCTCAAGACAACCACAAAGCAAAACCCTATAAACAGCAAAAGCCTATAAAGTAGATAAAAGATTAAAAAGAGAAGCTTCAAAGCATACTGCTACAGAATATATCATACCACAAAGGGAGAAAATAAGAAAGGAAGAAAAAATAACCTACAAAACAACCAGAAAACAATGAACAAAATGACATTAGTCCTTATCAATAATTACTTTGAATGTAAATGGTTAAATTCTTCAATCAAAAGGCATGGAGTGGCTGAATGGATTAAAAAAAAGAAAACACCAAAAACTCCAACTATATCTTGCCTACAAAAGACTAACTTCACTTTAAAGGATACTCATAGACTGAAAGTAAATAAATGGAAAAAGATAATTCATGTAAATGGAAACCAAAAGAAAGCAAGAGTAGCTAAACTTATATCAAACAAAATAAACTTTAAGTCAAAAAACTGAAAAAGAGCTGATAAAAGTCATTATATAATGGTAAAGGTGTCAATTCATCAAGAGAGTATAACAATTGTAAGTATATAGGCACCTAACATTGGAGCCCCTAACTAAAGCAAACATTAAGAGATCATAAGGGAGAAATAGAATGCAATACAATAATGGTAGGGAATTTTAATACTCCACTTTTAACAATAGATCATCCAGACAGAAAAATCAATAAGAAAAATTAGACTTGAACAACACTTTAGACCAAATGGGTTAACAGACATATGTAGATCCTTGCATTTCAACTGCAACAGCATACATTGTTCTCAGGTGCACAGGGAACATTATCCAGGATAGATAATATGTTAGGTTACAAAACAAGTCTTAAATTCAAGAAAATGGAAATTATACCAATTATCTTCTCAGATCATAATAGTATGAAACTAGAAATCAATTAGAGGAGGAATCATGATAAATTCATGAATATGTGGAAATTAAACATATGCTCATGAACAACTATTGGGTCAAAGAAGAAATTGAAAGATATCTTGGGACAAGCAAAAGTGAAAACACAGCATTCCAAAACTACTGAGATGCAACCAAAACAGTTTTAAGAGTCAATAAAAGGTTACATTAAATGACAAGAAATATCTTAAATAAGCAACTTAATGTACCTTAAGGAACTAGCAAAAGAAGAACAAACTAAACCCAAAGTTAGTGGAAGGAAGAACCTTTTTAATAAAGGATCTTCTTAATGAAGACCAGAATAAAAATAAGGAAAATAGAGGCAAACGCCTCCCCCCTACCCCAACAACAAAGGAACAGAAAAATAAACCCCAACAAAATGAAGAGCTACTTTTTTGAAAAGAGTTTTAACAATGACAAACCCTAAGCTAAACCATTAAAAGAAGACAGAAATAAAATCAGAAATGAAAGAAGAGACATTGCAACTGATAACAGAGGTACAAAACATCATAACAGACTACTATGAACAAGTGCATACAACAAATTGGATTACCTGGAAAAAAGTGGGTAAATTCCTAGAAGCATAACTCATCAAGACTGAATCATGAAGAAATTGGAAATCTTAGTAGTCCCCAAATAAGAAGACTGAATAAAAAGTCTCCTATCAAAGAAAAGTCCAGGGCCAGATGACCTCACTGCTGAATTTTTCCAAGCATTTGATGAAGAACACCACTCTTTCAAACTTTTCCATGAAATTGAAGAGGAGTGAACACTTCCAAATTCATTTCATAAGGTCACCATTACCGTAATACAAAAACCAGACAAAGACACTAAAAGAAAAGAAAACTACAGGCCAATATCCCTGATTAACATAGAGGTAAAAGCCTCAAAAAAATATTGGCCAGCCACATTCAATTGCATGTTAAAAGGATCATTCATCACAATCAAGTGGGATTTATTACTGGAATGCAAGGAGGGTTCAACATAGGCAACTCAATAAATGTGGTTCATCATATTAACAGAATGAATGACAAAAATCATATGATCATCACAGTAGATGTAGAAAAAGCACTTGAAAAAATTTAACGTTCTTTCATGATGACTCTTAACAAAATAGGTACAGAATGAATGTTTCTCCACACAATAAAGGGTATATATGACAGTTCCAGAGCTAACATCATTCTCAATTGTGAAAAGTTGAAGGCTTGTCTTCTAAAATCAAGAACAAAACAAGGATGCCCATTTTCACCACTCTGTATTTAACATAGTACTGGAAGTCATAGCCAGAGCAATTAGGCTAGAAAAAATATAAAAGGCATCCAAATAGGAAAGGAAGAAGTGAAATTGTCTCTGCTGATAATATGATCTTATATGTAGAAAACTCTAAAGACCCCACCAAAAAAGCTTCCAGAATTGATAAATTCAGTAAGATTGCAGGTTAAAAAAATCAACATACAAAAATCTGTAGAATATCTATACACTAATAACAAACTATCTGAAAAATAAATTGGGAAAAGGACATTTACATCTACATTTACAGTAGAATTTAAAAATACTCAGGAATAAATTTAACCAAGGAGGTGAAAGATCTGTATACTGAAAACTATAAAACACTGATGAAGGAAATTAAAGACTCAACTAAATGGAAAAATATTCCCTGTTCATAAATTGAAAGACTTAATATTGTTAAAATGTTCATACTATTCAAAGACATCTACAGAGTCAATGCAATCCCTATCAAAATTTTGTCATTCTTCACAAAAAAGGAAAAACACTCCTAAAATTCATATGGAACCACAAAAGACTCCTAATAACTAAAGCAATCTTGAGCAAAAAGAACAAAGCTGAGGGTATCACAGTGACTTCAAACTACAGGCATACCTCATTTTATTGTGCTTCACTGTAAGGAACATGGCTGCACTGCAGCCAAGCAGGCACAGGCCAAACATCCTGCATGACTCAGCAGGATTGGAGCACAGGCACACCATCCAGTGCCTTATATAATCACAGCTATGTAGACATAACATAGAGAAGCTCATCACCTGGCTCTCAGCCACTATTGTTTGTGAGATGTATAAATATAACACTGATACTGTGAAAGAGCTGCTGAATAAAGCCATGTCTCATCTACCTGCTGTCTCTCAAGTGTTCTTCCAGCTCCCTGTCCCTGGTCAACCCACTCCCCTCAGACCTCAGCCGGGGCTTGAAACTGACAATCGGTGTAGTCATCAGGATGAGGGGAGTGGGTCTTCAGTCCCTGAGGCTCCCAGGTCAGCTATGGTGGCTGCAGCATGGGCTCTGGTACCTGGTGGCAGAGGTGCTGCTTGGATGGGCCCCAGTGGAAACATGGAGGCAGTGGATGGGTCTCCTGTGAGTGTGGAGAAGGCACTGAAGCAGCTGTAGGCACACAGCACCAAGAAAGCAAGCACCTTTGCCGGCAGAGACCGATGGGGCTTTTCCGACTGCACTGCATGAAGTACATGTTCAGTCCATACAGGACACAGCGCAGGTAAGGGACCTCCTGGCAGAGGTTGAGCAGCTAGCAACCCAAATACACAGCCTGGGGCAAAACCTGGAGGTGAAGGACCTCCAGGTGCAAGCTGGGCACTTAGAGGCCTAAACAGCCTGGAATAGGAATTAGCAACAGCTGTCAGCACAACCCTCAGCCCATCCTCCTGGCTGGACACTTCTGTTCAGTCTGATGCTGAGGCGGCAGCGGCTTCTCCACTGTGGGCTGGTGTCGTGATCCTGTCAGAAGGTCGAATATGGGCAGCCAATGGGACTCAGGGGAAGAGCCCAGGGACCTCTTACAGTGGTGGAACACACCTCTTATAGTACAACCCCCAATGAGTTGCAAGAGTTAGGTAAACAGTGCTGGCAGTGTCTGAGGGAGCCCCTCTCTGCCTGGTTACTCCATATCTGGGACCAAGGAGCTGACATTTCCTTCTCTGCCTCCAAGATGGAGAAGCTGGCTTCTATCACAACTCACCCCTCCCTTCATCAGTGGCTGCAGCTGTGCCAGTGGTTAGCACACGGGCAAGGTGACCACACTTTAATTGAGTGGTTGATGATGGCCATACAGACTGAAATGATGCTGGAGAAATATCAGAAAAAAAGTAAATGGCGATCATATACTGATTTGGTGCAGATACTCCGGGAGATGGGTATGTGGCAGACTATGTTTGATCTTAATACCCAGGATCCAGATGATGAACACTTTACCTCCCACATAACAGGTCTTGTGCTGGGCTCAGCACCCCCAAATGCTTTTGGCCCCCTGGCTGCTGTCCTCACCCCATATGTGGGGTGCCACACACATGAAGTGACTACTGCTATGGCAGCCCTTGGGGAAGCAGAAGGCCTTCGGCAGGACTGGGGAGTCCATGCCATAAAGAAGGGGAAGGTGCCCCCTCCACAGGTAACCACTCCACAAGATAACAAGGGGCCCCAGTGGGTGACCCGCAAGCAGATGCAGTTTGATTCACTTTCAACTGGGGTTGCTGGAGAGAAAACTGACAGACAACCCAATGGAATGCTCTTGGCTCTGTGGAGGCAATCGTCCCCAGAGCAAAAATTCTGGAAAATGCCCAAGAGGGGGCAAAACAATGTTGTTCAATCTAATCCTGCCCAGGCACTGGAGCTCAAGGACTATTTGCAGTTGGGTGGAGATATGGAGCCTTTCTTGTTTGATTAGGGAACTGGCCGAGGTGCCCAAGTTGGGGGTAGCAGGTGGGGTGGGTGGGGGGCGGGAGTGGAGGGAGGCCACATGTGGAACTGGCAATCCACTGGCCCCCACTAATGTACAGCAGGTCCTAGTGCTGGTAGATACTGGTGCAGATTGCAATCTAGTTTATAGGAACCTGGATAAGTTTCCAGGCAAAGCTGTGTTTATTGAGAGTTATGGGGGCCAATCAGTGAAGGTGAAACCTGTGTCTCTGCATCTTGGCATTGGCCACTTGGCTCCCCACCTATACGCTGTGTATATCTCTCCTATACCTGAATTTTCTGGGGGTGGACATTTTGGATGATCTGTACTTACATAACATGGCCAGAGAATTTAGACTCTGAGTTTGTGCAGTAAAGCTGTTACTGCATGGACATACACATCACCAGCCCCAAGTTCTGCCACAACCCCGACGGGTTACCTCCACTCGTCAATATTGTTTGCCAGGGGGACATGCAGAGAAAACTGAGACTATTAAGAAGTTAGGGGAGGTGCAAATAGCGCGTGGCACCCGTAGCCCCTACACTTCCCCAGTATGGCCAGTCAGAAAGCCTAGCCTAGTGGGACTTGGTGGATATGACAGTGGATTATTGGGAAGGGAATAAAGTAACACCCCCTCTGCATACAGCTGTACCCTCCATCACATTTGATGGACTGCTTGACAATGGAACTGGGACAGTACCACTTTGTGGTGGACTTAGCTAGTGCGGTCTTCTCCACTGACATTGCTCCAGAGAGCCAGGAGCAGTTTGTCTTCATGTGGGAAGGATGACAGTGGACTTTCGCCATGCTGCCACAGGGCCCCACCATTTGTCATGGTCTTGTTGCCATGGATTTAGCTGCCTGGAAATGCCCAAAAGGGGTCTGCCTGTTTCATTACATTGACGACATGTTAACCTCTGATTCTCTCACAGATTTAGAAGTGGTGGCGCTCCTCTTGCGGCAACATTTGGCAGTGTGCAGTTGGGTCGTCAATAAATCCAAGGTCCAAGGGCCTGAATGGTCTGCCAAATTCTTGGGAATTATTTGGTCGGGTAAGACAAAGGCCATACCCGAGGCCATCACTGATAAGATCCAGGCATACCCCCGACCCACCACAGTGAGGCAGCTGCAGACTTTTGGGGGCCTCTTGGAGTATTGACAGGGATTTGTGCCCCATTTGGCTCAAATGATAAAACCGTTGTACCGGTTAACGAAAAAGGGGGCTACTAGGGGTTGGGATGATGAGGCTGAAACACTTTCTGGCCACAAGTGGGCCACTCGACAGCACAGATCTCACAAGTAATTGATCGGAGCGCCCATTTGAACTTGATGTACATGGAACCACAGATGGTTTTGGCTGGGTCCCATGGCAGTGCATGGAGCACTTTAGAACGCCAGTAGGCTTTTGGTCCCAGCTGTGGAAGGGAGCTGAGTTCCAGTATTCATTAATAGAGAACGAATTAGCTGCTGCATATGCTGCTCTTCAGGCCTGTGAGAGCATGATGGGATGGGCTACAGTCATCGTGTGGATGACTTACCCATTAGAGGGGTGGGTACTTTCATGGGTAATGAACCCCTGGACTGGGATGTCACAGACATTCACTTTAAAGAAGTGGGGTGTCTACTTGGAGCAGCAGAGTTCCAAGAAGTCTTGGGACCTGTAGTCCTAATGCAAGATAAGGCCATGGGGCCTGAGGCACCCCAGACCCTGAGCCATCCCCGTTTAAGGAAGGGCATCCTCCCATTCCTGATGGGGCATAGCATACAGATGGGTCCAGCCGAGGTGCTACTGCTACCTGGACTGCTATAGCAGTCCAGCCCAGCACTGACACCATGTAGGTTGATACTAGGTGTGGACAAAGCAGCCAAAAGGCTGAACTTAGAGTGGTGTGGATGTGATAACCAGGGAGGAGTCACCTATGGTACTTTCCACCAATAGCTGGGCAGCCTATTGAGGTTTAACCTCGTGGTTGACTACCTGGAAGTTACAGAATTGGCTTCTTTGACCCCAAATCAGACCACTTGGGGTCAACCATGAGGCAAGACCTCTGGGAAATAAGTCATCAGAATGTGTCAAGCCATATGCCTTTGGCTACCCCTGGTAATGATGAGACAGATGTCTTGGCCAAGGTCTGATGGTTAGAGTCAGCACCTACACGAGATGTGTCTCCAGACGTGTGTCTCCAAATGGAGACAACTGTCCAATGTAACACAACAAGTGACAGTAGGGCAGGTGCCCTTGACCAGATGGCAATTAGATTTCATTGGGCCATTGCCAAAATCGCAGGGCTACACATATACATTGATGGCTATAGACACAGCTATTGGCTTATTGTTCACCTACACTTGCAGGGTGGCTGACCAGCAACACACCATTCGAGCCCTGCAACACTTATGTGACTTATATGGCCATCCCCTGGCCGCTGAAAGCGATAGTGGAACACATTTTACTGGACAGCAGGTACAACAGTGGGCACAGCAGATAGACCTACAATGGGGGTTCCGTGTTCCTTATAACCCACAAATCTTGAAAATGTGGCCACAGAAAGATGGCCCGGCCATGGTAGAGGCACTGTTACACCAGGTCACTGCCCCCATCCAACTACAGACACACACCAAGGATGACCTCCTCTGGCCAGGTATGGGGATAAGTGGTAATCTACTGTTGCCTGCCCCAGTGCCCCTGAAGGCAGGGGAACAGAAAACCTGACATTGGCCATGAACCCTCCAAGTCCCCCATTGCAGATGGTTGGCTATCATAGCTCCGTCGGGGGAGGGTCTGCAGTATGACTTACATGTTGCTCCTTGGCTATTTAATGTGTGGCCTCCAAACTGACCATTCACAGGGGAATGACCAGAGAAGGGACCCTCCTCTGGGGGACATATGTGCTGTCTGTGTGGCCTATTATAAGCTCCCCTGTGACTTTGGCATGGATACAAGACCCAAAAGAACCATGGGGAGCTGAGAAGGTGTGGTATCATCGCCCAGGACAGAAGCCCTTGGCAGCTGCATTGTTATCCAGGGATGAAAAGTTAGCCTATATTCTGCCTGAGGGATGTGATTTACCCCCATGAGTACCTGTGTCTGCTTTGTCATTTTAGCCATAGGTTGGCAGGCTCCAGTAACATTGTGGACTGGGCTCACACCTACACTGAGGTTACCAGTGTCTCCAACTGTTAGATCTGCACCATCCTTCCAGCAGCAGCTGTGGATGGCTTGCCTTGGCATGTACATCCAGCTTTTGTGAAGAAATGGACATGATTAGAAACTTGGGGTCCCACAGACAATGGGCAGGATGGGAGGCAACATGGTGAGCTTTGGACAAGGGCGTCGCAAAACCCATGACAAGTCTGCACCCTGGCTGACTCATAGCACCCATGATGAATGGGACTGGCTAATGGGAGAACACGTGGTGGCCCCATTGTAAGTACCACAATGTATAGAGCAACACTGGGGTAAGGTCACTGTGGAATGGTTGCTCGCTGAGACCTGTGCAAACATAACACATGCCACCATGCCAAGGGTGTGGGGGAACAAGTGGCCTTACCAAGGCTGGGCCCTCATGGACTTTGTGCCTCCTGGGAGTTTATGGGTCTGTGGGGACACAGGATGGCCGTATCTTCCAGCCAACTGGACTGGACGTTGTACCTGGGAGTGGCCTTCTGTGCCTGCCACTGTGCTTCCCACATTGCTTAGTCACACACATAACTGGGAGGTGCTGCATTCCCAGTTTTTGTGAGTGCAGTGGGCCCCTAGTGGTTCTACCCCTTAGCAATAACTATCCCTGGAGCAGCTGTCATCACTGTAGAAATGCAGATTACAGCCCTTGCAGAGTACACAGATTGGGCCCTGAATTATACCCGAGTTGCCCTCCTTTTGTTAATTGATGAGGTTGATCGGATCAGGAAGGTGATGCAAAACCAGATGGCCTTAGACATAGTCACAGCTGCTCAAGGTGGCACCTGTGCCCTTGTAGGGACACAGTGTTGTACATTCATCCCTGACAATCACCAGAACATACTGGCAGCTTTGCAGGGGGTGTCGTGTCATGGGAGATTAAGGCGATTGAGTACCTTACTGATGGTAAGACCCCCTGCAGAGATGGTGGGTGTCTCCGGGCTCTGGCCTACGTTGGACTCTCAATCATAGGTAGCATAGCAGGAATATTAGTAGTAGGTTGTTGCTCTCTTTATTGTTGCTGTGGCCTATGGGTCCAGGGTGCTCCCCTATGTGCATGAGTTCCCACCAAGAGGACGCCCTTAGCCTAGGGGGTGGAGTGTAAGGAACATGGCTGTGCTGCTGCCAGGCAGGCATAGGCCGAGGTAAAAATCCTGCATAACACAGTGGGATTGGAGCACATGTGCCCAATCTTGTGCCTTATATAATCACAGTTATGTAGACACAACACAAAGAAGCTCATCACCTGGCTCTCAGCCACTATCATTTGTGAGGTGTATAAATGTAACACTGACTCTGTGAAAGAGCTGCTGAATAAAGCCATGTCTCATCTACCTGCTGTCTCTCAAGTGTTCTTCCAGCTCCCTGCCACACCCCCAAAAACCCCACCCCATCTAACCACCCCCCTCTGACCTCAGCTGGGGCTTGAACCTGACATTTGCTTTATTGTACTTTGCAGATACTTAAAAACAACAACAAACTAAAGTTTTGTGGCAGCCCTGTGTTGAACAAGCCTATTGGTGCCATTTTGTCCTCACTTCATGTCTGTCATATTTTGGTAATTCTTTCAATATTTCAAATTTTGTCATTATTATGATATCTGTTATAGTGGTCTATGATCAATGATTTTTGGTGTTACTATTGTAATACTTTGTGGTGCCACAAACTGTACCCATATAAGATGGAAAGCTTAATTGATAAAAGTTGTGTGTGTTCTGATTGTCCCAGTGACCAGCTGTTTCCTCATCTCTCCCCTCTCTTTGGGCATCTCTACTCCCCGAGACACAACAATATTGAAATTAGGCCAATAACCGTACAATGGCCTTTAAGTGTTTAACTGAAAGGAAGAATCACATGTTTCTCACTTTAAATCAAAAGCTAGAAATGATTAAGCTTAGTGAAGAACACATGTCAAAAGCCAAGACAGGCCGAAAGCTAGGCCTCTTGCACCAAACAGCCAAGCTGTGAATGCAAAGAAAAAGATCTCAAAGGAAATTTAAAGTGCCACTCCAATGAATAGATGAATGAAAAGAAAGTGAAACTGCCTTATTGAAATGGAGAAAGTATTAGTGGTCTGAATAGAAGGTCAAACCAGCTACAACATTCCCTTAAACCAAAGCCTCATCTAGAGAAAGGTCCCAACTCTCTTCAATTCTACGACGTCAGAGAGAGGTGAGGAAGCAGCAGAAATTGGAAGCTAGCAGAGGTTGGTTCATGAGGTTTAAGAAGCTTTCTCTGGAACATAAAAGTGCAAGGTGAAGCAGCAAGTGCTGATGTAGAAGCTGCAGCAAGTTTTCCGGAAGATCTGGCTAAGATAATCTATGAAGGTGGGTACAACTAAAGAACAGAATTTCAAGGTAGACAAAACAGTCTCCTGTTGGAAGGGGATGCCATCTAGGACTTTCACAGCTAGAGAGGATAAATGAATACCTGACTTCAAAGCTTCAAAGAACAGGCTGACCTCCTTGTTAGGGGCTAACGCAGCTGGTGATTTTAAGTTGGAGCCAATGCTTATTTGCCATTATGGAAATTCTAGGGCCCTTAGAATTACACCGAATCTACTCTGCCTGCTCTCCATAAATGCCTGGATGACAGCACATCTGTTTACAGCATAGTTTACTGAATATTTTAAGCCCACTGTTGATGTACAGCTCAAACAAGGAAAAGAAAAAGAAAAAGAATTCTTTCAACATATTACTGATGATTGACAGTGCACCTAGTCACCCAAAAGCTCTGGAGGTGTACAAGGAGATTAAAGTTGTTTTTATGCCCTGCTATACAACATCTATCCTGCAGTCCATGGATTAAGGAGAAATTGACTTTTAAGTCTTATCATTTAAGAAATATATTTTGTAAGGCTACAGAAGCCATAGATAATGATTCTTCTGATGGATCTGGGCAAAGTAAATTGAAAATCTGGCGAGGCTACAGCATGTGTAAAAACATGTGTAAAAACTATACAACATTGGTCTGTGCAATGATTTCTTACATATGACCCCAAAAGCACAGGCAACAAGAGCAAAAATAGAAAAATGGGATTGCATCAAACTACAAAGCTTCTGCACAGCAAAGGAAAAAAACAGAGTGAAAAGACAACCCATGAACTGGGAGAAAATATTTTCAAATCATACATCAGATAAAGGGTTCATATTGAAAATATATAAGGAACTCCAACTACCCAAAAACAAAAGATCAAATAACTCTATTACAAAATGGGCAAAGACTGGGCATAGTGGCTTGTGCCTGTAATCTCAACAGTTTGGGAGGCCAAAGTGGGAGGATAGCTTTAGGCTAGGAGTTCAAGAATAGCCCGGGCAACAAAGTGAGACCCTGTCTCTACCAAAAATAAATAAATAATTAAATAAAAAGCCGTATGTGGTGGCGCACACCTGTTGGGATGCTGAGGCGGAAGGATGTCTTGAGCCCAGGAGGTTGAGGCTGCAGTGAACTGCTCTGTAACTCCAGCCTGGGTGACAGAGCAAGACCTTGTCTCAAAAAAAAAAAAAAAAAAAAAAAAAAAAAAAAAAAAGGTGGGGAGGGAGCAAAGGACATGAATAGATCCTTTTTCAAAAGAAGATATACAAAAGGCCAGCAGATACATGAAAAAAATTAATCATCATGGGAATACACATTAAAACCGCAATGAGATAACACCTCTTAGAATGACTCTTATCAAATAGATGAAAGATAACAAGTGTTGGTGAGAATGTGGAAAAAAAGAAACCCTTGTATATTGCTGGTGGGAATGTAAATTAGTAACGCCATTTTGGAAAACAGTATGGAGGTTCCTCAAAACACTAAAAATAGAATTACCATATGAGCCAACAATTCTACTTCTGGGTATATATCCAAAGTAATTGAAATCTGTATATTGAAGAAATGTCTGCACTCCCATGTTTATTTCAGCATTATTCATAATAGCCAAAATTTGGAAATAAACTAAGTGCCCATCAACAGACGAGTGGATTAAAAATGTGTTATATATACACAATGGAACACTACTTAGCCTTAAAAGACAACAAAATTGTCATTTGTGACAACATGGATGAATTTAGAGGACATTAAGCTAAGTGAAATAAGCCACCCATAGAAATACAAATATTTTATTATCTCACTTATCTACGAAATCTAAAAATTCAAACTCATAGAAGTAGAGAACGGTGGTTACCAGAGGTAGGGGGTAGACTGGGTGGGGAAAAGGGAGAGGTTAAAGGGTACAAAGTTTCAATTAGACAGGAGGAAAATGTTCTGGTGACCTCTTGCCCAGCAAGGTGACTATTAACTATAGTTAATAACAATGCATTGTACATTTCAAAATTGCTAAAAGTGAATTTTAAATGTTTTCACCAAAAATAAATAAGTATTTAAGGTGAATAGGTTAATTGCCTGATTTGATCATCCCACAAATGTATCTATGTACTGAAGCATCATTTTATCCCATAAATATATATATGTAATTATTATTTGTCAATAAAAATAAACTCAAAAGAAACTTGGAGAAAGTGATGGCCCAGACTGAAAGCCATGCCAGAAATGTGTTAGTCTTGTGATCTTAGCCATGGTGTTAAATGCTGTGCACCAAGGAAGTGTTTCCATATTAATAAACTCTGCCTTATTTCACATTCTGTCCTGCCACCCCCTTGATTTGGCACTCTTAGTGTTTGCTTTCACATGTTCTCTCATAGGCTTGCTGGCACATGTTAACTAGGTTCTGCACGTCCTTTGGGGTACAGTCCCTTTCCTCCCTTGGCAGGCCCTGCACTTGTATCGCGAGCGCACTCTCCTTACTGGTCTCGTGTCTAAGAGGAGTGCTGGGGCAGAGCCCAAAGGAATGTGTTCTCTTGCAAGGCCAGGGAGAGTGCTGCCTCCAGCAGTGCTATTCACTTCTGTAGGGCCAGGGGCTTCAGGGTCTGAGGATCCATTATTTAAGTGCATTAGCATAGATGTCCCCATCCCCATTTTCAGGGTCCCAAACTTTTCCAGTCAGGACCCTGATCTTGCTCTGTGGCCCTGGGTGGGTTGAAAATCCAACCTTCTCTGGAGCCTTGTTATGATTGTGATTAAGTCCTGAATCTGTCCTCAGATGTCCCTGCTCTTTGCCAGCAGGAGAGAAGATTCTCTTAATGTGCTCAAGTAGGCCCCTGGCTTCACACCTTGTCTTAGCCTTTTCAGGCTGCAATAGCAAACTACTACAGATTAATGACATATATATACATATATATAAAGAAATGTATTTCTCACAGTTCCGGAGGCTGGGAAATCCATGATCAAGGTACTGGCAGTTTTGGTGTCTGGAGAGGGCCCACTTCTTCACAGCCAGCCACCGCAGCCTCACAGGTGAAAGGGGCTGATGCACTCTCCGGGATCTTTTATAAGAGCACGAATTCACTTCACAAGGGTTCTGCCCTCATGACCTAATCGCCTCCCAAAGGCCTCACCTGCTAACACCATCACCTTGGGGATTAGGATTTCAACATAGGAATTTTGACGAGACACAAACATTCAGACCATAGCACACCTAGTCTTTAATGACTAGTCATTTTGTGCCTTTTATTATCTTTTTCCAAATTATCTAACTCCTCCAGCAGCAGCCTTCCAATTCTATTTTTTTTCAGATTTACAATTCCCCCATATTTCTCAAATGCCTGATACATTGCACCTGCTGGTACATTTGCTTTGACCAATTTACCATCCATCCCAGTTCACAACAGGTAAAAGTATTAACAATTGCACTACCACCTGTGTCAGGGGCTCTGCACGCTCCTCGTAGGACCAGTAATGTGCTTCTCATTGCCAGCCGTCTGGCAGGTGAGTGAGATTCAGAATCCCTTTTTAACATCTGCTTTCTTGAACAAATTCTATTGCAGGCCAAGTTCCCTGGTAAGTATACTGATAGGGAGATTAGCAAACAAAGTTAACCTGGGAGTGTTTGTAGGATTAATACCTGTCGGTAAAGTGAAGGAAGCAGGATTAGGCAGAGGGAGAAGTTGAACATGAGACAGCCACAGCAAAGGCCTCAGTGAGCTTGCAGGAAGTTCTGAAGCTGGGATGGCTGTCAGATTTGGCCCAAGGGGAGAAGGTGGGGTAGAATATTTATACCATTGCATCAACCAGCTTTGGATGCGGGCTGCTCCCAGGAAAGGTTCATAACCTTCAGCAAGGGCAATTTTCAGAGCTCCACAGCTGCTGCCAGTTGCTTGCCTAGCAGCTGAAAGAAAAGCGCTTCATTCCTTAAGGTGGATGTGATGGCCCAGCACAGCCTCCATCGCACTGCATCACTTCCCCCCACCTTCACTGTGCTGCCTGGATCACCTCTAGCATAAAGTATTTTCACCCAAATCCTTGGATCAAAGTTGGCTTCAACAGAAGCCTGAACTAAAACAGTCTCCCAGGAGGCTAAGCAATTTTAAAGTAGACAGGTGTAATAGCAATAAGTGTAATAATTACTAATTATCACACTGATAGGTAACACTTGCAGCATGTTTTACAGGTAGTGATTCACACCCTCATTTTCTTTACCTCTAAAATGAGAGTATTTGATTAGATGATTATTAAGATACCTTCCAACCTAAATGTTGTTCTACAATCTCCTTTTCTGTTCAAATCTAACTCACAACATAAGGTCCCACCTCTCATTTCTCCTGGGACTCTGTACCTATTGGCAAAGAATGGGGTAGGAAATATTTATAATGATTAGCTTTTCTGTTTTATTTATTTAAAAGGCCACTCATTCTTTTAAGCAGAGACCTGGTGAAGAGTTGGGCCCCTTTGCTGAGGTTAAGGGGTTAATAGTGGTAGCTGCCTTCCCTGTTCTTCTGAGGTCCTGCGAATTTTGCAGAAGATGAGGGAGTTGCCCTTACAGGCGGGGTGTTGGTAACAAACAAAATGTCCCCACAAATTTCCAATGAGTGACAGCATTTGGTGGCTCTGGCCTAGAGATGTAAGAAGCATCCCCTAAAGTGCAGGAGAGTCAGACGCCAGAAATAAGCATGCCAACAGTGTCCTGTTGAGAAGTCACAAAAGGCTATTTCTTGAGCCTTTCCACTTTCCACCTCCTATAAAGGAAAAGCATTATAAGTACATAAAATCATCTACTGAGGGAGGTTGTGTGAGGAGAAAAAGAAAGTAGAGATAACCCAAATTGTAGATGTCTACATATGTGGACAAGACACATACTTAGATTTTCCATATTGAGTTCCACACGTAATTAGAGGACATTACCAAGACTTGGCTCTCCCCATGAACTTTCCCCCTCCATAAGCTGGTGCATGCCTATGAGAGAGAATGTAGCAAATTGTATTTCTTCCAAAATTTCTTAAGGCAAATGAAGAGATAATCTGTAAAGCAGAAGAGTCCTTTTTTCAGTTCTCACTGCTTATTTATTCTGAGTTTAAAATCATAAAGCACATTAATTGGAAAGGACAACAAACATTGATGGTAAGGGTGAACATAGCAAAGTGAGTGCAGAGAAGCCTCTATTCTGCTCTGAGACCTGGCAAGCATCCTTCTTATAGGGTACTTTAGTTTGTTTTTACAGATCGTATCAATCTGTAAAGTCTATGTTTTAGGGAGCATCACCCAACCAGTAACAAATCCCAGCCAGGTAAAAAGGGTGCTAAGATGCAGTTATGTAGTTATGTAGTTGTAGATCTAGTTATGTAGAACAAGCGACAAATTTTTAGTGAAGCCTAGATCATCGTTTGGAGAACATCAGGTTGCTAAAACATTTTCTCTGTTTTTGCAATACATTTGGCCTGCAGCATTTCAGCCAAACCCTAAGAGGAATTACGTGGCTTTTCTCTTCATTAATCATAAAAAGTTAGACTGGAATCAAAGATTTGATATGCTCTAGAACTTGGTTTGACTTTGCCTTTGTGTATTTAATTAAGAGACAAGAGACACATATTAAGATGTTCCAGACCAAGTCCCTAAACATGAGCATTTCCATGATTGAAGGAGAACTCTTTTTACAATTGTCAGTGAATTTAAGGTCTGAGGGGAATGTGAGTATAGAAAGGGCTGTTAATATTTGCTTGAGTTCAGAATTAACGTTCAGTTTTAAAGTTTAGGTTTATCAATTTTACATTTTAATCAAACTCGGCCTACAAATCTTACTCTAATGTTTATGTAATATTAATAATCACTTTTACGTGCTGTTTAATCAATGTTTAATGAACTCTACCCAATGAATAAAACTCTCTTTAAACAATCAGACTAATTTACAAATTTGCTTTAATACATTCTTTTCAAGATCTTAGAATAAATATCTTATTTCATTTTTCGCTAGTTATTTCAAATGCTTATGCAAGACAAAATTACAACCCTAACAAGTCTTCCTGACCACGTATGAAAATCTTGTTAATCAAATACATAATATTATACATTTTTGATATTGAATTTTCCTAAACATTCCAATATGCTTAAAATTTATATTAAACTCTTCTGCTTAAACTCAGCTAAATTAGTGATATACTTCAAACTGAAGTCATGTTTTCCTGAGAGGCCAGATTCTTTTATACTTTATAAATACATGAATTTGATTTATTCCATCATCTGTAAATTTAATTCTGAATGACCTTGGCTTGTAAAGTCACTTCCCCAAATAAGGAGCGGTCATTTACGTGTCCAGATGCAGTGGTGGAAATAAAGTGGATGGATCCCAGAGATATTAAGGAGGTGGGGAAATGAAATCACTCTTGGTGAATGATTTAAAGGCAGAGGTTGTTGTTGGTGGGGGGTTCAAGGATGACACAACAGCTTAATTTTAATGGATGGCAATACCAACATTTGCATGGACAGGGAGTATTTAGGGGAGGGGAGACTGTGGGAAGGGTAAGGATGTGAGTTTTAGGACTGGATAGTGCCTTAGCAATTGCCTGTATCACTTCTCACCCAAAGATTTGATATTCAGAAACGGAGTGATTTCTTTTTAAGTAAGAAACCTGTTAATAAAATAAGCTTCTTTGATGTTACAGAGCTAGAGAGTGACACCAGGTTTCTCCTAGATTCACTTCCTTTTAGTATATCTGTCTAAAAAATGGACAGGATGAAGTGGGATCCTGCTAGACATCATTCTCCTTGACTTGCCAGTCCTAGAACACAAAAAAGCAAATAGGAAAAGCAAATAGAAACTTGCTGGTGCTGGAACACTGAAAAGTAAATAGAAAAAGCAAACTAAAAAAATTGCCTCCAAGATTTTGCTCACAACCTGAGATGATACAAGAAAAGGACTTAAAAAACAAAACAAAAACAAAAAAACCAAAACCAAAACCTAAGCTTATCAATCAAGCAGGTACAGAATATGAACAACAAACAAGTCATCATTTTGCCTTTAGTAAGATGCCACACCAACACTAACTTCCCAGGTTGGATAAGAGGACGGGGCCAGATGTCAAAATTATACAGCTTGTCCTAAGGTGGCAGGACACAAGGAAGCATTTTTGTTGTTAATTGATGTTGCCTTTAGCATTGCCAAAAACCCCCTCAGAATTTGGCCAAGGCTTTCCCAGTTACACAAATGTCTTACATTAAATGGGCTGGATGATCTTATTAGTCCCAGGTCCACACTGAGGTTGCAGTTCTGTTTCGAGGAAACTCCAGGGTGCAAGTCCAGGGCACGTGGACAACGGAGGGCGCCAGCAAAGAGTTGGGAGACTTCCTCAATTTTAATCTTCCTTGGAATTTTAGCTTTTGCTAGGAAAATACCTTCGTTCTTTACTTTGTGAAAAAAGAGACTTGGAGGAGACTTCAAGTTCCTTTCCAGTCAGTGGGATTTAGAATTGGCCAGAGTTTCCAGGAATCACAGGCCTTAGTACAAAGTGAAACTGCCCTACCTGCCTTTCACATATGCACCACGAGTCGGGGGGACACAGCCCAAGTGGCTGAGTGGGCTCCCTGAGGAATCAGCAGGTCCACATTCAAGAGTCTCTGTAAGAAGTACTTAGAAAAAAGTCTCTTTCATTAATTTCGTGAGGGTAGTGGGTTAATAAAAACAGTATACAAATAAGGAGGTTGTAAAAACATTTGCTTTTAACAAAGAGGGAAAAAATAATAACTCCAGAGACTTAAATCTAGGTTAGATGAATTGTGGCAACATGAATCCTGCTAACCCCAGTTTACAACCTCATTGCAATTGCAGTTTTCACATTCTCATTAACTTCAGTGTGAAGTGCATTTGCCTCTGAGTTATCTTAGGTGGGCGAATGTGGGGAGATGCTTTCATTAAAAAAAAAAAAAAAAATCTGCTGGATATTTCCAAACTGGAATTCATTGAAGTTGCTCCTAGCCAGGGAATTTATACGTTGAAATTAATGATAAAACATACGAGAATTTCCAAAGCTAAGCAAAATGCCCAGCAAAATTAAAAATGTCCTCTGTCCTGTGGACACCATGATTGCTTATCAGGGACATCTACCATTCTGCACTGATAAAAAGTGACCACTGCATATGAAATAGCTCCTTAACTGAAAGCGAGAGTCACTGTGCCTTTCTTTGCTTACTGATATTTTTAATTTCTAGGAGGTGGGAGGTAGAAAGGGCAGAACATGCAAATAAAGCAAATGGAAATACACAAAGCTGGGGCCCATGATTCAGGCAAGAACGCTCTGTGAACTAACCTGCCATTTGTGATAAAGTACTTTAGAAATGTTAATTTTGTTACTGAATGATGGGTCTCAGCACGACTGAACTCTCGGCAACTATTTTACATCTAATTGGGGATGATGCACAAAAGAAAATCAAGCACACATTTCTTTAGCTTGGCACCTGGCAGCTGATAATGAACTGGTATAGAGGTCTTGCTCAGAACAATCAAGTCTCTATCTGCTGCTAGTTTCAGTTGACACTGGGCTGGTAGCCACATTTCTTCCATTCCTCTCTTTGGTCACTTCTGGAGGTCATAGGATAAGCCGTGTTTGCTGGTTTCAGGTTTCATCTTCCTGGGTCAGTTCTAGGGTACTCTGCATTACCATGTTTGATGTTTCCACATTACACCATTCACCACCGGATGCCAGTAGAGCACTGTGGCTTGAAGTCAAAGGGTTGAACACGACCATTTCTAGGCCAGTGGAATGGCATCAGAAATTGAACAACAATCCTAATTTCCTGGCATTTATGAATCCCAGTAATGACCCCAAGTTAGCTGATTTGAAAATGTTTTAATTCTTAGTTCCATAAGGGCTAGATGTTATTTTCATCTGAACATTTAGAATAATGAGATTCAGAGAATTTAATAATATGTCAATGAATCATAGCAGAACCAAATTTTGATTCAAAGCCTTCCAACTTCTACTTCTTTTCCTTCTCCCTAACTTGAAGAATGAGGGCTTACCTGTGAAAATTGATTGTATATTGTCTTTTGGCAGTGAGGAGGTAGGGAGAAATGTAAAAGACAAAATATAAGGGAAAAAACTTCTCAGTGTTAGTTACATATAAATCATTGTTTCTTGTTGAAATGTAGGTTCTGATTCCGATTCTCAGATGTTGCCGGTTGGGAGGCCGTACTTTGAGAGTCAAGACCGTGGAGTCCCGAGTCTGGGCACCGATGAAATAGACTCACCTGATTTCCTTGTCTGCAATTACCGGGAGACACTCTTCAGGGTCTGACTGAATGGAAAAGGAAGCAGCGAATCCGGTCCAGCGTTAAAGTCACCGCCCTCACTGCCCTCTTCAGTTTAGACATGGTATTTCTTGCAATAGCCACCAGAGGGCGCTAAAGAACCTCCTTGAAACGGCAGCAGAGCCCCGTGAGGTTACCAGACTATTTCCACAAGACCTGTCCTGGGCTGGTCTTGGGGTTTGTAGGGAGGACAGTTTGTTCAGGAGTGGATGAGGAACAGAAGACCCCCAAGACCACAGGATGTGTCAGAGACAGAGCTGAGGACTTTGCTGGGACTACCACGCAGAGATAAGCGCAAGAATCAGGCCACGGAGGCATCATTTGGATCCTCATTCCTCTCACCCCTCTTTGAGAGCAAAGGGTGTTAGTATACTTAAGGATGTTGTCCACTTAATAGAGAGAAAGGTCTAGATCAGGGATTTTCCCCTGGGGCTTCCAGCCCCACTCAAGTTAGGGGATATAATGAGATATTTGTTTGATTTTTAGATTTCAAATGGAGAGGCTGTTATCCAGATTTTTTTAAAAAAATGCTTAAAATAAAATTGATTGCCTGCCGTAAGATAAGCAATTTTTTTCAATAGTAGAATATGTGATAAAAATACACATCTTTAGCCTTCATTAACTTTTATTAAAAATTGTAACAATTCATATTTGGCATAGCCATCAGTTGTACACGTAAAGTAATAAATGAGATCATGGTATTTGGAGTCGGTCTTTGGGATTCAAATATCAGAACTGACATTCATTAGCTGGGTGATACTGGGCAAATTCATTTACCTTCCTGAACCTTAGTTTCCTCATCTAACCTCTTCTGAATGTATTTGGCCAATGATGGGGGTCGGGGGGTTGGAAAGCATGAATAGGAAATTGTAAGGTGGGAGGATGTAGAGGTAGAGACCCTTATTTCCTCTAATCCCTGTTCACACTCAGTTCTGGTCATGGTTGACGACTTGCTCTATTTGATAATAAATTTAATAATATCAGCACTCTCGGATGCACAAGAGTAGTTATAAAAATGTGGGTATGTCCTACTCTCTCCTAGATAATATAGTAAAAAAATTATTTCCGGCCGGGTGCAGTGGCTCACGCCTATAATCCCAGCACTTTGGGAGGCCAAGGCGGGCGGATCACGAGGTCAGGAGATCAAGACCATCCTGGCTAATACGGTGAAACCCCGTCTCTACTAAAAAAATACAAAAAAATTAGGCAGGCATGGTGGCGGGCGCCTGCAATGCCAGCTACTCAGGAGACTGAGGCAGGAGAATGGCGTGAACCCGGGAGGCAGAGCTTGTAGTGAGCGGAGATCGCGCCACTGCACTCCAGCCTGGGCGACAGAGTCAGACTCCATCTCAAAAAAAAAAAAAAAAAATCCTAAATATTCCAAACAACTTACATGCTGTTATAGTGTTAAAGCTATTTAATCAGTACAGATGAGACTTAATGGCATCTTGGCTGATGACTCATTCAATGACTATGGTTCCTGTCGGGCAATCTAGCTTCCAAACTACAGGTCTCCAACAGCCTTCCATAACGCCATTTCTTCCCCTTTCTTCTTTAGGCCTCGGAGGGGCTACTAGTCCCTGAGTGCCTCAATATTCCATTAACCCTGCCCACACTTTTGAAATAGTTTCCTTCATTGCAATCACTTCAAAGTTATGCATGCCTTCTATTTCCTATTGGTACCCTAAATGATATGGTATATAAGAATTTAATAAATATCAGTCACTTTAAATTTCTGGTGAGAATGGATTCATATAGATTTACCATTTTCCAGCAGTATTTGCTAGTGTCATAATGTCATGACATACTTTTAGTGGAGTTTAGCTTGGAGATCTCAATGTTACATTAAATTTCAATGACAATTATCAATTAATTCAAACCCACCAGCATGCTCAGATGCACGTTGTAGTGATAAAAATGTGGTTAGGTCCTACTCTTTCTTAGCCATATATTCTAGATAATATAGTAAAAAAATTATTTCCTAAATATTCCAAACAAATTACATGCTGTACAAGATGCTCTTCATTTTGCACAAGAGTTGCTTATTGAATATGTGGGACACCACGTGAGTTGCAAAGAAATAAAAGTCTGACTTACTGTCTACAAGAAATTTGCAATCCAGTTATGAAAACAAGACAAATATGAAAAGTTATTTTCTCAAAGTATCTTAAATGGTAATAAATGAGACAGTTATAAGATATTCATTTATTCACTCATATATTTATCCAAAAAATACTTGAACTCCCACCATGTGCCGGGCCATAATCAATGCTAAGGATCTGAGGGTGAGCAAAGCCAGACACAGTTCTGGCCCTTATGAAGTTAGTATCCTAATTGGAGATGGAAGGCCAATAGTCACACTAGCAATGGTATTATTAGTGACTGAGGTAAGTGCTTTCAAGGAAAAGAAAGAGTTACATGACAGCTTATCACAAGGAGATTAACCTAGGCACAGAAGGCTGTCCTGAGGAAGACCATTGAGCTTGGAACTGTAAGAGGTGTGACATTGTCAGACTTGCATTTTGAATGGATCACCTTAGCTGCTTTATGGAGGGATGTCGGGGCGGGGAAGGGTAGCTAGTTTTTAAGCTATTTAATCAGTCCAGGTGAGACTTGAGGGCCTCTTGGTTGACATAGGGAGGCAATAAAGATGGAGAGTTATGTACGAATTAGGAAGATATTTAGGGAAACGGATCAATGATGTTTTGCTATGGGTTGGATACAGAACTGGTGGTGATAGAAAATAAATTTTGAAATGAGTCCTAGTTTTCCATCTTGCATGATGAAACAAATCGTGGAGTTGTCACAGATGTAGGAAATGCTGGAATTGGACCAGACTGGAATTGGATCATGAATTTTGGTCCTTGACATTGAGTTTGAGGTACCTTTGCAAAATCCAAAGTGGAAATATAGCAGAGTCATTTGGATGGAATAGGATAGAGCTCCTCCCCACCACCCAGAAGGTGGGGGCAAGTCCGTCAGATTTCTAATGTAGATACACAAATATTAAACAAACACATGAAAACTATTCAGCATCATTAGTCATTAGAGAAATACTGACTAGGACCACAAGAGATTAAACACCTACTAAAATGTCTAAAATTTAAAAGACCGATAATACCAAGGGCTGGTGAAGATGTGAAGCAACTGGAACTCTCACATATTGCTGATAGGAATGCAAAATGATACATTTACTTTGGAAAACAGTTTAGCAGCTTCTTATAATGTTAAACATCCACCTGCCACATGACCCAGCATGTCCACTTGTAGGTACTAATCCAAGAGACACCAAAACATATGTTCCCACAAAGACTTGCAGTAAATGTTAACAGCAGTTTTAATCATCATATCCCCAAACTGGAAACAACTCAAAGGTCCATCAGCTGGCAAATAAATAAACAAGTTGTGGTATATCCATACATTGAAATAATAGCAACAACAAGGAAGAAGCTAGTAATACATTCAACAAGATGATGAATCTCAAAACCATTATGCAAAGTGAAAGCAGCCAGACAAAATGCTGTACCATTTATATGACAAGCTGGAAAAGGCAAAAGTATAGTAACAGAACAGGGGCTGGGGCTGTTCCTGCTAACTCACTGAACTGAACACTTAGACAGGGTCAATTTTACTGTCTGTAAACTATAACTTAATTAGCCTGACATAAGAAAAGCCAGCTCCCTCGATGACTCTAATATTCTGTGTGGGCTGAACTATGCATTCAAATTTTAGAACTATGCATTCAAATTTTAGAGGTTTGGGGACAGTTTTTTCCTTTTTTTTTTTTTTTTTTGGCCTCAAGTGTTTACTAACACCAACCAAATCTCCAATTCTGTGATTCTCTTACACCAGCTGGGTATCCAGCAATTCAATTCAGTTACAATGCTATCTGTACTTAGTGTAGACCCCACAGGTTAAAGGCTCAGTCCCACAGGACTGCCCACACTTCAGATGCCAGCTGCACATGGGGTGCCCAGGCTACCCTCCTTTCTGCCCAGCCAACCACAAACTTAAGAGTTCCTAGGTCACCGCCCTCAGGTTTGATAATTTGCTAGAATGACTTCCAGAACTCAGGAAGGTACTACTATTTCCAGGGCATTATAAAAGATACAACTCAGGAACAGACAAATGGAAGAGATGCACAGGGCAGCGTGAGGGGAGGGGCACAGAGCTTCCATGTCTGCTCCAGCGCACCACTGTCCCCCACCTCCATGTTCTGGAAGTTCTCTGAACTTTATTGTTTGGTGGTTTTCATATCAGTTTTCATTATGTAGGCATGATTGATTAAATCATTGTCCATTGGTAATAAACTGAATTTCTAGCCCCTTTCCTCTCCCTACAGGTGGTGGGGAGGGTGGGCCAAAAGTTCCAACCCTCTAATCACATGGTTGGTTCTTCTGCCTGCCAACCCCCATCCTAAGGCTATCTCAGGGCCTGCCAATAGCCACCTAATTGACACAAACTCAGATACGGTTAAAAGGGGCTCATTGTGAATAATGAGACACTCGCATCACTCAGAGAATTCCAAGGGTTTTAGGAGCTCTGTACTAGGAACCTAGGACAAATACCAAATATAGTTAGCTCTCGGTATACTCAGGGGATCGGTTCCAGCCCCTCCCCCAAAACCCCAGTGGACACCAAAATCTGAGAATGCTCAAGTCCCTTATATAAAAGAACAGTGTTTGCATATGAACTATACACACTCTGCTGTTTACTGTACTTTAAATCATCTTTAAATTACAATATAAATTCTATGTAAATAGTTGTTATGCTGTATTTTTAGAATGTATATTTTTTAATTGTTGTATTGTTATTTTGGTGGATTATTTTCCCCTCAAATTAAGGCCAGGGCTGAGCCCTTCTGTTGGAGAAGCAGAATCTTTTCTTCCTGGGCCTCTGCTGGTTGTGTGGATGGGTTCGAGCAGCACTATTGATGGGTTTGTTACAGGTCTCCTGCATTCTGCTGCTAGGAGATCCTTGTGCTGCTTGGCCTGTGTAGCTCCTTCATTCAGTTTCTCAGCATTAAACATCCTGTTTTGGTCAGCATTACGTTGCATTTTCCATTCAACTCTATTTTACTTTGACTTTTGATTAATTTGTGTGTGTGTGTGTGTTGTCATTTATCACCTGAATACTGCCTTACTGTTTCACAAGTCTTTCTTTCCAGACCCACATCCACTCAGATCTGCAATAGCTCACCTTTCCTCAGACACTCCAGGAATGGTTCCACAAGTTTCCTGCATCTATGAGTTCAGCTCCCTGAATCAGATCAGGCTGAACACACCCAAATCCACTCCAACTTTTGAGGAATGGGTGCCTGTGTGGTAACAAAAGCGAGTTTAGAAACCCTCACTGGCCCTGCTTTTGTCTCCTTTTCCACATTGGCCCACTGCCTTCACCCCACCCACCAGCTGCCCAGATCCCCCTGGGATTGGACAACACGGGATGAATGTCTCAATCCAGCGGAAGCTTGAATGTCCTGGAGCTCCCACCCTTTCCCTGGCTTTGATTGGCCCTGAAAAGGATGGTAGCCAAAGAGGTTGAAGTAAGAAATATGTTTAGGGAAGGGAAAACTTGAGGCAGTCTAGTGAAGTGATTAACAGCATTTGCTTAGGAGTCAGATGGCCCTTGGTTTGAATTCTGATTTGTCTTTTGCTAGTTATATGATTTGGGGCAAGTACATGCCTGTTTCTACTGATGATACCAACTTTCTATAGAGTCAGCACAGTACAATAGTTAGACACATGGATTCTGGTTCCACACTGGCTGGATTTGAATGCTGGCTTGTCATTTAGTAGCTGCAACCTCGACCTCCTGGGCTCAAGCAAGCCTCCCTCCTCAGCCTCCTGAGTAGCTGGGACTACAGGTGCACACCTCAATGCCCAGCTAGATTTTTATTTCTGTAGAGATGGAGTCTCATGAGCAAATGACTTAACCACTGTGTCCTAAGCAGGGGTGATAACAGTAGATGCTTCGTGTGAAATAGTGATATTTCTTATTTGAGACTTCTGAATATTTGTTTAACTATCAAACGAGACCAAAATCAAATTAAAGAATGAAGTGATTCCTGATCTCTAAACATTGGAATCTGTAAAATGCTACAAGGCAGGATCTTGATGACATTTTATCAGCCCTCTATGTGAGTGTATTTGTAATTCAAAACACATTTAATTGTAGACAACAGAAAATATAGTAATTATAGGTGCTTTTAATTTTCTCCCAAGAAATTATTTAATAACATAAAAATAAAATTAAAAAGAAAAAGAAAAGTGAAAGACGGAGTCAGAGATAGCTTAAAACCTGGGTGAACTGGGAGCAGACCCCCCAAAGCAGTTGGTAAGCAGTAGGGAGGTGGGGTGGGGAGAGGAACACACAGTGGAGCTCAGTGGTGTGGTGGGTAGGATTTCCAGGATGATGCCAGGGCAGATGGGGACTAGAGTTCAAGTGTCTTCTTTGTCTGTTGGTCAAACACAATGCAAAACTGTCAAATGAAACATTAATGACTTTAAGAGTCAATATGACACAGTGAAAATGGGTTTGATAAAAGTTTGAAGTCTGGAAGAAATCACAGTTAGTATGTGGTAGGTAACATTAGGGGGAAGAGGCTCTCATAGCCAAGTATTTCTCACTGTGTTAATATCAGGAATAACTTCACTCACCTTTTACCAAATGATTTTAGATCATGTGTAAAAGGCAAATGAAATACAAAGAAAAATTAACCTCATAAAATCCTACTTTAAGAATCAGAGAAAGTCTACATTTGGGTAGATGCTGTCTTAAGAATGAATTACTCATGACCTGGGCAACATGGTGAAACTCCATCTCTACAAAAAAATACAAAAATTAGCTGGGTGTGGTGGTGTGTGCCTGTAGTCCCAACTACTGGGGAGGCTGAGGGGGAGGACTGCTCGAGCCCAGGAGGTTGAGGCTTCAGTGAGCTGTGATTGTGCCACTGCACTCCAGCCTGAGTGAGACAGTGAGACTGTCTCAAAAAACAGAAAGAAGAAGAAGAGGAGGAGGAAGAAGAAGAAGAAGAAGAAGAAGAAGAAGAAGAAGAAGAAGAAGAAGAAGAAGAAGAAGAAGAAGAAGAAGAAGAAATTGCTCATAATTAAGTAAAATGTTTGCTCAACTTTATTGAATGTCATTAGATTTATAGGAATCATTAAAGAATTTGATACCAGAGTCCCCCCCCCCGCCCCCACAAAAAAAAGTCAGTGTAAAAGACGCGAGTGAAAGAAGTTTGTCAAGGCAAATGTGTGAAAGAATACATGTGTACATCACCCTTTAAATGCTTTTCCTGAGTATTCTATGAAGTCTGGGGATCTTTGAATGCTATTAATCTTAGACAGTAAATTTTATAAAGAAACTCTTTAAAAGTAGGACTTAATTCTCCTCCATAGTGAGTTTTTAAGCAGAGGATACGTGGATTCCTTTGCCTCTTGACAGGCTCAAGTTCCATCCACCTCCCAGGCAGCTTTTTGAGTCTTTCATGGAAGCCTGCTTTTAATATATGCCATAATTTTCTTCTTAATTCAAGCCACATGTTCAAATTTGAGGCTTAAATTCTCATTCCATTATTTTCTAAGAAATGTTAAACATTAAACAACAAGTATATTATCAAAATACTCCTATATTATTTATAACTGAATAACTGTTTTCAAAGAAACTGTCCTCCCTAATGAATAAGAATGCAAACTCCTCATGTATCTAGGGTTCTGTGAGTGAAGAAGCTTGAGTTCGCCCCATCAGCTTCCGCAAGGTTATTTTTACGTATAGTCTCATGCTTATTTGTATGGGGAAATTCTTTTTCCTGGAAAAGGTTTAACTAAGCACAAAACTAAAACCCGGAGCAAGGATAAGGGAAGAATGCAGGTATTCTTAGCGGTAATATCAGCATCAGGGAATCTTTCTCTTAAACACTGGAACTGGTGGAGTTGAAGAACTTTTCCTGTGAAGCAGAAACAAAAACAAAATTGTCATGTTTAGAGAAACACAAGAAACTGTGGCTTTCCTCTGGAGATAGCAGGCAAGGACTGTCATGTATACTGGCTTCTAGTTTGGTTTACTGAGTTGCTGGAATGCGCTACCCCTACTCCATCTGATAAGCAATAATGGTGAAAAACACACATTTGTCTTAGGAACTTCTCATAAATTCAAATTGGTCCCTATTTTGACTGCTCAGGAAAGAGAAACTCTTCAGTACAAGTTGGAATCTGAAACCCCTTGTTATGCCTGACTTACTTTCTCAATATTTCCATTATTCTCTGTATCCATTCAGCTTGAGGGTCCACACACACAACTGACTTGTTCTTCTTCCAGACTCTGGGGAAAAATAAAAATTAAATAATTCAGTGTTACATTTTAGTCAATCCTACACTTTTAATAAAGAAAAGAGTTGGGTATGAAACTAATTATTCCAGATGAAGTGAAATTGGAGCTGGCAGTTTTGGATCTGGAATAGGTGATTTGTAGCATGGGGTCACAGGAATAAGAAAACAACCATTTGTGGCCCAGTATGTGTGAGCTGGTGGGGTTGAATCCAAAGCTGAGACGGCCTCACATGTCAGAAGTTAGTGTTTTGTTGATAACCTTTACGTGTGTTGGAGAACAACCAAATAACTGACTCCAAGATTGGCTCACTTCTCAAGTTATATCACAATATCTTTAAAATGTGCTTATCTGTTGCATTGCATTTGGGAGAACAAAATAAGCTATAGAAAATACTCTCTTGAGAACTTGAATTTCACTGAAAAAAAAAATTCAGTACAATTTCACATGGGGGGCATGCTGCAGAGCAGATTGCTTGGAGTGACATCTGCATTTTGTCGAATTACCACTTAGCAAGATTTTTCCTGCTCTAAGATATTAAGCAATAGCAAAAGTGGCAATGACAATTAATAGCTAATATTTATCAGGTACTTAAACACACCAGGCCCTATGTTTAGCAGGTAACATGGATTGTTTCAATTCATCTCACAAAAATCCTTTGCTGGAGAAACTATTATTTCCTTACCTTCTGATGATGAACCTAGGCTTAGCAAATTTAAATAACTTGTTCAAGATTGCACAACAAATACGTGATACAGCAGGATTCAAATGAAGATTATCTGACTCCACAGCCCACACTTTTCTTCACTGTTTTTCATGAGCATGACCTGAGTGGTTACCAAGTTCCAGACATAGTGTTAAATGCTTTTATCTGCAGTGGAAAAGTGAGGTCTCCCAGATAGCAGAAAACTGGGAGACTCTACCCTTTATTGGTGTGAACTCAAACAAAACACAATTCCCTTATATGTCATTTGTCTTAGTTATAAAGTGACAAACAGCCAGCAGCATGGTAGCTCATGCCTGTAATCCCAGCACTTTGGGAAGCTGAGGTAGGCAGATTGCTTGAGGCCAGGAGTTCGAGACTAGCCTGGGTAACTTAATGAGACCCCAGCTCTACAAAAATTTGAAAAAA
>NW_012108141.1:3741173-3752189 GCF_000951045.1 Mandrillus leucophaeus | reverse complement strand
GAATTTCTCATAATAATTTGAAACTTTCATTTCTGTATCTGGTTAATATTCATAAATGCAGAATTTGATGAAAAGATATGAAATCAGATTTTTGTCATTTCAAAACAATCAACGTTAAAGCAGAGAAAATTAAGGTGCATTACCTTCCTTGGCTGACAGGCAAGAGACTTGAGTCATGACAGAGAAAATGGAACCAAAAGAAAGGGGTCCCAGTTTTCTAAACAGCCAGGGGAACTGCTCCCAAATAAGTCATGGCTAGACTTCACATCTCTGAGTTTGATGGCAATAATTGTAGTTTAGTTAGACATTATTGTTAAAGACATTAGTGAAATGCCTTTTTAGTGAAAACTATAATGCCTTTTTAGTGAAAAATTACCATAAGCTTTTGATATCCCATATTTCAACTGGTCCAAGGCCCCAAGCACTGGTAACAAAATGTGACAAACAGGAAGTAGCTGCTTACAAACATTGCAAAAATCTAAAGAAGTCCATGGGAAGAGCCACTAATGAATGCCAAGTCGGGGATGCCCTGAGAAGGATGCTGTGCCTAATACTTCAAGGTGTCGCAAAGAAGAGGCTTTGGAATGGGGAAAATGTGAATGGAGTCCTGGCTAATGCACTTTCTAATCCTTTCTGACGGTGTGTCTCAGGCAGTTGGTTAACCTTCCTAAGCCTCAGCCTGTGAGGAACAATAGGCTTACCTTAATAAAGTGGTTGAATAAATAAAATCAGTATGTTCATGTAAAGCACTTAGCTCGGGGCTGCTACAAGCTAAGCTCTTCGTTACTAACAATTCTCATTATTAGTTTGAGAATTTTTAGCAACACTCAAGTAAATCTCTTCTACATTCTTGAGTAAGACTACTGTATGGTAACATTTAATCTGATTTCATTGGGAGAAAGAAATCTTATTTATTTTTTTCTTGAAACTTACATGATTTCTTTCCTTGGACAACCATTCCCACGAGGCGAGATTTGAATTCGATCAATGAAGCGTCTGGGGATAAAGACTGAGCTCTCTTGGACACATCTACACCTCAAGTGTGTGTAATAGACCTCTAGAACACCTGTAAACACAGAATCAATTATTTTAATCCATTGGCATATAATTCATAACTAGAATTTAATTACTAATCTTTCATACTGTACGTTTGAAGATTTAAAAGTTTCAAGTCAGTGCTTCCACTCATATGTCTTTAGTTTGTATATTTCTGCTTGCCTTGGCTTGAGTATTTTTAAATGTTTTCTACCAATGTGTAGAAACTTTAAAAATAAAATTAGCTTTTAGGCCAGGCACGGTAACTTACACCTGTAATCCCAGCACTTTGGGAGGCCAAGGTGGGAGGATTGCTTGAATCCAGGAGTTTGAGACCAGCCTGGGCAACAAAGGGAGACCCCATTTCAAAAACCAAACAAACAAAGCAAAGGAAAACAAAACAAAAATTAGCTTTTAGAAAAACACAGCATTTTTTGACATTTGTGATAGTGTTATGTTTGTACTCAGGTGATTGTCCACGTAATAACATTTGAGAACAGCCTCTGTAGGGACTTACAACGCAGTTATAATTAATGCAGTATAAAACCAATGGATTATCGTCACTCCCACCACATAAAAACCGAGGACATGACCTGGCTCTAGAGTCCTGGGAGCGATAACATGCTGGAACAGAGTTTTCTCTATCAGACTCTCTGCCACCCTCCCCTTTCCTCTCAGAAAATGTCACAAACGTTTTTGTTTAATATGTTGGTCCTCTGTCTAGGTTGCAAATCATTACCAAACAAAAGGCAATCGTAAAAATTCAAAACTCTTTTTATTTAATAAAAGCGATTAATGCTGGATGGGTACCATTAGTACCCATCTCATGAATTTTAATGGGATCTAATGAAATCTAAGGAAAAGACATTTATCAGATCTTTTCTATCCAGCCTACTACTGTGCTTGACATACATTTATAAATAAAAAGGCTCAACTCTCAAGATGTGTATAATTTAGTAGGGGAAACAAGCAAACAAAAGCTAAAATACCACAGAAAGTTGTATTACGCTCAACATCTAATGTGTGTGCTGAGAACAGAAGATGTAGTAAGAGTTACCTCTGCCGGGAGCCATGGGAAAGCCCCATGGAGAAAGCAAGAAATTAGGGTTTTGAAGAGTGAAAATAACATGTGAAGCAAAATTAAAACTGGGGGAGAAACCTCCTCTGTGTTTTAAGAACAAAAATTTGGTCTTCTAAATCTGAACAGAAGGCTTCTTTCTGCACATGTATCCATTCCTTCAGCCACATAAAACTTACTACTTCAACTGGATATTTATCTATTTACACAAAGATAGCTGCCCCACTTAGACATGGAAGTCTGCTTCTTTGCAGAAGGTGTGTAAATACCCCTGGTGTACTCACAATGGTGTACTCGATGTCACATCTAACCACCTGGAAATACATGAAGCATGTTCACTGCAAGAGACCAGTAGAGTTCAATAATCTTTAAACCCTATATAGGGTTTGGTCAGCGTGGGTAACATTGAGAGGCAGAACAAAGAAGAACTACATGTAAAGAATTATATATAGCAGGAGCGGAATCTGAAAAAGGCCGGGAATATACAAGCCTAATATAATTCACATGAATATTGGACTTCTGGTATCTCTTTTTTCTATAAATAAAAATCTTAACAATATAAAGACTTCCAATTTTGAAGAGTTAAATTCCTAAACACCTTACTTTGAGAAATCTAGAAGCAACAGAGCAGTTTTTCCCCCCTTTAGTCAGACTTCCCTGCAGTTTTTAATTGAAAGAAAATTGAAGTGGTTAAAGACTATTTCTGTTCAACAAACAGTGAAACATAAGTGAAAGATCTCACCTTGGACTGGAGAGAGGCTGCTGACCAGCAGCATGAGAAGCAGAGATGCCGAGATGAACTTCATTCTGTCTGGAGGTAGAGTTCAGACTTGAGCTCTGAGTCCAGGCTGTGGGTTTTCAGTACCAGAGACTCCTATTTATTTATACCAGTAAGGGCCCTCCCACTGCCTTTGTCTCCAGTAGGTCAGCTGCATCATCAGTTTTAAAAGCCCCCAAATATTGCTGAGCTTGCTTTTTTAAAACTTCTCTTGCAAACTTTATAAATTTGTTTCAGAGCACTATAATAAAATAGTTCTTGCAAACGTGGACTACAAGTGCCAGAGATGCTGGAGAAATCTGAGGGTGGGAGAAAGGAAAATCTATCAGCTTGGAAGCTCCGAAGCACTGTCTTTAGTAGCGCTATTGGTGATGGTGGCTTTGATTGCTTCTCTCAGTGCAGGGTGAGCCAGGTTTCTCCATGGGATTAGATATATACTCCATGACATTGGGGACTCCATCGAACACATCACATCCCTAGCATGTGGAAGGGATTCCGGCCTTTGGTAGGTGCTCAGTAAATATTTGCACACCAGATGAATGTCTCTTTATATGCAGATCCTAACGCTGATTATGCTATTGATTTTCCTACCAGTCTTTTCCATCTCTTATTTTACTATGTGAAATATATGATTACTTGTGTAATCTGACCATCATGGAATTCTTAGAAGGGGGCAGTAGGCGTCCCCTGCTTTGTGTGCCTCTGTCTGCATGAAGGGAGGGAGACAACAGCCTTGAGGAAGAGAATCTCTCTGGCTGTCGTGTGTAAGTCCGTGAGCTTGAGAACCATGTGGCAGGGGAGGGAGTTATTAGAACTACATTAGAGGGTGAACCCCATATTACAGTCTGTTTGATATAAATATATGTGAAGTTTAGTTTTGATCCCACCAACTAGTCCATGGGGACAATAGCCCACAGCCTATCCCATTTTCTAGGAGCTCTTTGATTAAAAAAAAAAAAAAAAAAAAGTACATAGAAAGTGGCTAGTCTGGCCTCGAGTACCACTAAACTGCCCTGGAAGTGGACAAGGATGATGTATCAAACCAGACCCACTAAACTGCTAAGAAATCAGAGGTGTGGGCTTCCTGGCGTGATTTCCTAAACAATTTGGTTTTTGCTAATCAATTAGCATTGTGGATGTTTAGCATCCCAGGTGCCTCAGTATGCATGGGGGTGGAAGTGGAGGAGTGGTAATGCCACACAACCTTCACACAAAAGCAGTTCTCCAGTCGGCCTGAACGCAGTGATAGGGCACTCATTGATCTTGAGGCAGCCCATTCTATTGTTTGGCAGTTCTAGTTGCTAGGATGTTCTTCCTTATGTATATGTGAAAGCTGCTTCCCTAGCAGTTTGCTTATGCTTGTGTTGTGATAAGGGGTTGAATTTTGTCCTAATTCAACCCCTTATCACAACACAAAGCAATTCTAAACAGTCTTCTATATGATGGCAATCCAAATATATGAAGGCAGAGTGTGCCAGTTGTGCCAGTTGCGTCCTCTGCAAAGCAGCTGCTGAGATGGACATTGGAGTAAAAGAAGGTTATTCAGAACAACTCCTGCGATAGACAGAAGGAGGAAGGAGGCAGAATTGGGCAGGGGGAGCCTCAGATTGCAATGCTGATCTGGTGAAGTCTACAACAACTCAGTGGGGAGCCCCAGAAGAAAGACTGTTTATTAGAGGGGCCCACAGTGGGCAGAAATGTTCAGACTCTGCTTCCCCTGCCGTGCTTGGTCCTTAGCTGGGCCCCCTCAGATACAACACGGTCTCTGGTTGAAAGCTGAAGCAGAACCTGAGGAGGTTATCAGTAGAGGCTGTCAGCTAACTGCACTCCTTGCCGCTGGCCAGCAAATTATTTCTTTAAGAGAGAGTTGAGTAGGGCACCTTTGAGTGTCAGTCAGGGTTATAAACTAGAGGTTAACAGCACAAAGTCTGAGCTCACCATGACTTTGGACAGGTCACTTAATTTCTCTATGCCTCATATTTACCACTTTCCACATGAGGATAATAGGAATTCCAAAGGATTGTTTGGAGAAGAAAGCACCTGGTATATGTAGAGGGTTCAGCCGAATACTGGCATGTAGAATGTATTCAATAAATAGCCTGCCTGTCTATCTATGTAATCTGTTCGGGGGAAAAAACTGCTCATCGCTTCTAGATTTCTCAAAGTAAGGTGATTAGGAATTTAACTCTTCAATACATCCACTGCCCCATCCATACATCCATCCGTCCGTCCATCCATCCATCCATCCATCCATCCATCCATCCATCCATCCATCCAAGATCTTACTAACTTCCACTCCAAAACCCACTTTGAAAGTAAATACTCCTATTTCTTTGAATTTGTAACAGTTTGAAACTCTCTCACCATCTTGGTTTACCCTTTTGAAACCTGTTGATTTTTTCCATTGTTCCTCATAAGTTATAACTACCTTCCCTTTTGCCTCCCCATCACCCTCTCTGACTCACAGCCACAGACATGCATACACTTACATGCACACATCTGAACATTATGTTACCTCAAGTATGGCTTTGCCAGTATGAGCTAGAGGAAACCCATTACCTCTTTTGTTCTAGCACTATTCTATTAATAGATTCCTAGATTGAATAACATTATTCTAGTAATTTATATTGAGTTGGTAGGCAATAACATTCCTGTTTTTGAAAATGGTCAATTTCTTACAGTGTCTAATTCATTTTACTCTTGTGTGATATAATCTTGAGACCCAAGTATAGAAGTTTTACATTTGCCTCTAAGTACTATATATTTTCTTGTGAGAGCAAAAAATGAGTGAAGCTGACAAGAACTGGAAGAGTATAGGTACAAAGTTACCTGAAAGGGAGCTCTGAATAAACCTAGGAAACTCCTAAATTGGCTGCTATTAAAAATAGGACCACGAGGTCAAGGAACTAATTGCAGAACAATTCTAAAATCTGACTTTCGTTTGTTTAATGCCCAGAGTTCTGGATTTAGCTTATTTAGATCTAAGAAGCCTTATTCATGTCTGCCCCAAGATGGGGCTGGAGGTTGGGCAGCTCTCAGATAGTCAGATGATTCTAGAAGTTGCAAGTCCAACACTACATGATATCATCTTATGGTAGGGGTATACATTTCAAAAACTCTGATGCCAAGAAGAAAAAGTATTTAAACAAATAGATTTAAAACTCAAATGGAAGCCATTTATTTTTAAAATAGCTTTTATAGATATCCTTGTTTAGAAACATAAAAATATATAACTCGGTTTATATCAAACCTGATTTTTATCATCAGATACATAAAATGATAAAATTATAGGGAAGATTTTTTTGCTTCACTTTGGAATCAAATCAAATTTTCTTTCCAGATCCAAGAACAACTGGGTAATTTAGAACCTTGGTACTTATATTGCGATCCAAGGACTGGCATCACTAACTCCACCCGAGAGCTAGTTTAAAATGTAGAATCTCAGGCCCTGCATTCGACAAGATTCTCAGGAGGTTTGAATGCATGGGCCTGCTCTAACATAAGCTGCATAGTTTGCTGTGACATGCTGTTTCTGTATAAAGATATGCATATTCAAATTATCTTCAGAGATATGTTTGGACAAGTCATTTCCTCAGAAAATGACGCACAGATACCTTATTTTAGTAAAAGTGGACAGGACAAATCCACTCTAGATGTCAGTACTCACTGACATCTAAATGCAGAGCAGTGACAAGAAGGAAACTCTCTCTCAAGATATCAAAAAGTAAAATGTCACTAAAACAGTGAGATGGCATAATTGGCCAAAGTATCTGACAATCTAAATAGTCAACAGGTATTAAACGAGAGTTAACGGTAGAGTTTCATGGTGATTACATAGTTTGTAGTAAGAGATAAGACAAATGTCACTGTGATACAATTGAGAACATTTTCTTTCAAGTCACTCAACTAGAAAACAGAAACTTACTGTATCTTGTTAACACGTATTTTAACCTGCTGAACATCTGACATCTATTTGCTCCCACATAACTTTCAGCACAATAGAAAAGTATTATAACCTTGGAGGTGAGAGCTCAGGCTCTGAAATCAGACTGGCTGGGTTTGTATCCCGACTCCAACACTTATTTGCCTTGTTAACTTCTCCAAGTCACTAGTATCAGTAACACCATCTCAGGGGATTATGTAGGTTACGTAACAGTGCTTGGAAAGTGTTTTATTCAGTGTTAGGCAAATAGCAAACACTTCAATAAATGTTAGCTGTTTCTTTTAACCTTTGTGAAAACACAAAAATGTGAAGTACATGAAAAAGTAACTTTGCTCAGTTTGCAAGTGAAGTTCCTGACGTGAATTAAAATGTCACTTAGGTTTCCAGTAGGCACATAGGTGATATCTTGAGATTATGACTCCAGAGTCCTCTGGTTAAAGAGCTGTTCTTCTTTGACACTGATCATCCACACTTTGTTTTTACCTACTCTCCTCACAAGATACTTGTAGAGGTTTGTATTTCGTACAAATGTACTGAAGTTTTACACAGCGGGTGTTTTATTTTTTGTCATCATTTTATTTTTATTTCACTAATTTTAAAACAGCTTTATTCAGGAATAATTGATGTAAAAAGAACTGCACGTATTCAGTGTGTGCAATTGGATGAGTTTGGACAATGCAAACCTGTGCATTTTGCCATCATTTGCATCTTGAGCGAGCCGCTTTCAACAGCCTATTTTTTGCCACACCGTGATTTCAAGACCTATACCTGCAGAAAAGACATTTTTCGAAGGTAATTAAATTCATATTTCAAGTGTTGTTTAAACCCAACTTAAATGCAGGGAATCCACCTGCGTTAAACGCAGGGAAACCACCACAAACCTAGAACGTATGTACTGAAAGCTATTACCTTGTAGGGTGGTGATTCCCCAAGAGACTGCTAGATGGCAGCATTACTTACAGAAACAGTTCGCAGGAAGGAAAAGGTCTGTCCTCAGGTAAAGAAGACCCTGCCTGTGTGCTGAGCAGAAGAGGTGTGTTGCATTGTTTCAAATTTCAAATCATTTATTTGATTTGGCTTATTGCTTTAAAAATATTGTGAGGTTTGAGATTTTTTTTGATTAGGCTGAAATATTAATGAAGGAGAGGAGAAAAACCCCTAAAAATCTGAAATAATCCAACAAATTCTTGCCCAAATCCAACGCCTTATTCCTGAGGTTGCAAAATCAGATTGCACATTGGTCCTCTGGCATGAGATCACATTCGGCCTCAGCAGTTGTTGGGCTTGTACCTTCTGTGATTAGAAAGATTTCTGAGAACAGCAAGGCCACCACATACCAATGTCAAAGTGATCAAACAATTGTGCTTGTGCTTTTAAAGAATGGTGCATGCAGTGAGCATTAGCAAAATAATCATCTTGTTTCTCCTCTACTGATTCTATAATGTAATCATATGTCATCATATATAATCATAAGTCATGTAGATAATAAGTCATCATCTGCTTTTTTCATTCAGTTTATATTTATGTTATAACTATGAGTGGAGACCTGGACATTATAAATAAAAGTCAATAGTTTCGTTTTCCAGTAAGAGAACCCTTATGCAATTTTGAAAGTTTTTGGCATATCACTTTGTTCCCTTAATATCTGCTAATCTGCAAACCTCAGGTGCCCTCAAGTAATATGCTCAGTGTCATATTGCTTTGCTCTTTTCTCTTCTTCATCTAACAGCTATTCTGCTCCTCCTCTCACTGTGCACTCTCTCCCTAGGGGTGTATG
This sequence comes from Mandrillus leucophaeus, assembly GCF_000951045.1. Classification (NCBI taxonomy): domain Eukaryota; kingdom Metazoa; phylum Chordata; class Mammalia; order Primates; family Cercopithecidae; genus Mandrillus; species Mandrillus leucophaeus. Next base: position 3,743,578 of record NW_012108141.1, on the reverse strand, counting down.
TCTCTTCCCAGGCCTTCAAGTTTACATGTAAGTTCACTCACATTGGTATCTACTCAATAGCCTAATTACTGGTCATTTCTTCATAGAGGCCTCCTAGATACTTCTAACTAATCATATTATCCCCAAACTGAACTTAGTGTCCTCAAAACCTGCTCTATCTCCAATATTCCAAGTCTTAGTAAATGGTATCATCATTCACTCAGTTGCTCAAAAACTTGCTTAGAAACCGGGGAAGTTATCTTGAACTCCTTCATTGCCTTTAATCCCCATATCTGTTTGGTCTCTGAGAGCTGGCACTTGTATATCTTAAAATATCTTGACTGTCTCCACTTTTCTCCTGTTTCACTGCTAGAAACTATTCCCAGCCACCACTGTCCAGCTGCTACAAGAGCCTGCTAACTGCTCTTTTCCCATCCCCAATCCCGATCCACTTTCCACACTGCAGCCAGTACCATCTTCTCAAAACACAAAGCTGTTTGTGTCTTTGCTGTGCGGCAAAGGCTTCCCACTGAACCCTGTGTGGGTAAGTTCTTAGTGGATCCTGGTGCTCTCTCCAACTTCCTCTCCTGCATCATCCCTTTGCTGTCCACTCCAGTTCTCACAGATGGGGTTGAGGACTCTTTGCAATGACTCTGCCCACCACTAGGGGCCTGAAGTTCACAGGCTGAATATCTTCTGAAGGACTCCAATTTACATTCCAAATGAATACAGTCGGCCTTCCTTATCCATAGGGTTTCACATCTGTGGATCCAACCAACTGTGAATCAAAAATATTTGAAAAAGACCATGTCTGTTCTGAACATGTGCAGACTTTTTTCTTGTCATTATTCCCTAAACAATATAATAACTATTTACATAATATTTACATTGTATTAGGTATTATAAGTAATTTAGAGATGATATAAAGTATACAGGAGGATGTGCACAGGTTATATGCAAATACTGTCCCATTTTATATCAAAAACTTGAGCATCTATAGATTCTGGTATACATGGGAGTCTTGCAACCAATCCTCACGGATACCGAGGGAGGTTCATTGGCAGTACCTAGATATTGTTAATGTTTTTTCCTCTAGCTCTACTCCTAAGACTCCATTTTTATCTTCAGTAATAGTGTTGGGGCTGGCAGGGCATGGTGACTCATGCCTATAATCCGTTTACTTTGGGAGGCTGAGGCGAGTGGATCACCCGAGGTCAGGAGTTCAAGACCAGCCTGGCCAACATGGTGAAACTCTACTCTCTACTCTACTAAAAATAGAAAAATTAGCTGAGTGTAGTGGCAGGTGCCTGTAATCCCAGCTACTCTGGAGGCTGAGGCAGGAAGAATCACTTGAACCCGGGAGACAGAGGTTGCAGGGAGTCGAGATCATGCCATTGTACTCCAGCCTGGGTGAGACTCCATCTCAAAAAAAAAAAAAAAAAAAAAAAAAAATCATTGTGTTGGGGCCAGGCCAAAAATGGGACATGGATATTTTCGAAGCTTAGAGTTGGGCGACACCTCACCTTCCTTCTGTAGAATGTGTTCACTATGGAGTCTCAATGTTTTAGTGTATAATGAAGAAAAGTTTCCCGCAATAACCTGCCACTCTCCTATATGCCTGTCCCTTTCTGATGGTGTAGCTCTGTCATCAACCAGTGGAGGAGAGGTGAGGGCCAGTGCTACCCCAGAGCTGGTAGCTTGAAAGTGAAAAGACAGAGGTATTTCTAACAGCTATTAAGGACAGAACACAGAGATTGGACTGAGTTAGGGGATAAACTGGAGCAGTGCCTCTCTCTGAGCAGCAGCAAAAGGTCAGCATTGCTGCTGGTTGATGTGGAATTTATACTGAAAGCCACGCCATAGTAGGCAAGGATGTTTTGCTTTAAAAAGTGACATCTGCCTCTTGGTAATACATGCTGCAGGTGCAAGTGTTTGGGGGCTCCAAATTCCAGTGTGATGCAAAAAGCACTGGATTTTTAATCAAGGGAGCTGGGCTTGAGTCAGGCATGTCTATCTCTGGAGGTTGCCAGAGTGAGTCATGCAGAGGACGAGAGGAGTGAGCGCTTAGCCAACTGGCTTCAAGTCCATAGAGGTCCAGTTTCTCCTTCTGCCCTGAAAACCTGGGTCCGCAGAGCCATCTTAAGTACCTCGAGCCCAGGGCAAAGGTCCTGGTAGCACCACTTCTCTGGAGTACAGATCACTGGAGCCATTTGTCTCCTCTACAAACAGGGACAACAATGAAAATAATGAGACCATAGGCTGGTCAGGAAGTCCCCCAATACTTGCATCAAAAGTACCCATTTTAGCGGCTTGTCATTAGAGCTATTGGACATCAACATAGCTCAAAAGCTTCCCTCTGGCCATAATAAAACATTTCATGTCACAAATCCCAGGGACAGTGTCCTGGCTCTGTTGACAGGCAGCTG
>NW_012108141.1:3736484-3738943 GCF_000951045.1 Mandrillus leucophaeus | reverse complement strand
TCATTGCAGCATTACTCACAGTAACCAAGACGTGGGAACAACCTAAGTGTCTATTGATGGAGGAATGGGTAAAGAAAAATGTGATCTATACATGCGATGGAGTATTATTCAGCCTTTAAAAAGAAGAAAATGCTGCCATTTGCAAGAACACGAATGAACCTGGAGGACATTATGCTAAGTAGTATAAGCCAGACACAGAAAGAAGCATGTTGCATAATCTCACTTATATGTGAAATCCAAAAAAGTCAAACACATAGAAGCAGAGTAGTGGTTATCTAGGGGAAAAGGTGGGGGAGATAGAGAAACATTTAAAAAATGATTACTTAAAAACATTTTTAACTGATTCAGAGGGAATATTTTACTGATTATTGGGTTGAAGCTCTGTAGCCTTCCCAACTAATTGTCTAAATCATATTTTTAAAATGTATTGATATTTAGGTTTTCCTATGGGGGCAAAAGGAATGCATTCATTTTGAATAGTATATTTTTTAATCTTTTTGCATAAACTAAAGTAATATGTCATTTTAAAAAAGATTTCCGTTCTTTTGGCAAGAAGCTCCTCCGTGTGTTGGTTTTGTTGAACCTGGATGTAACATCTGGAATTGATGCAGCCACTTTGTGCCATGAGTGAATCTAGCCTGAGGACAATTTCCTAAGGCAGGAAGGGGCCACCTTTTACATGATCCCTGTTTTAAGAGCTAAAGTAAAAAGGTCTTTCCCACACCCCAATTCCTTAGAAAAGTGAAATTCTCATGGTTGGCTTAAGATAATAAAGATTTCCCCACCAAGAGTCTTGGAATATGGAAGAAGTTGAATATTGAAATTATTAGGGTCTATTAGAATGGTGGAAGTGCACAAATGGCTCTTGGGTGGGCAACAGGATCTGCTCTGTGGCCACACTCTATGTCCAAAGCACCAGCAGCACCAAGGCTGACCACCTACAGGGGCTACCAAGAGGCACCTGCCCACCACCAGCACCCCAGTCAATGAAAGGAGAAGACTAGGAGAGATGAGAGAGCTTTGGGAGACTGCCGGGTGTATAGGAGAATCCCTGTCCTCTCATTTCTAAATGAAATGAGAAATGTCCTCTCATTTCTGCCACTAAAGCAGCAGAGTGCTTGATGTCATTGGAGGTTGGAGAAGGGGAGACAGGAAGACAAGGAACTGAGAAAAGGGTACCATTGGGGCAGCCTGGTTTTCTACTGTCTGGCAAAGCAAGTCTTCTGTGGGTCACGTGGACACTGTAGGAGATGACCAGGCTTGCCTGTCTTCACAGTATTCTGCCTCCAAAGGACTGGCATGGAGCAAGGGGATCCCAGCAACAAGGGGCTGTGGAATATGCTCCTGTGGTAGCAGCTGAAGATTTGCGGAAGCTGTTGGTTCAGAATTGAGTCTGCCATATTAGTTTGCACTGTATTAGGGAGACTCTGTAGAGGGATTCAGCCACATCCATAGAGTTAACAGAGAGAAGTGGGGAGTAACAGGGCTGGGTGGGGACTGTCGTTTTGCCATGGAAGATAGCCATTCCATCCCCCATCCCTTCTTCCCTGTCAGAGCCTGGAAGAGGGAAGGAGAAGTATAGAACAACCAGACTATGCTTTTCTCATCCACTCCAAGCCTCTATAGTCAAAGTTTTCATCTATGTTAGCTGGAAGAGAGAAGAGCTTTGAATCAAACATTGAAATTTATTCAGCAAAGAGATAAGACTATTTGAATAACAAAAAGTGTCAAAAAGATGTTTTGGAAACTGGAAGATGCCTCACTGCCCCAGTTTATCTCCTAACTCAGCCCAGTCTCTGTGTTCTGTCCTTAATAGCTGTTAGAAATATCCCTGTCTTTTCACGTTCAAGCTACCACCTCTGGGGTAGCACTGGCCCTCACCTCTCCTCGACTGGTTGATGACAGAACTTTTTGCCCACAGTGGTAATACCACTGTGACATATGCTCCTCTCTACAAGAGTACCCTCGTTTTCAAGCATGCCAAGATTTTCACCAGAATCAAGTGACCTAGATTTAAGAGCTCATTCTTCTTAAACTGACCATTTAAACTCTGAGTTCCAAATGTTCTCATCTATAAAAAGGGATATGCAGGGATAGTATAAGAAGTTAAGGTAAGTGAAAGTGCTTAATAAAATGTGAAATGATTTTCAAATTTAAGATAGTTTTCTGTCTCATCATTCCATTAACTTTTATTCCAGGGTCTACTTCCTCAAAGCCACATGACTTGACCAGCTATGCTTTGGAAGGCGAAGTCTCACGGGGATGTGCACTCATTCATCGTGATGGCACCAGTGACAACTCTCGAACTTAGGTATGATTCCCAACACAGGGCACATACTGGAGATGATGTGATGCAATGATTGTTACAGATCCTTCTTACCGTAAATTGGAAGTGATTCTGTTCTTTCAAGCCTTGTTGAATTTGAGCTTAGAAACAGTTTTGTTTTGTCAGAAAGTGA
>NW_012108141.1:3733021-3735739 GCF_000951045.1 Mandrillus leucophaeus | reverse complement strand
GTATAGAATTATGGGGTGCACAGTGATATTGTGATGAATATAGTGGAATAATTGAATTAAGCTAGTTAATATATCCATCATGTCAAATATTTATCATGTAGTCCTCCTGTTAAACTGAAACTTTGTACCCTTTCACCAATATCTCCCCATTCCCCTTCCCCCAGCCCCTGACAACCACCATTCTACTCTCTACTTCTATGATTTCAATGTTTTTTTAGATTCTACATGTAAGTGAGAACATGTATTTGTCTTTCTATGCCTGGCTTATTTCACTTAGCATAACTAAGTGTATCCATGTTGTTGCAAATCACAGGACTTTCTTCTTTTTAAGGCTGAATAGTACTCCATTGTGTATAAGCGCCACATATTCTTTATCCATTTATCGGTTGATGTACACTTAGGTTATTTCCATATCTTGGCTATTGTGAATAAAACTACAATAAACATGGGGGTGCTGATATTTCTTTGACATACTGACTTTAAATCCTTTGGATAAATATCCAGAAGTGGGATTGCTGGATCATGTGATAATGATCCAATTATTTCTTTTCTGATCAAGGTGGCCAGAAATGTTTTTGGTGTTGCTTCTTTGTCACTGACAACCTAGAACTCTGTGGACACATATTATTCCCTTTTTATAGATAAGAACATTTGGAACTCAGAGTTTAAGTGATCAGTTAAAGAAGTTAAAGAAGGATAAGTTCTCAAATCTAGATGTCCTGATGCCAATGTCTGTCATTCAGTGGATGTTAGTTGCACAGTGACTGTGCACAGGCACTTGCTGGCAGCAGGGCCACGGTGGTGAATGGCGTGGATATGAAGCTGGGGCAGGGCTGTGCCAAGTGTGGCCTGGGTCCTGTTGGTTTATCAGGGTCATTTGGGGCACTTGTACACATGTGGATTCCAGAGTCCAAATTACAGAATCAAAATTTCTAGGGATTAGAGTAGAGTAGCTGTCTGTTTAATCAACTTCCCAGGTGATTATGGTAGTTGCTAAAATTTGGGAAACATTTTTAATATGGTGATACCAGTCATAAATTAGTATGTGTATATAGTAGGAATGTATATATATCTAAATAGTAATAGTATAACAATAATGATAGTATAATAGTACAGTATATGTAATACGTAGTATGCCCAGGCGTGTGGATCACTTGAGGTTAGAGTTCAAGACCAACCTGGCCAACATGGCAAAACCCTGTCTCTACTAAAAATACAAAAATTATCTGGGTGTGGAGTGCATGCTTGTAATCCCAGCTACTTAGGAGGCTGAGGCACAAGAATCACTTGAACCAGGGAGGTGGCGGAGGTTGCAGTGAGCCAAGGTAACACTAGTGCACTTCAGTCTGGGTGACAGAGCGAGACTCCATCTCGATTAAATAAATAAATAAATAAGTAGTACGAGACAGGTAACATTTCTCATTAATAAACTTTGCATGGCATAAAATAGCATTTAACATGCCCATTCTGGTCACAAAATAAAATATTGGCCCTGTACTGGGGCCTGGAACAAAGAACCACACATGTGCCAAGCCCATTTGAATTTATCAGGCCATTGTAATCCTGCTCAGAGAATGAGTGCGTGGCGTCTCCACAGGAGAGAGAATAATTCGTGGGCTACTGTCATGCCAATGGATGTTGTGTTGACTATTCAGTTTTCTATACAGGAGCAGAAAAAGAAGGAATGGCCATGTGACTTACATCTATGGAAAACCTACTCTTAAGAGTTTTTCCAGGTAAGTTTATGATTCATACTTTGATACTGTGTTTCACTTTACTGCATTATGCCATATGCAATTCTGTTGAAAATCATTTATTTTAAAAAAGAAATAATACTTGCATTGGCTGAAAGTACTGGAATATCAAACTTCCTGTAAACTGCCTCTGTGAATCCCTCACAGCTGTCAGCTTCTTTGAAGTGGGATGGTGACTTTTGACCTTGGCTCACTCATTACGCTGCTGGAAGAGAAAGAGTTTTACCTTAGGCTGCTTTTTCCTCCTATGGAAACCGGTTTCTAAAGACAGAAGAGACATTCTCTAGAATGACATTTCTGACATGTGTGGTAGGTGGTTAGCAATTTGTACATAAATTTAGGATATTATCCTCTTCTGAATTAAAAATATATCTTACCCTTTCCCAGAGCCACTCAGTACAGAGGTCTCTGACTACCTTGGAACTCCCCTACATATTCCAAGAGCCTGTAATCCTATGTTAATAAAAATGGTCAATAGGCTTCAATCATCAATATTTATAGAGCATTTACCTGGGCCATGTACTTATGGCATATGGAAGATGCGAATGTGGGGAATGTATATATAGGTGTTTGGGATAATGAAAAAAGGAGACAGAAGCGGAATTACTATTCTGATGGTAACACAGGCAGTGTTTCAATGTGTTGTCTGTTGAATGGAATAAACGTCTTCTTAACTTCCTCTGCCTAATTGATGGGAAAGATACACTAGACAGCTTGGGCCAATTGAAAACATGAGTATCTTTCAATGTCCATGACTCCAGAAAAGCATACAATCTCTCTCAAACACTTAACAAATGCTTCCTCTATGTCAAACACTTGGTGTTCAGCCCTGAGGTCAGAAAGTAGAACTTTGGTAGACAGTAGTCCCCCTACCTTATTCATGGGGTGTATGTTCCAAGACTCCTAATGGATGCCTAAAACTGGGGATAGTACTGAACCCTATATGTACTAGGTTTTTTTTTTT
>NW_012108141.1:3731185-3732886 GCF_000951045.1 Mandrillus leucophaeus | reverse complement strand
ACCACCACAGCACTTGTTTACCTATGTAACAAACCTGCACGTCCTGCACAAGTATCCCAGAACTTAAAACAAAATTTAAAAAAATAATAAAAATTAGAAAGATAAAATACAGAAAAATAGAGGGAAAAAAATGGGCCTTGGTAAGAGTATTTACCTCACAGAAATGGACAAATGTCATGCGTCAGAACTTTATATTTTCCAGAAAGCTGGTTATAAAGCATTTACCAGCAGCACATCATTTTTAGTTTTAGGTGATTTTTTTTTTTTTTTAACCAGTGAAACAAAGTCCCTTTGCATATTAGGGAGGCAGCATGACCCCCTAGTTTCCATTCACTTAACGTACTACGGGCAGTCGCTGTTTTGGAGTTCTCTTCTAAGACCTCTTATGCTATAATCAAGGAAACATGTTGTCTTAGAAAATTTTCACCCCTCTGAGACACCTTGAGTAAAAGTATCCCTAGTTTGTACTTTTAAATTCAGGGCCAGGATGTATTGAGTTTAGAAACCTGAGTACATGTACTAAGGATGCTAAAATTTTGGTACCACAGACCACATCTTTTTTGTACATTGCATATTCCTGCAAGATACTTTGCTCATCTGAAGGCAAGAACAGAGCAATGGCCATGATTTAGTTCACTTTTAGACCCTAAGTAAAATTGAATGATGCAAGAAGATCAAATAAGCCTTTCTTTGTGACACATAGGAGAGTATGGCATAAAAGTGTGAAAGCCACAGACTTTGAATATAAACGCAGTCATGTAGATGTTAATACTCCGCGTATGTACCTTTGACCTACTTGCTGTAGGACCTCTGTCCTGCACCCGCAAAGGGCACCCTAATGAAACAATACTGTTGGCGATGTTTTGCTCTAGCCTTCTTATCAAAAGCATCACTGCGGTGCTGCTGAGGTTTTCTGTGAGGATGCTGCTCTGTCACCCTGAGCCTTCATAGTCTTGGAGCTATACTGTTGTCTGCAGAGCAGTTAGAGGGAAGGGCTCTTTCTCCAGTTTTCTGTCCCACTTCCTAAGACAATGTCCCCTGGGCTCGGAACAGGCATGCTTGTGTCCAGAGATGTGATCACACAGAGACGCCTCAATTTGGCACTCAAACACCTCTGCCATGGGTCCAAACAGTCTTTCCGCTTAGGTAGAAATGGGGAATTAACCACTCCCTCTGTTGACCTAATCATACTCAACAAATTGTTACTTTTTGCAAACAAAACAAAGTCCCTTTTCATATTACTGAGGCAGATAGAAGGCAATATAACAAGAAATACAGTGGAATTTATCCTGTTGTCCCAGAAGGGAGCTAAGATCTAAAGCTGACAAGCAAAAACACTAACAGTGTGTGTCCATTAAGATGATTTTCTAAGTAACCGAAATTGCTAGGTATAGGTTTTGTCTTGAGTAAGACCATCTCTGTATCTTCTCCCACTTGTTTGTATGGCTACTATAAAAAAGACAAGAGGTAACTGTTGGCAAGGGTGTAGAGAAAAGGGAATATGTACACTGTTGGTGGGAGTGTAAATTAGTACAGTCATTTTGGAAAACAGTATGGAGGTTACTCCAAAATTAAAAATAGAACTATCATGTGCTCCAGCAATCCCTCTTCTGGGTATACACCCCAAAAAAATGAAATCAATACTTCGGGCTGGGCACAGTGGCTCACGTCTGTAATCCCAGTACTTTGGGAAGCCGAGGT
>NW_012108141.1:3712218-3722845 GCF_000951045.1 Mandrillus leucophaeus | reverse complement strand
TCATTTGGGGCACTTGTACACATGTGGATTCCAGAGTCCAAATTACAGAATCAAAATTTCTAGGGATTAGAGTAGAGTAGCTGTCTGTTTAATCAACTTCCCAGGTGATTATGGTAGTTGCTAAAATTTGGGAAACATTTTTAATATGGTGATACCAGCCATAAATTAGTGTGTGCATATAGTAGGAATGTATATATATCTAAATAGTAATAGTATAACAATAATGATAGTATAATAGTACAGTATATGTAATATGTAGTATGCCCAGGCGTGTGGATCACTTGAGGTTAGAGTTCAAGACCAACCTGGCCAACATGGCAAAACCCTGTCTACTAAAAATACAAAAATTATCTGGGTGTGGAGTGCATGCTTGTAATCCCAGCTACTTAGGAGGCTGAGGCACAAGAATCACTTGAATCAGGGAGGCGGCGGAGGTTGCAGTGAGCCAAGGTAACACTAGTGCACTTCAGTCTGGGTGACAGAGCGAGACTCCATCTCGATAAATAAATAAATAAATAAGTAGTACGAGACAGGTAACATTTCTCATTAATAAACTTTGCATGGTATAAAATAGCATTTAACATGCCCATTCTGGTCACAAAATAAAATATTGGCCTTGTACTGGGGCCTGGAACAAAGAACCACACATGTGCCAAGTCCATTTGAATTTATAAGGCCATTGTAATCCTGCTCAGAGAATGAGTATGTGGCGTCTCCACAGGAGAGAGAATAATTCATGGGCTACTGTCATGCCAATGGACGTTGTGTTGACTATTCAGTTTTCTATACAGGAGCAGAAAAAGAAGGAATGGCCATGTGACTTACGTCTATGGAAAACCTACTCTTAAGAGTTTTTCCAGGTAAGTTTATGATTCATACTTTGATACTGTGTTTCACTTTACTGCATTATGCCATATGCAATTCTGTTGAAAATAATTTATTTTAAAAAAGAAATAATACTTGCATTGGCTGAAAGTACTGGAATATCAAACTTCCCGTAAACTGCCTCTGTGAATCCCTCACAGCTGTCAGCTTCTTTGAAGTGGGATGGTGACTTTTGACCTTGGCTCACTCATTACGCTGCTGAAAGAGAAAGAGTTTTACCTTAGGCTGCTTTTTCCTCCTATGGAAACCGGTTTCTAAAGACAGAAGAGACATTCTCTAGAATGACATTTCTGACATGTGTGGTAGGTGGTTAGCAATTTGTACATAAATTTAGGATATTATCCTCTTCTGAATTAAAAATATATCTTACCCTTTCCCAGAGCCACTCAGTACAGAGGTCTCTGACTACCTTGGAACTCCCCTACATATTCCAAGAGCCTGTAATCCTATGTTAATAAAAATGGTCAATAGGCGTCAATCATCAATATTTATAGAGCATTTACCTGGGCCATGTACTTATGGCATATGGAAGATGCGAATGTGGGGAATGTATATATAGGTGTTTGGGATAATGAAAAAAGGAGACAGAAGCGGAATTACTATTCTGATGGTAACACAGGCAGTGTTTCAATGTGTTGTCTGTTGAATGGAATAAACGTCTTCTTAACTTCCTCTGCCTAATTGATGGGAAAGATACACTAGACAGCTTGGGCCAATTGAAAACATGAGTATCTTTCAATGTCCATGACTCCAGAAAAGCATACAATCTCTCTCAAACACTTAACAAATGCTTCCTCTATGTCAAACACTTGGTGTTCAGCCCTGAGGTCAGAAAGTAGAACTTTGGTAGACAGTAGTCCTCCTACCTTATTCATGGGGTGTATGTTCCAAGACTCCTAATGGATGCCTAAAACTGGGGATAGTACTGAACCCTATATGTACTAGGTTTTTTTTTTTTCTGATACATGCATACCTACCTGCAATAAAGTTTAATTTATAAATTAGGCACAGTAAGAGATTAATAATAACAAAATAGAACAATTATAACAGCATGCCAGCATTACCACTCTTGTGCTTTATGGCCATTTTTAAGTAAAGTAAGGGTGACTTGAACACAAGCACTGTGACACCGAGACAGTTGCTCTAATAACCAAGAAGGCTACTAAGTGACTAAGGGCTGGGGAAGCATAGATGGTGTAGATGTGCTGGACAAAGGGATGATTCATGTCCCAGATGGGATGGAGTAGGATGGCATGAGATTTTACCACACAATTTAGAACAGTGCACAATTTATAACTTATGAATTGTTTATTTCTGTAATTTTCCTTTTAATAATTTCAGACTGTGATTAGCTGTGGATAACAAACTGCAGAATGCGAAACTGTTGATAGGAGTGGACTACTGTAACTCTGGACAATTTCCTCAACTCTGCCCAATATCAAAGGAAGATTCTTGCAAGCATTTCTGTAAATTGCAAAAGGTATATGTTCTATAAGCCTTTCCAACCACATTGGCCTAAAATAGAAATCTAGATAGACTGAAAATAGAAGTGGCTAAGTGGAAATTTCTTCAACCATGGGGGTAATTTTCATTTCTGGTAGTCATAAAAGGAAATTTTCTATCCTAGTCTTCCTGAGTTTGATTCACCTCCGTTACTACATTTAGTGGTTTTAATAGTAGTGAGCAGTGATTGCCATAGGAGAGTTCAGTTTTGTTCTTGTTTATCTATGCTTGAGAAGGGAGGGTTGGAAGTGTTCAGAGCCCATGAAATTAATCCAGGAAAAGAACCGGAGAAAGAGAATCTGTGAGAGTGGATCCAGAGAATGAAGATCGAGCCCAATTCATGTCTCAGGCTAGAGGGAACTGAGTATTCAAAAGACAGAATATTAGCTAGGTAGGTAGTTGTGGAGAGAAGCTCCCCTGTTGACATATACACATGTCAAGGACAAATAAGAAAAAATTACATATTTAAAAATAATTATTCTGCTGTGCTCTCTCAGCAGGCTCCAAGTATTCTCAGTGATGTGCTACAAACAGGAACAACTAAGCTGACCCAGATATGAAGACAGCAATGACACTGAACTGCCAGAACAGTGATCCTCAAAGGTGGACAGGTGTCACATCTGAATCCCTGGGCGTCAGGACCAATCAACTTCCCCACCTACCCCAACCGTGGCCACTCTTTCTAGTCATAGTTTATCTTATGCCTCAGGGGTGGGAGTGGGGTTAAGAAACAGGAGAAAGTATGTACCCAAATTCACAATCACATCTGATTGTTCACTAGAACTTTTTCTATGAAGACTAAATGGTGAGAATGGGGGAATGGTCCTGCGGGAAAATTCAGGGAAAATTCAGGTAGGTGTCATATCATAATATTTAATAAAAGAGGCATTTCCTTTTTTAATCCTTTGTAGGGTCAGAAAAGAAAAAAAAATTCAAGATATGCAAAGGAAGCAAGATTAAAGTCCCCTTGGCCATGGATACTGGTGCCCTACATTGTCCCAGCACCCTTTTGAGAGTGTGGATGAGGCTGAGTAGGTGGGCGTCGGCATCCCTTGAAAGCAGCAGGCAAGAACAGGGTAGTGACAAATGCTGGTCACAGTTCGTGGCAGACCTGTGTGAGGGCTGCCTCTCCATCCAGTTCCGTCTGCAGGCAGGAACAGAAGTTGTTTCTGGCTCAAGCCAGCCCCTCATGGCCGCCATTCCCTTATATGACCCTGCTCTGCAGGGCAATGTACCAGACAGTTTCATGTTCATTATCCTTGCAACCGATTACTCGGTGAGGAGCATCAGAGAACTGAAAGACAGACTGATCTTGACTTCAATCCTGGCTCTGCCTCTTACTAGTTTCATGACCTTGGGTATGTTACTTGTTTTCCTCGAGCTTTGTTTTACTAATCTTTGAAATGGTAGTCAATGGAGAATTAAATGAGATAAAACAGGTGAAATATTTGATACAGTATCTGGCACACAGTGGAAGTTGAATAATGATGGATATCAGTTTTTGTGAAGGATCCAATTAAGCCATTCTGTCTCTCCCTCCTATGAGCTACCGTTGTACCAAGTACCACTTCCAGTATTGTACCTACCCCTAAGGATCACTATTGTTTATTTTTGTACGTGTCTCCTTAGCTGGACTGTGAGCTTCCTGCAGAAAGAGAGCAAACCTTACAGCTTCGTATTCCTGAAACTGTAACCAGCACGTAGTATATACCCAGTGAAAGTTCGTCATATCCCCCACCGGCTCCTCTGCTGACTGAATGCACAAGGAATGAACAAAGGGGATGGTGGTGGGGAGAAATGAAACTAGAGATCTTCAGTTAACCAAAGGGAATGTTCCAACAGAGCCCACTTTTCTTGTTTTGACTGGTTCGGCAAGTAAGACACCAGACTTACCGGATATTGTTCAGAGCACTGTTGACTAACTTGTTAACAAGGGATGTCTGGGCTGCATTACAGCCAGACAGGGAAGGCTTGTTCAAGTTTCAATACTAGGTTCCTGAGTTAGGAGTGACTAAGCAGCAGCTGCCCCATACTGCCAAGCTACCGTGTGGTTTTCACACCATGTGTCACTTGCTGAAGAGGACGGAGTCCCCCCTAGAACTTCCCTCATTTCACTACCACCTACTGCAGCTGGGTCTGCAGTTTGTATGCAGGAGCTGTGGGGGTCAAACTATACTCCATTTGTGCCCAATTTTCAATTTCTCTCTAGACTCTTTTCCTCTCTGGACTTTAACCTTTGCTATAAAATTTCCCTAGAGCTTCAAAATTGTACCCCAAAGTGCCCCTGACTAACATCAAGCTTATATGAAGCTAATGTGTCAGTACTCTATTTACAGATGGAAAAATGAGTTATTCCACTGAAGCCAGGAAAATCCATGCTGGCACCCTAGCAGTCTGTCAGAAAGTCATTATTTCTCCACTGTCAGAGATCCTGTCCTGAATATGCAGCCTGGCACAGCATGTTATGGAGATAATACCCAAGTCCCTTGCCCAAGGCACTTGCTCTTACTTGTCGCACAGTGGAATTCTAAATCATCAATGCATATTTCCTGTTTTGTTAAGTCTCTTTAAGTTCATATTCAGCTGACCTGGCAAGAGATATGCAGTAAACTATGCTCAAAAACATTAGGACCAGAGATATAGCAAACTTTAGCAAAGATGAAAAGAACCATCCTGCCAACATATTGATTTTAAGAATAGCACTCTCTCACCAAATTTAATTATCTTGTTACTCAAAAATATTTTTTATATGTGATTTCATTGTGTCCCTTTGAGAACAGGGAGAACAAGTAGCTTATCTAGGATGGCATTGGTCCAGGCCTCTTATTCACAAAATATGTCAAATTTAGACTTTCACCTTAACTTCAAACTAGGTTATACATTTGGTCACTGAGATTCAGGATAGACGTGGAGAGGACTTTTTTTCTCGTGCAACTATACAATTATCCCATTATAAAACTGTACAACTTGAATTAAATTTTACAAGTCATCACACAATTATGTTGCATTAAGTTTATAGTGTTTCACAAGTGTTAGTTTATTAAATTTAAACACTCAAAATATACTATATTTTTGCAAGCCTGTTTTGACAGTTCCTCAGTCAAGGTACTGGGGCTCAACCTCTTGGAAGTGCTAGGTTTGAGTTATCTTTGTGATGGTAAATTCCAAGTCCACAGAAGAACCAGCAGGTATAGATTTCATCCCTCATGATGAGGCCTGCTGCGTGCCCTATGGAAGCAGAAAGATGATCACTCAAGTGCTTTGGGGCCTATTATAGCTTCTCAAATATTTTGAAGTACCCAAAGCATAAATGACCAGGTGTTTTACCACAAAAGTCTAGTTCTAAGAAAATATTCTTCAAGAGACTGTGGTGACCTATCATTAGTCATTGATTAGGTTTAAAAAGCCATTGCTTTGATGTCCACTGGGTGACACAGCGTCTCTTTCTCTGAGACTGGTGTAGGAAAGGAAAGGAGTGGCAGCTCTCAAGAAACCACAGAGCTAACGACAGCTTTCACCCATCAGCAATTCAAAGGCTTTGCTACCCAGACTGCTAGTTCTCATTTTTGTGCATGTTATGAGAAAGGTTCACACGATGTGGCTGAGGACGTTTAGGAATCAGCAGTGCAGCTTTCTGGACAGTAAGTGGCAGCCAATGACATCAGCAGCAACCTGCTCAGCAGACCTTGAGATTTAATCATGATTTAAGTAAACATTGTTTGCAATAATTTTTCATTAAATTAAAATTCCTGATCCACATTAACTAAGTCCCCCTGCTCCTGAGCATTCACACCTGAAGAGAGGTTTTAAATAACCAGAATCCTTAGATCAAGATTTTTATTGAATAAAGAAGCCTTTCTTCCAATTTTTAAAGCCAGGTTTCAGAGAACAGCTTTGATAAAGCCTCTGTTTCCAGTGGCCTGGTGGGATTCCGGGATGCAGTGATGCTGTGAGATGGTGGCCAGATGTGTGTGATTTGGAGCTCTCCTTCAGGAAAGCTTGCAAGTATTCATGAGCTCATGGCAACATGATGTGCTCAGCCAGCCATAAGCGTACTTCACTGGAAGTCTTTAAAGGAGAAAGAATCTTTAGAGCATATATTGGACTCTAGACAAGTGTAAATCATATTTGTCATGAAAGCAGCCTTAGGGTTGGGGTAATTGAATTTGATATTCTTGGATTGTGATGCCTAGTATTTCTCCTTCCTTTTGCCATTAGTGAAAAACACCTAGAGGAGGGAAAGCAGATCGGCATTCCCAACTTGTCTCCCAGCACTTGCCTGAGGGGCAGAAGTCCTTGACTGGACTTTCTGGCTTTTTTCCAGGCAGTTTCTTCCTGACCCCAGCTTTCCCAAAGGGTCGAGGCGCTAGATCTTCTGGGCTGATCACCATGCTCCTTCTCCCCGCTCAGCTCACTCCTCAGCATTTCCTGTGCCCAGAAACTCAAATTCAGGCATGGCTTCTATCCAGTGTCTCCAAACTCTTAAAAATGTCTCTTCTAAGGAGAACTCAGATTTTTAGAAGACTTTGAAACAAACTGAAGTAATTTTACTTTCTGTCAACTGTTGAGATTATTTTCATTTCTGGTAGCAGCTGAGGAAAGAGTATTACTTTTTGTATTTTTTGCCTATTAGAACAACGTCAGTGAAATATTTTACCTGAATGGTCTTCTTCCCTGTTCTCAACCCACAAGAGTCCCATTAAACTGTCTAATGAAGATAGGGCATGCTGGTGGACTTAGCACATGTTGGGGGAATGGTGAATAGACTAAGGCAATAAGAACAGAACTGTGATGTGAGAGGAGTTGGGAAGGTGCGTACTCATCAGTGGTTGGGATACAAATCCTGAATAGCCATCTATTGTGGCCACCACAGTCTTTGAGGAATAATATTTAAGGCTATCTAGGCCACAGAATCATGTTATTGGCCTGTGCTTTGGCCCTATACTTGAACGCAATGTTCTAAATCAATGGCACGGAATGGACCTCCACCATGGACTCCTGTTGCCCCTCCATTTTTGAAAACAATCTCAGTGGCATCCTTAGCCCATTTCCACTGGGTCTTACCTTGCCTGCCTGCCACTTTCTTAGTTTTAAAGGGAAGAAAGTGGGATTTAGAGGGCAAGGGTGTCCCATGTAGTTCCCTGCATGGGTTCACTGAAATCCCAAACAGCAACAAACAACAAAACAAATAAAACAAAGCAAATAAACAATAACAAATTCACCTAGCCCATGAAGAGTACCTTATAGATTGATGGTTATCTTTCATTGCTAACAGGTACCACTTATAATGGCCTAGAAAGGACCTTGATGGAGATAAGCACCTACAGCTTTCTCTGTCAGTCAGAGGGCTCAGTCAATGCAAATAAGAATTTGTGTGCTGTTTCATCTGGTAAAGTGACAACAAAGCCCCATTCTTATTGCAGCTGCCTCTGGGATCAAGGGAAATGAGAACTCAGTACCACGAGGTACACAAAAGGTACTGTACAGTAAGGCCCACATTGAAGTGCAGAAGGAAGTGAAGAGGAAGAAGTGATACATTCTGAAATGGTTGAAGAGTGTGTTCAGGAAAATTGTTCTCCATCCCTTCCTCTCCTTTCTTTCCTTCTCTATTGGAGGCAGTGGCTTACACAGTGGTCATGCTTGAGTCTGGCTTTCAAAACATGAGAGGGACAGGAATAAGGGAGCAAGAGGAGAACTGTGTTGGGAGATGAAGGATGGAAGGCATCACTCAGGGATTTTGCATCCCTACCACTGCATACCTTGGCTATATTGATCCCTGTTCAATTCCCATGGAAAGAGGTTGGGCCTAAATTTATTCAAGTGTTCCAGATGAATGAAAAATAAATCCCAAGAGCAATTTCTAGCCCAGGGCTTAAACTAGAAGCTCTCCCAATGGCCACCTTAATCTAACTGTGGTTCTTCCTTGGCTCTCTGACCTAAGGAAGAATTGAGGAGGGCACATGTCACAGTTAGATTATTCAGTTTGTCTAGAAGGAAGTATTTCAAGCCTTTGTTGCTTGCATTAAAAGCTTCAACCCCAATAACAGCATGACTATTATAATAGTACCTTCATCCATGACCTAGTTATGAGGACCTCCTTCTTGAATTTGGAGGGAATGGAGGAAAGCCTTGAAATTTTCTGAGTTTAGTTGGTGTTTCAAAAGTCCACATTCCTTTTGTTGGTTTTATTGTCTACATATCTTGGAATCTGGTAACAACCACCAACTCTTACCTACCCTCTGTCAATAACTTACTAATTAGAATCCCTGTCTCTTCCCTGGCCCCCTGCACCAATTCTTCATATTGGAGCAGAAGTATTTTTTAAAAATATGTTGAAGTAATCATGTTATCTCCCTTGCTTTTAACTTTCCATGTCTTACTGTTGACTTTAGGATAACAAACCTCTTACCATGACCTACAAGATCCTATCTGATCTATCTAGCCTCATCTTGCACCACTCTTCCCTTCTATATTCTCTTAGTTCCTACGTCAAGCTTCCCCCACACTGGTTTTATTTTTCCACCTGGAATGTACTCTCTTGCCCTTGCTCTTGCTCTCTCCCTCCTCACTTTCTATGAGAAGAAAAGCAAAGGATGAGTAGAAACGAACTGGACAAACATAAATTCCCCAGGAATGTCTCCCCTGATCCCACTGCCTACCTGGTCTAGGTCACCTTCCTTTGTTGTTGCATGGTCTCTTAAGAACAATACTGTTTCTCTTGGCGTGCTGCCCAGTTATTAATTATACATTCATCCAATATGCCACCCGACTATAGACTCCGTGAGGACAGACGCTTTGTTTGTTCACCAGGTCCAGCTTTATTGAATAAGTGGGTCAGCTCCAATGTATAGAGGGGGTGGGGGGTTCATCCTTGAGGGAGATCTACAAATGGTCAGAAGAGATCCGTCTGGGAGAAACAAAAGAAAATCCTCTTTCCACAGACTTTTAAAATTTCTATGTTAGGAGAGTAGAATGATTTTTTTTTTTTCTTTTCTTTTTTTTTCTGTTTTCCAGGCCACAAAAAAGCAAAGCATTGAGGAAAGTGAGAACTGAGGAAAAGGGCATTGGATTTGATGACTCACTACTCTCCTTTAGTGAACTTTAATAGAAGAGTTTCAGTAGAGTAATAGAAACCAAAATTGCAACCAGTTCAATGAGTAGGAGGCAAAGAAATGGCAGTGAACATAGATTATGCTTGAAATGAATGTGAGAGATGAAACAGCTGACTTCAGAAAGCAGCGGATTCAACAGGAGATTGTTTAACTGGTTGACAATTTTCGTGATAAGAAAGACTAGAAAAGGTCTATAGGCTAATGGGGGAGAGGATACTGGGAAAATACTGTAGAGGTTTGGGAATGTTTTGTCCTCAGATAGGAGGAAAGAGAGAAGGTACATGGCACCTAATACATACTCACTACATATTTGTTGAATTAAAAAGGATCTAGTTTGGAGGATGCTAACTCCTATGGGGAGTAATAGTGTAATAATTAAGTCAAGTCTTAGCAAGAGGTGGTGCCTGGGAGAACTCAGGTCTCATGTGAAGGGGTCCCAGGATCCCTTGAACCAGGCACTTGTCCCCATGCAGGAATATAGAGCCATTGACACCAGAGATTCTGATGGCAAAAACTGGATTTTTGTGGGAGATCTCTTTATTTTTAAACTTTGACAACTGTTTTAAACAACGTTAATCAAACAAAATAGCCAATATTCAGTCAATTGGCAACCACTTGGTAACCTGTATTTTCACACCTATTTCTCTAGATTATACTTGCTTGATTGGCATTTAACAGTTTTATTGAAATATAATTTACAAATACAATTCACCCGTTTAAACCATACAATTCAACTGTTTTTAGAAATTTCCAGATATGTGTAACCATCACCACAGAGCATTTAAAAATATTTTCATGATCTCAAAAAGAAACCTGGGGTCCTTTAGCTATCACTCCCCTATTTCCTCCCTCCCCCAACCCCAAGCAACCACTAACCTACTTTCTCAATACATTTGCTTATTCTGGGCATTTTGTTTGAATGGAATTGTGTAAAATGTAGTTATCTGTGACTGGCGAATTTCACTTAGGGGATAGGTTTTTGTTTTTGTTTTTAAGTAAAGAAGTGAGAATGTGAAAAATTTGGAGGGATTTTGATCTCAGTGAAAGGAAAGGCTGGGGGTCTCATCACAGGAGAAGAGGAGAGGAAAAGGGAGGAGGGAAGGTGGGAGGGGAGGAGAGGGGAGGGG
>NW_012108141.1:3690633-3711686 GCF_000951045.1 Mandrillus leucophaeus | reverse complement strand
ATTTATTCTATATTCTTTATTTTTAAATTTATTTGTATAAAATTATGGGGTAAAAGTGAAATTTTGTTACATGCATAGATTGCATGGCAGTCAAGTCAGGGTTTTTAGCAGATCTATCACCCAAATAATGTAATTGTAGCCATTAAGTAATTTCTCATCATTCATCCCCTTCACACTTTCTTGCCATTCCAAGGCAAGAGCCCTTAGTTTTAATAATCAGCCTGCACCTGGCTGATAGTCAGCTGGTTTGTACAGTTTGGCTGCATCAGTGGTTTACACAGCCAAGGTCTGATCTGACTATCTGTCTATGCCTGGTCTGTTGTTAGGAATGATAAATATCACCCTGGATTGACATAGCTATTTTTCAGGATGTTACCCTCGAGTAAGTCCTTGGTTCTAGTCCAGCATTGCTCATAACAGGCAAAAAAGCAGAATAATCTGAGGCTTCCTGAGTGCTTAGCCCTAACACATTTGGGGCTATTTGGTTGTACTAAAGAGATTGATCTAAAAACCTTCTCTGCAAAGAAGTAGAGCATTTTCAGGTAGCAGCGTACATCACTTTTAAAGGGGTAGCAGGTCTAATTTCAAGGACTTGGCACTCATCAGAATTAAAAAAAATAAAAAGTCCTTAACAGCATGCCAGGGAGACACAACTTTGGAATTTTTAGTAAAACCACAGAGTAGAGGAGTGTCTATAAAATATGCAGTATGAGTCAGACACATAGCTAATAGGGATTACTAGATTTCTGGGAACTCCAATAGCATAATACATTGAGAAAACCTTAACTTTCTAATTAGAATATAATTCATTCTGAAGAGGGTCACTTCACAAAGTGTTGAGGCTGCAACTGGATTAAAGGACAACCTTGGGGAGGCAAACGGCCTGCATCCTTAGTGGGGTGAGCAACAGCAGCAACACTTCCTCATCAGGAAAATGGTCCTTATTCAGCTTTCCAAAATTCCACCCAGAGATTGACTCCTTAACAGCCTCTGGGGGGTTGGGAGGAAAACAAACATTTTGTTTGTGTAAACTGACATTAGTTGGAATTGGATAAGTAGCTGAGGGCCAAAGTGAGGGTGCCTTCAGTGAGACAGTGGGGCATTTCCCAACAAATGTCAGTTTGGAGACCATCCACAGCTGATGGCAGCTCTTTTCCACACAGTCCAGGCACTCAAGGCCCTATGGCCTCACTCTTCTGCCATCCTCAGAGTGTAGCCCTTGCAGTGGCTGGAGTTCCAGCCTCAAGTTCTTATTTGCTGTGGCAAGATCAAAGAAAAGATGATGAAGGAAATTCACAATGCACCTTCGGTCTCAGAAACTGCCGTGTGACACTTTGGCTCACATCTTATTGGCCAGATGTTACAGAGAGTTATCAAGCCATATTCAGCTGCAAGAGAGGTTGGAAACCATTACCTTTATTCTGTATGATTCTATACCAGGTAAAATTTGGGGGTGTGATTATGTCGGGAGACCAGAGAATAAGAATGCTGTTGCAGAATTTTTGCTCCTTAGTTCAGCTAAAACTGGGTTCTTGTCACACAACCAGGAAAGATTAGGCATATGGACACATTGAAGGGTGAGTAGGGTGGAATTTATTGGGAGAGAAAAAGAAAAAAGTCTCAGTAAAGCAAGGGTGTCCTGCTAATAGGTACCCACCTCACAGATTGACTCCAGGCTACCACACATGACCTGAAGAGGCCAGACTCTTCCCCCCTACAGAAGGCATGAACTCCCCGTGGCTCCACCCCATTCTCCCAGGGCACAGGTGGGTCGGAGATTCTCCAGAGACCCTCCCCCTTATCTGCCTCCTGCATCTATCATTTCCCGCCTAAAGGACTACATCTAACTGCCATTAGAACAAGGATAAGGATAAGGATGAAGGCTGATCTTAACTGCTCCCTGCTGACAGGGGGCGCTGTTTTGGGAAGACAGCAGTCAGAGCTCCCTCAGAGGGCTATCTAAGGGTCCCTGGCAAACAGGGCAATTGTCTGTGGCTTCAGTTGCATGACTGTTTGGAGTTTGATAGTCTAAAGGTGAGAAAAGACAAACCAAGTTATTAGGAAACAAACATCAAAATGAAACAAGGCAGGTGGATAAGGCCAGCTCAAGAATCCTGAGGCCTTTTACCAGTTTGCACAGGGAGAGGGAGGCCAAAAGCCTGACTGGTAAAAAAAAGACTTTTACTCTTTTGCCAGCATGTCAGGTTTCTGGGTTCCCTTCCCCCAGGCCCAGTCCTAAGCCAACCAGTTTAAGGTTTGGGAAATTGAGTTTTCCCAGTTTGGAAGATGCATCTGAGGCGAGTGTCCCACAGTATGGAGACATGATTACCTATCAATGAAGCGAGGACAGAGGAGGAAGAAGGGAAAAATGAGGTTTTTTCAAAGGAGTCCCAGGGGTTCAGGATGCATTCAAAAGGGGTAAAGTCTGAAGGGGAATAGCTACTCATCTAGAAAGAGGGGAGCAGTTCTCCCTGGTTCCCATCTCTTCCTAGCAAATACCTGAGGTACATGAGAGAGAGAAAGTGAGACTTTCCTCTTTCTTTCTTCTGTTCTTATATCCCTGAGTCCTAGTGACCATTACAGGGTGCTACTCATGGGTGTCAAAGTGGCTTTCACTCATGTTAACAGAAAAGCCTAGGTGGTGGGAATATCCACTCTTACCCATGTATGTCCTGTCTCCACTGCTGTCAATAGTCTTTGCATTTCCTAGACCTCATTTATGCCATGGATACTAGCATAACCTTTATCCATGAAACAGGAAGCTTGGCTTAATCGGTAGGAATTAGTCACATTCACCTGCGCTGTGCCTTTTAACTTCCATTATTGTCTGCTTCTGGATCCCTCAGATCCAGTTTTCTTTCTTAGGGCTTCAACCTAAAGCTTTCAATAGAGTTTGGGACCAAAAATGTGTCTTGGTGGGGGTTGGATGGACTCCTTATTATAAGCCAAATGCTAAGGTGAAGCTGTGGAATTGAGTACTCCTCCAACAAGGCAGATAAAAGGATGTCCTGTGACACACCCAGATAACTGGTGGCTATGGTTATGCTTGCTAAGATTTTTTGGGTGCATGATGTTTGGCTTTGGTTAGCTCCCTTGCTCTTACCTCCCAAAAAGAAAACCTTCAGGTGATGAGCATCCTATTTATTCCCATCACCTGGCAAGATTTGCAGGATAATTTCTCAGAACTAGAATATTGATCCAGATTTTTACATAACCCATAAAAGCTATTTATGCTTTTGTTCCTTCTGAGCTGCAGTCAGAGATTGCTGGATGGTTCACAGGAATAAGCAGGGTTAGTCTAAAATGTAGGCAAAAACTTTAAAACAACTAATGAGTTTGGAATTTAATGACAAATGTATGATGTTTTGAAACATATTTTCTCTCTCTCCAGTCCTCATTTTTGCTAAAAACAAATCATGATCTGACTGAGTTGTTTGCAAAATAGACTTTAGTCTTATAAGACTTATACTTGGCCTGATTATTTGCATACAGTGCAGCAAGAATAAGTTTTTTAAATAGGCCTTTTAGATTGACTTTGATGGAACTCTGTTTCACAAGGAATTTCAGATAGGAGTTTCTAAAGCTGAGCCCATCCATGGGTTTTTATCATCAAATACCTATGATGAGTTGGGTAATCCTCTCCTCTTAAGGTCCCAGGATAAACCTGGAGCTCCTGGGTCTGTCAGAAAGTGACATTTTCCACTTAACACAGGTCAGGAACCTTGTACAGGGACTGTGTAAACAAGGTATGAGGCCAGTTTTCCCAAGGGGCTTTTATCAGCTTTGCAAGAAAATGGATTCTTATCACACTGATGCAAACAATTATGTTGCCATAAATTAAGAATACTCACAAGTAGTTTCAAAATTCTGGAGAAGCCAGGCAGAGAGACAAATATGTTCCAAATTTTGTTCACAGGAGTATAACTTACTCAATTATTAAAGGCCATAAACAGCTCAAAATAAGTTTCCTTGACTCTGAAGAACAAAGCAAGGATCAGCAATGTTCCAAGCAAAAGTAAAAAAAGATAACTTCAGTTTTCTATTAGTTCAGTCCATCCAGTTAACTCTTGTTTTGCTTGATATTCATAAACATTTCAACTCTTCATGAGTCCTGTACATTTTTCCTTTATTCCAATGTCATCATCTCCAAAATTATCAGAAACCTGCATTTGACAGTACCTGTCAAAGTTCTGTAGCTGATTATAAACCATCTTTTGAAGAGGATCAAAACAGTACAATTGTCTGTGAGCAACAAAATGTCCAGGGTAGTTACAGCCAGTAACATGATTGACAAAGAAATTTGGTTATCTCTGTGGTTTACAATAACTTAACATAACAACTTTAATTGTGATCAATAGCATATACTCAGACATTAGAATTTTAGAAATCCCATACAATTTTGGAACATATGTTAATATTTTTCACTAAAATATAACCTAAAGAAGATTGAACATCATTTTGGCAATCCCATGTACCTAAACATGCCAGATAATCCTGTTTACCTCTCTTCTGAATGCTCTAGGGGCCCTCTGTAGCATTCAAAAGCTAGGTGTCAGGAAAGACAATTTTGAAACTGAAGTTTGATTTTGGAAAGCCTGTTAAATGTTGGAGGTTTACATGGAATACTATGCAGGCATAAAAAAGGATGAGTTCATGTCCTTTGCAGGGACATGGATGAAGCTGGAAACCATCATTCTCAGCAAAATATCACAAGGACAGAAAACCAAACACTGCATGTTCTCACTCATAAGTGGGAGTTGAACAATGAGAATGCATGGACACAGGGAGGGGAACATTACACTCCAGGGCCTGTTGGGGTCTGGGGGACTGGGGGAGGGATAGCATTAGGAGAACTACCTAATGTAAATGATGAGTTGATGGGTGCAGCAAATCAACATGGCACATGTATACCTATGTAACAAACCTGCACATTGTGTACATGTACCCTAGAACTTAAAGTATTATAATAATAAAAAAAAAGTTGGAGGTTTAAACCACTTGATGTTATTAGATAGAATTCCAGATTTCCTTATTTACTTTGCCAAAATGATGACTCAGAAATTTTAAAAAAGCAAAAATCTTTTATAACCCTTTACAAATTTTGCTTAAGAGCAGATTTAGTGCCTTAAAAGTACCTTGTTGTGCTTTTATTTCAATGCTTAATTTACAGGAAAACTATACAATAACCTTTTGAATTTAGTTAATATGTTCACACACAGAATTTCTTTTGCAAGCTAATTTTTACAACACTTTCACAACTTGTTTGAACTTTTAGCATTATCTTTTCTTTTCTTTTTCTTTCTTTCTTTTTTTTTTTAAAAGACGGAGTCTTGCTCTGTCACCCAGGCTGGAGCGCAGTGGTGCAATCTCAGCTCACTGCAAGCTCCGCCTCCCGGGTTCACGCCATTCTCCCACCTCAGCCTCCCGAGTAGCAGGGACTGGTTAATTGTTGTATTTTTAGTAGAGACAGGGTTTCACCATTCACAGGATGGTCTCGATCTCCTGACCTCATGATCCGCCCACCTCGGCCTCCCAAAGTGCTGGGATTACAGGCATGAGCCATCACGCCTGGCCAGCATTATCTTTTCTAATTCAAAAAATCCTTTAGCCCTAGATAAATATTTACATTTTGAAGACCTCTACATTTTGTCAATAATCTTTAAGGCTGTTTTTATTTTCAAAGATTAAAGTTAAATGAACTTAAAGGGTACCACAGCTTTTATCTTCCCTTTAAAAAAATATTTGATCCAAGCACTTATTCTTCTTTAAGTCAATTAATTAGAGCTCCTTGTTATAGACATCACACACACAACAGATGTATAACTACACAGACAGGCAGAAGAAAATCCAGTAGCCATAAGATTTTTCATTGTAAGAATGTTCCTCTAAGACTAGTGGCCAACCCCAATCCAATCAGCTCATTCTGTAATCAGCCCATTCCCAATTTCTATCTTTTAGGTGCCCAATAGCACCTTTTCAAAAATTTAAATAAAAGAAGAAAGAAATATTGGCCTGTGCGATTCCTCAAGGATCTAGAACTAGAAATACCATTTGATCCAGCCATCCCATTACTGCGGATATACCCAAAGGATTATAAATCATGCTGCTATAAAGACATATGCACACATATGTTTATTGCGGCACTATTCACAATAGCAAAGACTTGGAATCAACCCAAATGTCCATCAGTGACAGACTGGATTAAGAAAATCTGGCACATATACACCATGGAGTACTATGCAGCCATAAAAAAGGATGAGTTCGTGTCCTTTATAGGGACATGGATGCAGCTGGAAACCATCATTCTCAGCAAACTACCGCAAGAACAGAAAACCAAATACCACATGTTCCTACTCATAGGTGGGAAATGAACAATGAGATCACTTGGACACAGGAAGGGGAACATCACACACTGGGTCCTACTGTGGGGAGGAGGAGGGGGAGGGATAGCATTATGAGATATACCTAATGTAAATGATGAGTTAATGGGTGCAGCACACCAACATGGCACTTGTATACATATGTAACAAACCTGCACGTTGTGCACATGTACCCTAAAACATAAAGTATAATAATAAAAAAAAGAGAAATATTGGCCTGTGGTAATAATGACCCACTGTAAGAAACTGCTATTAGCCATCCCTGAAAGTGTATGTTCTACCTAGCTATTACACACAAAGGCTAAAAGTTCTCTCATAATGCAAAGTAATTTCTGATACCCCAAAAGTCAAAAAGGTGAGGTAACATGATACAAAATATAGGACAGCCTTAGATTTTGAGAGGGACCTGTCTACTTTCAATTACTGGGGTTCCATGAAGAAAGCAGGTTTTTCCCAAAATGGGATCTGTGTCACCTTCTCTGTTTTCCCCAAAGAGTTCTAGGCTGTCAGAAATTAGAGGAGGTCTTCTCATTGGGCATTGAAGGTGGCAAGAAGACAGACTGGGGAAATAATCCAGTTGACTGAGAAGAAAAACAAACAAACAACAACCAAAAAAAAACAAGAGCCAAGAAAAGAAAAAGCATAAAATCTTTTGTTTTATATATATATATATATACAGTTTGGATATCCATTTTTAAGATGACTTTTAACCATACAGCTCTTTAAAAAATCCCTTTATATCTCTTATTACTAGACACTAGCTAGGACAAACAGCCAACACCTCTGGCTTTTAAGCAAGCCCTTTGTTTTCCTCAAAGATATTTTTCTAATTGAAGCCAATAAGCCTTAAGGTTATGACTTAACCACAGATGCACAAGGTGTCTCTAAACAGATGGCACATGGTTTTCTCAAGACCTAGAATCACCCCTAATGTCCCTCAAAGAAAAGGAAATTCAAGTCAGGAAATCAGAAGCTGTCCATGGAGGGGAAAAGAATAAATAAATTGTAAAAGTCTCACAGGTATCAAACCACAAAGAATTCATTTCCTAAGCCAGGAATTGAACCCAGGCCACCATCATGAAAAAGCAAAGCCTTAGCTACTGAGGTATAGCCTGAAGTGAGTACTATGTTGTTTTTCCTAAATCCGTATTTTAAACCATACTTTAAGTAACATCTGAATTGGCCAATTTTTAAAAAAAATAAAAGCATATCTTCTTTGGCATATTTTATATACAGAATTACATATGAATTTTTAGTAACCTTAAATTTTAGTGAACTTAAGTCATGTGAACTTGAAAAATGCTTGAACTTATTTACTTAATTTTTGGGCACACTTATTTATAAGCCAATTTGACACTCTGTAGATACAATATATGACATAATAAATATAAGTACACATAAAACACATTTATATATATATATATACACATACACACACACACACACACACGTAAAAAAGAAGATCCAATAGCTTTTTTTCTTGGAACTCTTATCTTGAGATAGTAACACAAACTATTTCATAATGTAAGTAGATTCGAATTATTTATCTGAGAAAATTTCTTTTTTTTAAAATTTAACTTTTAAGTTCAGAGGTACATGTGCAGGTTTGTCATATAGGTAAACTTGTGTCATAGGGGTTTGCTGTACAGATTATTTCAACATCCAGGTATTAAGTCTAGTATCCATTAGTTATTTTTCCTGATTGTCTTCCTTCTCCCACCCTCCATTCTCTGATAGGCACTAGTGTCGGTTGTTTCCCTCTACATGTCCATGTGTTCTCATTATTTAGCTCCCACTTACAAGTGAGAACATGTGGTATTTAGTTTTCTCTTCCTGTGTTAGTTTGCTGAGGATAATGATCTCCAGCTCCATCCATGTTCCTGCAAAGGACATGACCTCATTCTTTTTTATGGCTGCATAGTATTCCGTGGTGTATATTTACCACATTTTCTTTATCCAGTCTACCACTGATGAGCATTTAGGTTGATTCCATGTCTTTGCTATTGTGAATAGTGCTGCAATGAATACATATGTGCATATGTTTTTATAACAGAACAATTTATCTTCCCTTTGGTATACACATAGTAATGAAATTGCTGAGTCAAATGGTATCTCTGTTTTTAAGTCTTTGAGATATCACTTCACTGTCTTCCATAATGGTTGAACTAATTTATCCTAACAACACTTTATAAGCATTCCTTTTTCTTCGCAACCTCACCAACATCTGGTTTTTTTTTTTGTTTTTTTGTTTTTTTTTTGACTTCTTAATTATAGCCATTCTGACTGGTGTGAGATACTATCTCATTGTTCTCGAATGATTTGCAGTTCTCTAATGATCAATGATGTTGAGCTTTTTTTCATATGATTTGCAGTTCTCTAATGATCAATGATGTTGAGCTTTTTTTCATATGATTGTTGACCACATGTATGTCTTCTTTTGAAAAGTATCTGTTCATGTCCTTTGCCCACTATTATTATTATTATTATTATTATTTGAGATAGGGTCTCACTCTGTCACCCAGGCTGGAGTGCAGTGGCACAATCTTGGCTCACTGCAACCTCCACATCCCAGGTTCAAATGATTCTCATGCCTCAGCTTCCTGAGTAGCTGGGATTACAGGTGTGTGCCAACACTCCTGGCTAATTTTTATATTTTTAGTGGAGATGGAATTTCGTCATGTTGGCCAGGCTGGTCTTGAACTCCTGACCTCAGGTGATCCACCCACCTCAGCCTCCCAAAGTGCTGGTATTACAGGTATGAACCACCATGCCCAGCGCTTTGCCCACTTTTTAAAGGGGTTGTTTGATTTTTTTTTCTTGTAAGTTTATTATAGATACTGGATATTAGACCTTTGTCAGAGGCATAGATTGCAAAAATTTTCTCCCATTATGTAGGTTGTCTATTTACTGTTGATAGTTTCTTTTGCTGTGCAGAAGCTCTTTAGTTTAATTAGATCCCACTTGTCAATTTTTTCTTTTGTTGCAATTGCTTTTGGTGTCTTCATCAAGAAATCCTTGCCCGTTCCAGAACGGTATTGCTTGTATTTTCTTCCAGGTTTTTATAGTTTTGAATTTTACATTGAAGTCTTTAATCCATGTTGAATTAGTATTTTTTTATAAGGTGTTTAAGGAAGGGGTCCAGTTTCAGTGTTCTGTATATGGCTTGCCAGTTATCCCAGTACCATTTATTGAATAGGGAGTCCTTTTTCCATTGCTTGTTTTTGTCAGTTTTGTTGAAGATCAGATAGTTGTAGGCACGCTGCCTTATTTCTCAGTTCTCTATTCTGTTCCATTGGTCTATGTGTCTGTTTTTGTACCAGTCCCATGCTGTTTCAGTTACTGTAGCCCTGTAGTATAGTTTGAAGTTGGGTAGCATGATGCCTCCAGCTTTGTTCTCTTTGTTTAGGATTGCCTTGGCTATTTTGACTCTTTTTTGGTTCCATATGAATTTTAAAATAGTCTTTTCTAGTTCTGTGAAGAATGTCCTTGGTAGTTTTATAGGAATAGCATTGAATCTATCAACTGCTTTGGGCAGTATGGCCATTTTAATGATATTGATTCTTCCTATCCATGAGCATGGAATGTTTTTCCATTTGTTTGTGTGATCTCTGATTTCTCTGAGCAGTATCTTGCAGTTCTCCTTGTAGAAGTCTTTCACCTTCCTGGTTAGCTGTATTCCTAGGTACTGTGTGTGTGTATGTGTGTGTGTGGCAGTTGGGAATGTGATTACATTCCTGATTTGGCTTTTGGTTTGACAGTTGTTGGAGTATAGGAGTGCTAGTGATTTTTGCATATTGAGTTGGTATCCTGTGTCTTTCCTAAAGTTGTTTATCAGCTCAAGGAGCTTTTGGGCTGAAATTATGTGGTTTTCTAGGTATAGGATCATGTCATCTGCAAACAGGGATAGTTTGACTTCCTCTCTTCCTATTTGGATGTCTTTTATTTCTCTCTCTTGCCTGATTCCTCTGGCCAAGACTTCCAATATTGTGTCAAATAGAAGTGGTGAGAGAAGGTATCCTCGTCTTGTGCTGGCTTTCAAGGGGAATGCTTCCAGCTTTTACCCATTCAGTATAATGTTGACTGTGGGTTTGTCATAGATGGCTCTTATTATTTCAAGGTATGTTCCTTCAGTACCTAGCTAAACTTGTTTCTAATTTGAATTTGCTCCAATTGCTTAAAAGGCACCTCAGTGACAAGTCCTTTGGGATTCACCATTGTCCCCATGTCTAACAAAGATCTCTGCTAGATATGGAAGTTTTTCTAAGTCTGTCAAGAACCCAGTTATTTTCCCTGCCAATTTTTCACCTCCTATAGCAAAGCATTAAATAAAGTGACAATAAGAAAAAAAAAATACTGTTACAGAAAAATGAAAACTTTAGGGTAGAAAACAAGAAAAGGCAAAACTAAGATTCCCCTGGGGTGGGACTGTAACCCACAATCCTAGAGATAATGCCAATTCCGAACACCACAGAGCATTTAGGGGGCAGTAAACAGAACCAAATGCCAAAAAACCCAAAATACCCAAGTATCAGCCAATGAAGATCCTCACACCAAATGCCAAAAACCCCAGAGCATCTCCAGGCTGGCCAACAGCACACACCAGAGGCATGAGACCTAACACAAGTGGGGCCACAGAACAACATGACTCTGGCATCCTAGGGAAAACAGAATGGGGGACCTCTCACAACAAAGCATCCTGCCTTAAACAATTGCCCAAAGAGCAAAAGAAGACAATAAATGCCACAATGAAATGAGCATAAGCATACATTTTGGCACTGAGAGGAGAAAAGTAAAATGGCTGGTCGTTAGAAACTAAAGAGAAAAGGTCTGAGAGAAGAGGTGACAAAGGGGGTTATAAAGAACATGGTTGGCCAGATGTGCTGCTATGGGGCACCCAGACAATGGGAGACTGCAAACAGGCTACCAAGCGCCAGAAGTCTCGTGGCCACTTCTCCATCTGTCCAAAATAAAGAATATAGGAAAGGACAGAGGAGCCAAAATCGAAGATAAAAAAGGATAGTGGGTTGAATCTGAACAAAAGGACACACGCCCATCTGTCAGGTCTGAATGGTACTGATCAGTCTTAATTTGAAGTCCAAGAGGAGGTCTCCGTTGTCCTTTTGTGTTTACCAGAAATGATGTCACAGGGTTAACCCCAGAATTGGGGTTCAGCCTGGGAGTCCATTTGGGTTATTGGCTTCATGAAGGAAGGAATTCAAGAGCCAAGGGCAAGTGGACAGAGTAAAGTGAAAACAAGTTTATTAAGAAAGTAAAGGAATAAAAGAATGGCTACTCCATAGGCAGAGTGGCCCTGAGGGCTGCTGGTTGGCTATTTTTATGGTTATTTTTGAACATATGCTAAACAAGGGGTGGATTTTCATGAGTTTTCTGGGAAAAGGGTGGGGAATTCCAGGAACTGAGGGTTCCTCCCCTCTTTAGACCATACAGGCTAGCTTCTGAACATTCCCATGGCATGTATACACTGTCATGGTGCTGGTGGGAGTGTCTTTTAGCATGCTAATATACTATAATTAGCATATGAGCAGTGAGGATGACCAGAGGTCACTTTTGTCACCATCTTGGTTTTGGTGGGTTTTGACCAGCATTTTTTACTGCATCTTGTTTTATCAGAGGGGTCTTTCTGACCCGTACCTTGTGAAACCAATCCTGCCAAACTCCTATCTTAACCTCATGCTGCTTTAGTTGTTAACAGAGTTCCTCACGTAGGAGCAACATCTTCCTTCCCTTTGTGAAAAGTCTCTGACTGGACTTTAAACAACGCCAGTATTTGTGGGGAGAGTTGCTACTCTTAACTTTATATAAAGATTTGGGACATGTCTTGGAATCCCAGTGTCATGTGTGTCCGTGTGAAGAGACCACCAAATAGGCTTTGTGTGAGCAATAAAGGGTTTTAATCACCTGGGTGCAGGCCGGCTGAGTCTGAAAAGAGAGTCAGCAAAGGGTGCTGAGATTATCATTAGTTCTTATAGGTTTGGGATAGGAAGTGGAGTTAGGAGTAATTCTTTGTGGGCAGGGGGTGGATCTTACAAAGTACATTCTCAAGGGCGGGGAGAATATTACAAAGTACCTTCTTAAGCGGGGGTGGGGGGTGGGGGGGTGGAGGAGGATATTACAAAGTAACTTCTCAAGGGTGGAAAGGGTGTATTGTCACAAAGTCAATTGATCAGTTAGGGTGGGGCAGATCACAATGGTGGAATGTCATCAGTGAAGGCAGGAACTGGCTATTTTCACTTCTTTTGTGAATCTTCAGCTGCTTCAGGCCATCTGGATGTATATGTGCAGGTCACAGGGGATATGATGGCTTAGCTTGGGCTCAGAGGCCTGACACCCAAAATTACCTTAAATAACATAATTTGTAACCTAACTCAAGAAGTACAACTGGTTGGATATCTAAAACTATTCTTTTCTTTTCTTTTTTTTTTTTTTTGAGACGGAGTCTCACTCTGTCGCCCAGGCTGGAGTGCAGTGGCCGGATCTCAGCTCACTGCAAGCTCCGCCTCCCGGGTTTACGCCATTCTCCTGCCTCAGCCTCCCGAGCAGCTGGGACGACAGGCGCCCACCACCTCGCCCGGCTAGTTTTTTGTATTTTTTAGTAGAGACGGGGTTTCACCGTGTTAGCCAGGATGGTCTCGATCTCCTGACCTCGTGATCCGCCCGTCTCGGCCTCCCAAAGTGCTGGGATTACAGGCTTGAGCCACCGCGCCCGGCCTCTAAAATTATTCTTAAGGTTGTGTTGTTACTTTTTGTAGTGATTGGTTAATAAGTTTTACTCCTTGCTATAAAGAGGGTAATTTACGATTAAAAGAGCCAAGGAAGTACACTCTAATATTAGCGGGTGAGGGGACAGGAGGCTCTGAAGTAGCCTAGTAGTTTATGTCTTACTAAGAGAAACAAAAGCTACAAATTGAAAAGGAAATTTAAAGATCCTCAGTACTCACATTTTGCACTTCAAGGACTTTAAAAAAAATTATAACAGGTTTGATGGTAAAGTTTATCTTATGTAAAATTTTATTGCTATAATCTAATTTTTAAAAGGAGAAAAAAAATGTATGGTCCAAGAGATAAAAACAGCAATAGTTTTAGAGTTGAAATGTCTTAAATTACACTTTGTTTCATTTCTAGTTCCTATAATCTGAAGGAGTGTTGCCAATTAGCAAGTCAAAGTTTTGTGCAATGGTTTGCTTTCATAACAGTTATGTTCTTAACCCCTGAAAGAACTGGTAAACAAGAGGTAGGGACACACGTTTCTAATCCTGGATGTTTTAGAAAAATTTAAACGTGTATTTTCTAGTTAAGCTTTAGTTTATCCCATATGGCCATTTGCTGAAGTGGGACAGAAGAAATTTGTGCGTTCACCAACACTTCCTGCTGACACATACTTTTATTAGAATTATAAGTATAGGAATGTATGCCTTCATCACCAAACTCGAACAGAATTATACAGAATATCATTTGAATCATTAGTCTATGAAACTTGTCACATAGGTCCAGATGTTGAAGAGTGTGTGGGATAAGAGAGGCCTCAAGGGAAATATTAGAAAACCAAGTTCCTACCCTCAAGGCGGCTTTTCCAGGTTTGTAGGATTTGTTTATGCTATGTTACCTTTATGTAGCCATTATATCATCTTCTCTTGGAAAACTAATTACATATCCACCTAGGGAAATGCAGTTTCTTTAAGGCCAAACCTGGCTGCCAGTCTTCCATCAATTTTTTTCCATGTCCTTCAGCTGTCTGCACTTTCTATTGCCTCTGTAACATGAGGCAGAAAGTGACCATTGTCACAACAGGCACAGGAATTATTTAGGTCCTTTTACTGCTAGATGGTGAGTCCTTTGAGGGCAGGATCCACCCTGTTTTACACGTGATAGATACTCAAATAATTGTTGGTTGCTGCAGGAAAGCAGAGGAAAGAACAATTAATTCTGGCTCCTACCTGAAAGGAAAGTCAGAACCACTATTATTGTAAAGGCATCTGAATTGACCCTGCAAAGATTATATATATATATATATATATTTTTTTTTTTTTTTCCCTGGTGCAAACACTTTATGTTTAAAAACTGTTCTTAAGTGAGGAACAAACTCACAGTTAGTGAACAAGTCTGTGGCATAGAGAAGATTCAAATACTTTCTGCCCAAGATTCTACAAACACCAAATACCAGTATTACCCTTTCTTCGTTGACCCAGGTTGAATGTGAGTTGTGTTTGGGGGAGGGGAGGGAGGAATGTGTGTGCAAGAAAGAGCCCTGTGATCTGCCTACAGCTTATTCATCTTCTCCCAGTTGAAGCGACTGCCCAGAGCAATGGTTTTTATATGTGTATTTTTAGCTGTAGAACCTCGTCTTCTTTTTGCAAACAAATTTTTATCTATAATCCCTATATTCAGATTAAAATAAGTGAAAGGGAAGCTGTGCAAGTGAAGCAGGAGTCTGAGCCCCTCCATTCAGTTCCCTCTCATTGCGGAAGACATATGAGCTACAAAAGTTGAACCAAGGGCTCAATAGAACAGTTTGAAGACCACTGACACCCTGACACAGCCTAATGAAAAATCCATGGAAAATGTGCTTATGAAGCAAAATGGGTCCAGGAAAATCCCGTGTGGGCTCCCCAAGGTCTGCGGATGTTTATGTTTGGTTGCCCCCACCCTAACCCCTACCCCTGAAGAAATGGGGAACTTTGCTCCACAAAGGATTGCACCACAGGGACACAGCCTTTCTCTTTTCACTTCTCCACTAGGGTCCTTTCCGCACAATATCTGCTTCATCATGCGTCTCAGAGTGGAGAGCTGTTTTACTTGGTAGGGGAGCTATATGTCATAATTAAGAGTTTGGGCTCCACAGTCTGTCAGGGTTAGAGTCCAGGCTCCAGCACTTGCTAGGTGCCCTGAGCAATGATTTAATCTTATTTTGTCCTAGCTTTCCTCACTGGTGATATAGGGACAATAATAGCACATGCCTTAAAGGGTTGTTGTCAGATTAAATGAGATAATGACTATAAGTCCCTTTTTAACAGTTCCAGGTAGAGAGTAAATGTTTGGTAAATGCTGGATATCATTAGGAACAGAATCTGTTTGTTTGACTAATGCAGAACAGCTAGTTCAAGTGGCTCATTCTTTTTGCTTCTAATTTCCTGGGTCACTTGAACTTTCCCTGCTGGCTCCAAGTCAAACATGCTGTTTCAGCCATCACATCTGTGCCTGTGCCTCTGCATATGTACGTTTCAGAAATAGTATGGAACGTCCTGATGCCATGGCTTTCCTCCCACTCTCTCTGCAGCAAATCTTTCATAACTGCCAGAAGTTTCTAGAAACTCTAACTTTTGTTGGAGCTAGTTTTCCTGGAAGCTACTCTGCTCTTCCTCTTACCATTCTTTTAACCTGACTTCTCTTGCTTGTGTCATGAAAATTCACACTTTAAAGAATTTTTAATTAGTACAAATGGGAGTGGGTACATAATTTCCAGGATCCCGTGCAAAATAAAAATGTGGGGTGCTTTGTTCACTATTATTAAGAATTTCAAGGTAGTGACAGCAGAGTATCAAGCCAAGTGCAGGGCCCTCTGTCACATGCCCATGAAACTGGCCCTGAGTACAAATATCAGCATATGAAAAGACTTTATGCCACAGTCAGGATGAGATACTTCATTTACACGATGAGGTTTCCCTCACTTTTATACATGAAGAGTTGAGGGATAGAAAGGATGTATGTCCCAAAGACACTTGTTCATTCCTCCCATAGAAAATAGTTATATAAAAAAGACAATATATTCTAACAACGAGGAGGAGAATTCCTATGAGGAAGAAGTTAACTCTGTTTTTCTCTATATCCCCCTATGAGTCTTCATTTTAATAAATATCATAGAATCTCATCTTTCAACTGTCAGCAGTCTCATAAGAAGATCCCACTATTCTTGAGAGTGTTATACTCATGTATACAAGGGAGGTTAATTGTTCACTTTTCAGTGCTTCTTTTATTGTGGTATGAGGCATTTCTCATAGGAGCCAAGCTTACTCTTCTTCTGTCTTAATTCTGGTCTCCCCAGAAGTGGAGCCTGAGATAAGGAGTTAATTATGGTGTACTGAGAAATGCAGGGAAGTAGAGTTGAGGAGAGATTAATAAAAGGTGCATTATTAAGCCAGCTTCCAGCATAGTACATTGGACATCAATCTTGCAGGGAAACTGTGAGCTATGGTGTAAACACAGCACAGAATTATCTCACCTGAGAGCCAAGGGAGCTAGGGAATTTAGACACTAACTCCCATCAGTCCTTGCTTTAGAACTGCTGTGGGGGAGGCAGTCCAGCCCGTGCACTCTGGAATGGTAAGGGGCAGGGATATACAGGCAGAGTCTGAGAGCATCTGCGGCATCTGCAACAGAAAGAAAGACAGTCTTCAAAGCAGACGGTGCTGTGCTCCAAGATCAGCATTACTGATTATAAGCAGAATGATCTTGGCTAAGTTAGCCTCTAAGACTCAGGTTTTTCATCTGTAAGCAGAAATAGCACTGTCAGGACTGTTGGGATAATTAGAACAGTATGAAGCATCAAAAATGTGGCTGGCCCATGGAAGGCACTAACGGAGAACCACTTGTATATAGAGCTGCTATTAAATTATCTTTTAATGTAGAACTTCTCAAACTTAAATATTGGTAGGAATCACCTGCAGATCTTGTTAGAATGCAGATTCTGATCCTGCATGTCTGGGTGGGGCACGATTTTCGCATTTCTAACAGGCCCCCAGGTAACACTGCTGTTCCTGGTCCACGGTCCACACTTTGTGCAGCAAGGTTTCAAACCATTCTAAAATTTCACTTTAGTCACTAGGTACAATAGATCATACAATATTTTCCCTGGAAAATATAAGGTTTAATCTGTGGGTTTAATCATACCTAAAACAGAGAAGTTTAATTATAACCGTGAGAACTGTTAGCCTTAAATGGAACATAACCATCTTGGGTTAATCATCACTAATAAACTTAACTGCCTGGGGTTCCCAGGGCAGAGCTATGCATGAGAGGAAGTGCAGAATGACAAATATATAGCATAGATAAGGATTTCAGCATCATGGGAAACCTAAGAAAATATAAAAATTATATCATTATTACAGAATGAGGAAACAGAAAAGAGCCCAAGGGCATATCACTAAGTAACTCATGACATTAATACAAAATTAACGTAATCTGCTTCAAGATGCCTCCTATGTACAATACATTATATAAGGTAGTGGTGTGAAAGACCGTACATGATGTTTACAATCTGTTGAAGGGAACAGAAACATACATGAAGATACTAAGCGGTGAAAATGTGGCTAAATCCTCACTAGTGGGAAAGCTTTGTTAGGCACTGTGAGGCTATTCTGGTCTGGAATACCTAAGAAAAATACAGCTAGAAAGGAGACTTCAATTGAGCCTGGGAGGACAGCTGAGTCTTAGGTTTGAACACAGTGGGAATGTATTAAAATAAAAGGTGAGAACTTTAATAAAACAATTATATAAGTTGTA
This sequence comes from Mandrillus leucophaeus, assembly GCF_000951045.1. Classification (NCBI taxonomy): domain Eukaryota; kingdom Metazoa; phylum Chordata; class Mammalia; order Primates; family Cercopithecidae; genus Mandrillus; species Mandrillus leucophaeus. The sequence goes on along the minus strand of NW_012108141.1, from coordinate 3,693,789 downwards.
CCTCAAAAGGCATTGTTTAGGAATTTATGCTGCAGGGAACAGGGCTTGATCAAGAACAGTGGCCCACAGTGTACCTGAACTTTGGCTGAGGCTGCTGGAGATAAAGAAGCAGGTGGCCAATTGCAGTGTCATTACTAGGACTGACTTTGGAGTCAGATCTGGGTTCCACACAGATTCCAATAAGAACTAGTAGTGTGACTTGAAAACACAATTCAACCTCAATCTGTATTTTCATACTAAAGGCTTACTCATGTTTACAAAATAGAATTGAAGTGATGATTAAATGAGATCATTATGAAAGATTATCCATATATATTCCCTTGCACAGGGCCTAGCTCGTAGTAAATGTTTGATAAATAGTATTTACATATCCAAAGCAAAAAAGAAAGACCAACCAAAAAAAAAAAAAAAGGAAAAAGAAAGAAAACAACCTCATTGCTGTGGTCACAGCAGTGTTTATGACTAGGAAGTTCTAGGAAGTGAAGGGGTCATTGGAGCTCCAAGATATTTTGAAGCACACAGAGTGTCAGGTTTTATTTTCAATCACACATACAGACACACACACACACACACTTACACACACACGCAGCATAATTTAGTCCTTGAATGGAAGAAAGAGGGGGATGGTTGCTGTGTGGTTGCTGTAACCTTGTTGTTTGTTACTCAAACTCTCCCCAGAATGAAGAAGCTGTTGCCCCAGCTACTGGGAGTGCCTCCAGGTGAAAACAGCCACCCTTCTCAGGGTGGTCTACATCCCATGACTGTTTAACGTGGGAATATAAAGGCTCAGCCTTCTCACCCCAATTAGGAATAGCTCTGAAGGGTCATTCCATTTTCAGAAACGGCCACAGGGTCAACTGAAGCTTTATTTTGTCTGCATCATATTTCAATTTCTTCCCCTGCCCAGTCTCCTTCTTCCCCTCTCTCCCCTCAGTCCCCTTTTTTCCCTAGGTGTTGGAGCCAAGGGAACCCCCTAATAAGCCTCCTATATGATAGTCTTTATCTAGAGTCTGCTTCCTAGAGAGTCCAATCCGTGGCAGAGAGTGCTGCTGGTGGTAGGCAGAGGACATACAACCCTGACATGAGATGGTTGGGCAGTTGTTAAAACAATCACAGGTGATGAAGTTGGATGGTACACTGGTGGAAGAAAATGCTGATATCTGACATTGGAGAAATATGAGGAAAATACTAACTAGAGAGGCAATAGAATCCGGTGGCTTCACTAAGCTCGATTAAGGCCTTGAATAAAAAGATAAGCTAGGGGTGAAAGGCAGAGTTATCCTTGGTAGCATAAGAAGCAGCTCTTGTTTCCTTCACAGAAGGTCCAAAAAGGCTGAGGATCAAGCCCAGAAAATAAGAGTAATGAATCCCAAAGGAGGTTCAACTCGTAACCTAGACGGATCTGCTATGCCAGTCTCAGGGCCTTGGTTAAGTAAAAATAAGACCCTGACATGTGGTATGGGGACATTGCAGTTGATGCCCCCCATATCTTGAATCTTCGTTTTCCTCTGATTCCTACAGAAGGAGTTTACTCCAACTGGGTCGGTGGTGCATTCCTGTAATTCCAGCACTTTGGAAGCCCAAGGTGAGCGGATCACCTGAGGTCAGGAGTTTGAAGCCAGCCTGGCCAACATGGTGAAACCTCATCTCTACTAAAAATACAAAAACTAGCCAAGTGTGGTGACTTACACCTGTAGTCCCAGTTACTTTGGAGGCTGAGGTGAGAGAATTGCTTGAATTTGGGAGGCAGAGGTTGCAGTGAGCTGAGATTGCTCCACTGTACTCCAACCTGGGTGACACAGTGAGAATCCTAAAAAAAAAGAAAAAAAAAAAAAATTAGAGGTAGTTCACTCCTCCCTAGTGAGGGCTAACACTCTCCCCTTGCTCAAAGGCAATGCAGAGGCTTTTCATTTTCAAGATAACAGGTGCCCATCTCAGGATCAAGGGCCACCTACATACTTGGCCATGGGCCTATACCTAAGGTTAAGTTGCTGCAAAAACAGCCAAAGTCATGCTAGATGTGATAAAGGAACTTCAGGACCTAGTCATCTTTTATAAACAAGAACTAGAAGCGTATAGATGGTATTGGTTTCTAAGGGTTCTGGATCAAGGAGTCAGAGCATGTTGTTTAAAAAGAGAATTTACCAGTTTGGGAGACACTTCTAGGGTATGTGACTTGAAATTCTAGCAAGGACACCAAGAGAAGGTACAAACACACTCCTAAGATGGCTCTTAGAGGCATGGAAAGGGCAATAGCTCACACTCAGTAAGGTAGAAATACCAGAGTTGCCAAGGTAGATGGTAGGAAAGAATAAAAGGCTCAGCGAAGTACACATACCAGGGTGAGTATACTAGGTAAGGCTGGAAAGCCCACTAGCCATCTGTTACTGAAGCAATAAGAATTGTCCTGGTGTGAGAAGCTCCAGCATCAGTAAGAAGTTCAGTGCCAGTGCTCCTCAGCAGGCCAGGCTGTCAGTAGAAAATGCCACTAAAGAGCTGGACTTACTGATAATAGGACCTGCCCCGCTCAATGCACACAATAGAAAACAGGTGGTGGTACTTACTCATCAGAAGCCAGGTAATGGCAATTATCTTAATGCAAGGACAAAACGAATGAGTGGATCTGACTTGCAGAGAATTGTGGAGCTGATTAATAGAAAACAGTGTCCCTGAGGAAAAACTAGAAAGGCAGCCAAGAAGGGTATGACTCCATCTATACGAGCAAAATAAATCAAGGATGGCTGATTGGGAGGTTGACAGCAGTGTTTTCAATATATGGTCATGATCCATTGTCCAGTTTCCAGAGGCCAAAGATGGACGAAAAGGCCAGGTTCCAGGCCCCCTGCAACAGCCATACAAGTGTACACTGGGATGATTCCCCTAGCCTTTCCACAGGCCATTTACACAAACAAATGTGAACTAAGGAAAGGAGACTGAGTTAAAATTGATACTTAGAGAACTGAAACATTGTAGTGGCCCTGTTATTAATAGAATGGAAGTATAAGGGAACCAAGTAATAAATGAATTCAATGGATAAATCAACAACATTCCAAACTGAAGATTTCTGTTTTCTTTACACTCAGGAAAATAATAGGATTTTGTTTGTTTTTTTTCTTCCTTTCCTTCTTTCCCATTTTTCTTTTTTTTTTTTTTTTT
>NW_012108141.1:3686681-3688136 GCF_000951045.1 Mandrillus leucophaeus | reverse complement strand
GCTTATCCAACATGACCAAGTTGACTTCATCCATGGGATAAAAAGCTGGTTCAACATATGGAAATCAATAAATGGAATCCATCATATAAACAGAACCAAAGACAAAAACCACATGATTATCTCAATAGATGCAGAAAAGGCCTTTGACAAAATTCAGCAGCCCTTCATGCTGAAAACTCTCAATAAACTAGGTATTGATGGACATATCTCAAAATAATTAGAGCTATTTATGACAAACTCACAGCCAATATCATACTGAATGGGTAAAAACTGGAAGCATTCCCTTTGAAAACTGGCACAAGACAGGGATGACCTCTCTCACCACTCCTATTCAATAGTGTTGGAAGTTCTGGCCAAGGCAATTGGGCAGGAGAAAGAAAGGGTATTCAATTAAGAAAAGAGGAAGTCAAATTGTCCCTGTTTGCAGATTACATGATTGTATATTTAGAAAACCCCATCATCTCAGTCCAAAATTTCCTTAACCTGATAAGTTACTTCAGCAAAGTCTCAGGATACAAACTCAATGTGCAAAAATCACAAGCATTCTTATACACCAATAACAGACAAACAGGGAGCCAAATCCTGAGTGAACTCCCATTCACAATTGCTTCAAAGAGAATAAAATACCTAGGAATACAACTTACAAGGGATGTAAAGGACTTCTTCAAGGAGAACGACAAAGCACTGCTCAACAAAATAAAAGAGGACACAAACAAATGGAAGAACATTCCATGCTCATGGATAGGAAGAATCAATATCGTGAAAATGGCCATACTGTCCAAAGTAATTTATAGATACAATGCCATCCCCATCAAGCTACCAATGACTTTCTTCACAGAATTGGAAAAAACTACTTTAAAGTTCATGTGGAACCAAAAAAGAGCCTGCATTGCCAAGACAATCCTAAGTCAAAAGAACAAAGCTGGAGGCATTACACTACGTGACATCAAACTATACTACAAAGCTACAGTAACCAAAACAGCATGGTACTATTACCAAAACAGAGATATAGACCAATGAAACAGAAGAGAGCCCTCAGAAATAATGCCACACATCTACAACCATCTGATCTTTGACAAACCTGACAAAAACAAGAAATGGGGAAAGGATGCCCTATTTAATAAATGGTGCTTTGAAAACTGGCTAGCCATATGTAGAAAGCTGAAACTGGATCCCTTCCTTACACCTTGTACAAACATTAATTCGAGATGGAATAAAGACTTAAATGTTAGACCTAAAACCATAAACACCCTAGAAGAAAATCTAGGCAATACCATTCAGGATATAGGCATGGACAAGGACTTCATGACTAAAACACCAAAAGCAATGGCAACAAAAGCCAAAATAGACAAATGGGATATAATTAAACTAAAGAGCTTCTGCACAGCAAAAGAAACTACCATCAGAGTGAACAGGCAACCTACAGAATGGGAGAAAATTTTTGCAATCTACCCA
>NW_012108141.1:3677632-3686631 GCF_000951045.1 Mandrillus leucophaeus | reverse complement strand
TTTCTGTTTTCTTTACACTCAGGAAAATAATAGGATTTTGTTTGTTTTTTTTCTTCCTTTCCTTCTTTCCCATTTTTCTTTTTTTTTTTTTTTTTGGTAGAGACAGGATCTCAGGTCTCACTCTGTGGCCCAGGCTGGAGAGCAGTGACACGATCATAAATCACTGCAACCTCGAACTCCTGGGCTCAAGCGGTCTTCCTCTCGGCCTCCTGAGTGGCTGGAAATACAGGCATGTGCCCCCATGCCTGGCTGATATTTTAATTTTTTTGTAGAGACAAGGTCCTCTATGTTTCCCAGGCTGGGCATAAACCCCTGACCTCAGGGGTTTGTGCTGGGATTACAGATGTGAGCCACTATGCCCAATCTTGTTTCCCATTTTCTTGGATTGTGGACCTAATCTGGATTCATCTTTGAATTTTTCTCATATTTTATGTTTTGAAAATATAAACCATTTCTTCAACTTTATATTTTAGTATAAGATTATCACAATGATATATAAATCAATGTCATTGAGGTTTAATATACATACAATGTGTACATTTTAAATATACAGTTTGAGTTTGGCACATGTACACATTTGTGTACCTACCACCCTGATTAAGGTATAGGACATTTCTATTATCCTGAAAAGTTCTTTAAGGCCTCTTTGTTGTCAATACCACCCCCAACCACCAGACACAAGTAACTACTGACCTCTTTTCTGTCACTATGGGTTAGTTTTCCTTTTTTGAAAATATCACATAAAAGGAATTACGCAGCATGTATTCTTTTCTGTCTGGCTTCCTTCACTCAGTACTGTTTTTGAGATCCACACTCTGTATATCAATAGTCTGTTGACTTTTATTATGAAATAGTCTTCTATTGTAATGATATACCACAATATGTTTCACCATTTGTTAATGGACATTTGGGTTGTTTCTAGTTTTAGGTTATTATGAATAAAGCTGCTATGAGTATTTGTGTATAAGTCTCTGAATGGATGTATGTTTTTATTTCTCATTGGTATATATGTAGGAGTAGAATTGACAGATATATGGCAGTGTAAGTAAGGAACTGCTCGACTGTTTTCTAAAGTGGTTGTACCATTCTACATTTGTCTCAGCAATATATGAGAGAGTTTCAGTGGCTCCATAACCTCACCCATTACATTCTCAGTTATTTGGTTTTATTTTTAGCCATTCTATGACTATGTAAAAATATATCAATGTGGCTTTAACTTTATGACTGAAAATGTTGAACATCTTTCTATGCATGTATTGGCCATTCTCATCTTTTTAAAATGTCAAATGACTTACCTGATTTTAAAACTGGGTTGTCTTCATTATCAAATTGTAAAAGTTCTTTATATATTCTGGATACAAGTCTTTTGTCAGATACAAGTAACACAAACAACCACTCTGTTGGGGCTTGTTGTTTTATTTTTTAAAGGAGACTTTTGAAATAGGGAATGTTTAATATTATTCTTTTATATTTTATGTGATATCTAAGAAATCTTTGTCTACTCCAGATTTGAGAAGATATTTTCCTATGTTTTATTGTAAACATTTTATAACTTTTATTTTTACATTTAGGTCGCTGCTCTATTTATAATTAGTTTTGCATTTACTGTGAGGTAAGAGTTGAAGTTCATGCTTTTTTCACATAAGTATCCAGTGGTTCAAGCACTATGTAATGAAAAAGTGTTTTCTACTTTTAATTACTTTGGCACATTCAATTTCTTTAATAAATACAGTGCTATTAGGTTTCCCTGTTTCTTTTTATGTTAATTTTGGTAGCTTATGTCTTTCAATAAATTTGCCCATTTCCTCTAAGTTACTCAATTTGTTGCATAAATTTGTTCACAATAGTCTGCTTTTATCTTTCTAATGCCTGCAGTGATGTCTCCTCTTTCATTCCTGATTTTAGTATTCATATCCCTTTTTTCCTTGGTCTAATTAGAAACTTAACAATTTATCCAAGAACCTACTTTTGGTTTCATTGTTTCTTTTTTCCTGTTAATTATCTAGTTTCAAATTTCATTGATTTCATTCATATTTTTATTTCTTACCTTCTACTTACTTACTTTGGGTTCACTTTGTTTTCCTGTTCTTTTAACTTCTTAATGTGAAATTTTGCATCATTAATCATTACTTTTAGACTTTTATTCTTTTCTAATGTAAGCATTTAAAGCTCTAAATTCCCCCCAATCACTGCTTTAGCTGTATCCTCCAGATTATGAAGTATTATATTTTAATTATTATTCAGGTAAAAATATATTCTCATATTCTTTGTGATATGATCTATAATACATGATTAGAGATGTTTAATCTCCAAACATTTGTGGATTTTCCAATATTTGTTAATTTCTAACTGATTCTGTTGTAGTCAGAGGACATACTCTATATTATTTTAGTGCTTTTAAATTTGTTTAGACTATAGTCCTGCATATGTTGTCTTGATGAGTGTTCCATGTGCATCTGAAAATAATATATATGCTATTGTTCCATGGAGCATCCTAGAAATGTTGTTCTGTAAATGTCTAGATCAAGTTGGTTGATATTGCTATTCCATTCTCCTATATTCTTACTGAGTTTTTTTTTTTTTACCAACTACTGAGAGAAGAGAGTTGAAATTCCCAAGTATTACTGTGGGCTTATTTCTCTTTTGTCAGCTTTTGCTTCATGTGTATTTGAAGCTCTGTAATTAGATACCTGCACATTTATGAGGCATTCTTGATGAAATACTCTGTCATCATCATGAGATATTTCTCTTTATCTCTAGTATTATTTCTTATCCTGAAACATCACTCTAGTTTTCTTAAGGTAAATGTTTATAAGCTATAATAATTTTTCTCTTTTTCTTTAAACTACCTGTTTTTTAAAAAATTGAACATATTATTTTATTATATAATAATAATCTCACTACTCATGGATTGCATTGGCTGCCAAAAAAAAAAAAAAAGTAGAGTACACAGTTGATGAGGGAATGCTGTTGGTGGTGGTAGAGAAAGAGAATGACTTCATGAGTAAATCTGGGGAACTGTTCTGGTTGATTTCTTTTAAAAAAATAAATTTTATTGTATATATTTAAGGTATACAACGTGATGTCATAAAATACATATATATTGTAAAATGGTTACTATAGTGGAGCAAATGAACATGTCTATCATCTCACATAGTTTCCTATTCCTCTTCTGTGTGGCATCAGTCATAGTCTAGTCATTTAGCAAAATCCATATTTTTAGAACACAATTAACTATAGTCCTTACATTGTACACCAGATATTTCCACTTGCTTATCCTACATATTTGAATTTTACTATTTTTAAAAAAATTTATTTTTTTCCAAGATGGTGGATTAGAGGCGTTCAGCATGCCTCATTCACTCGGAAATAACAAGGTAGTACACAATGATCAACTCTTTGAGCTTCATTTCAAGAAGGAAAATGGGAATCCACTAGAATCACAAAGGAAACTCCAGATCCCAGCGAGGAGATGGGGTGGGCAAATAGCCCCTGTGATGACATGGGGCTGATTAAAGTGAGTGAAACCCCAGTACGCAAGAAAGGCAGAGAGCCTCCCTCTGTGACTCACCTTTCCACTGGGGATCCAAGCCCTGGAGCTATCTTGGGGAGAGGCTTGAAGATGCTATGAGGGAAAGACACTGAGAAAAGCTGTAGGCATTTTTCCAGACCTGGAATCGAGGGCAGGACACCATTTTTAACCCAGGCACATACAAAGTCTGCCATTCTTTGGAAAGCCAGCAGCATGGCTACTCAGGAACTTCAGTCCTGGAAAACAGTTTGGAGAACCTGCTCTGGATTGGGGTAGAAGCTTCCACAGCCAGAACTGTGAAAATTACCTCAGCAGTAGGTGCTGGAATTTTGCTCTTCCCCATCACAGACCTGGAGCAGGTGTAGTTTCTCTGTACAGGTGTAGTTTCTTGTTACAGCTGTAGTTTCTCTCAGACAACGAGACTTACAGCTAGGGACAGCTGGTGACCTGGAATAGGTGTGTATGTGTCTTTGCTGGGTACACCAATCTGCTACCCTAAGACTGTGATGCAGTAGGGTCCCTCTCCACTCCACCCCTAAGCCAAAATTCAGGGAATCAGAGCACCATCCCCTTGCCTGGACCAGGAGCCTGAGCTGCCCCACTCTTCATGGACATAGATGGTGGTGCAGTGCGGCCCTCTCTGTTCCATGCCCATGGAGATCTCCAGGTATTCAGAGTACCCCCTGGCCTGGATCTACAGTCTCAGCCACCTCATGCTTCTTGTACATAGATTATGGTGCAGTGGGACCATCTCTGTTTCACCTCCAGGCAGATCTCCAGGCATCTGCACCATGCACTCTGTTGGATCAGAAGTTTAGACCACCCCCATCCCCATGCAGAGAACTTGGGATTGAGGAGGTTTCCCAGCTCCATGCTTAGGCATATTTCTGAGGGCTTGGTGGCTGGCCACTGGATTCTCCCCTCAGTGCTGGTGCTTGTGTCTGCCATCAGGGGGAACTGTAGGTCCAGACCTGCCTGGTCCAGCCCCATTCATCTTGCCCCCTGCCTCTCCAAGGATAAGGAGGGAGCTCAGACCACTGTGCACTCCACAAATAAGCCCATTTCCCAAGGTAACAGAGAGCTTCTCTCAGTAAACAAGGATCACACATATACCCAGCTGTACTGGCCACAGCTGGCTCTTACCCATAAGTGCCATCTATGACTTGTAGTTTGAACTGCACAGAGTCATATAAAACCTGCTGACAGAAATGCACAGGACTATAGAAGCAAAGCCAAAGGACCCTACCTAGTATTCTGTACAGTCACATTCCCTAGGAAGTGGAGGAAAGAAACGGCAAAAAATGTTATTATAGGGAAAGAAAGAAAGACAAAAAAATCCTACTCACATGAAAATAATTACAAATATTAGAAGCGCCAACATCTCTAGGTAAGAAGGAACCAGCATAAGAATTCTGGCACAATGAAAAATCTGACACCAAAGGATCACACAACCTCTCCAGCAAAGGATCCTAACCAAAATGGAAATTCAGAAATGACAGATAGAGAAATCAAAGGATAGATTGTAAGGAAGTTCAATGAGATAGAAGATAAGGTTGAAAATAAATACAAAGAGACTTCAAAGGAAATCCAGGAAATGAAGGAAAAGATAAATATTTTAAAAAGAAATCAACCAGAGCTTCTGGAATTGAAAAACTCACTTAAGGAATCTCCAAATACAATGGAAAGCTTTAGCAATAGACTGGACCAAGTAAAAGAAAAAATTTCAGAGTTTAAAGACTAGTCTTTTGAACCAACTCGGTAAGACAAAAATACAGAAAAAAGGATTAAAAAAAATAAAAGTCTTTGAGAAACATGGGATTATGTATAGCAACCAAGCTTATGAATTATTGACATTCCTGAGAGAAATGGAAAAAAGAAAATAAACATATTTCAGGGAACAATTCAGGAACATTCCCCTTATCTAGCTAGAGAGGTAGACATCTCAATACAAGAAATCCAGAAAACACCTGCAAGATACTATACAAAATGAATATGATGAAGGCATGTAGTCACTAGACTGTTCAAGGTCAATACTAAAGAAAAGACTTAAAGGCAGCTAGAGGAAAAGCTCAGATCATGTACCAAAGGGAACACCATTAGTCTAACAGCAGACTTCCCAGGAGAAACCTTACAAGCCAGGAGAGACTGGGGGCCTATTTTCAGCATTCTGAAAGAAAAGAAATTGCAGCCAAGAATTTCATATCCCACCAAACTAAGCTTCATAAGTAAAGGAGAAATAAAATCTTTTTCCAGACAAGCCAGCATTAAGGGAATTTGTTACCACTAGACCAACCTTATAAGAGAGCCTCAAAGGAGTTTTAAACATGGAAACAAAATAACAATACCTGCTGTCACAAAACACACTAAAGTACATAGCCTACAGAACCTATAAACCAACCACGCAATAGAAACTACAAAGCAACCAGCTAACTTCATGATAGGATCAAAACTTTGCATATCAATATTAACTTTGAATGTAAATGGTATAAATGCCCCATTTAAAAGGCACAGGGTGGCAAGTTGAATAAAAATACAGGACCCATGTGTCTGCTGTCTTCATGAGATCTATCTCACACATAAGGAAACCCTGAAGCTCAAAGTAAATGTCAGAGAAAGATCTGTCATGTAAATGGAACAAAAAAAAGGGCAGGTGTTACTACTCTGATATTAGATAAAACTTTAGATATTAGATAAAGACTTTAAAACAACAACAGTAAAAAAGGACAAAGAAGGGTATGACATAATGATAAAGGATTCAATTCAACAAGACTTAACTGTCCTAGATATATACACACCCAATATTGGAGCACCCAGATTCATAAAACAAGTAGTTCTAGACCTATGAAAAAAGACTTAGACATCCACACAATAATAGTGGGGAATTTTAACACCCTACTGACAGCATTAGACAAATCATCAAGGCAGAAAACCAATGGAGAAATTGTGGACTTCAACACTTGATCAATTGGACCTAGGACATCTACAGAACACTCCTCCCATCAACTACAGATTATAAAATTTTCTCATCTGCAAATAGAACATATTCCTAAATTGACCACATGCTTGCCATAAAAGAAGGCTCAATAAATTTTAAAAAAGGGAAATTGGGATCATTCCCAGATGACTGAATAGGAACAGCTCCAGTCTACAGCTCCCATCTACAGCTCCCAGCATGAGTGACACAGAAGACGATGACTTCTGCATTTCCAACTGAGGTACCAGGTTAATCTCATTGGGACTGGTTCAACAGTTGGAGCAGTCCACAGAGTGTGAGCTGAAGCACGGTGGGGCATCGCCTCACCCAGGAAGTGAAAGGGGTCAGGGAATTTCCTTTCCAAGCCAAGGAAAGTTGTGACAGATGGTACGTGGGAAACCAGGACACTCCTGCCCTCATACCATACCTTTCCAGTGGTCTTAGCAAACAGCACACCAGGAGATTATATCCTGTGCCTGGCTCAGCAGGTCTCATGCCCATGGAGACTTGCTGGAACTGTGAGGTGGCAGCAAGACTGGGGGAGGGGTGTCCACCATTGCTGAGGCTTGACTAGGTAAACAAAGCAGCCAGGAAGCTTGACCTAGGTGGACCCACTGCAGCTCAAGGAGGCCTGCCTACCTCTGTAGACTCCACCTCTGGGGGCAGGGCATAGCTGAACAAAAGGCAACAGAAACTTCTGCAGACTTAAACATCCCTGTCTGACAGCTTTGAAGAGAGCAGCAGTTCTCCCAGCATGGAATTTGAGATCTGCAAATGGACAGACTGCCTCTTCAAGTTGGTCCCCGACCCCTGAGTAGCCTATCTGGAAGACCCCTCCCAGTAGGGGCCAACTGACACCTCATAAAGCCAGGTGCCCCTCTGAGATGAAGCTTTCAGAGGAAGGATCAGACAGCAACATTTGCTGTTCTGCAATATTTGCTGTTCTGCAGCCTCCACTGGAGATACCCAGGTAAACAGGGTCTGGGGTGGACCTCCAGCAAACTCCAACAGACCTGCAGCTGAGGGTCCTGACTGTTACAAGGAAAACTAACAAACAGAACAGAATAGCATCAACATCAACCAAAAGGACAACCACACCAAAACCCCATCTCTAGGTCACCATCATCAAAGACCAAAAGAAGATAAAACCACAAAGATGGGGAGAAACCAGAACAGAAAACCTGAAAATTCTAAAAACCAGAGTGCCTTTTCTCCTCCAAAGGATGGCAGTGTTTCGTCAGCAACGGAACAAAGCTGGATGGAGAATGACTTAGATGAGTTGACAGAAGTAGGCTTCAGAAGATTGGTGATAGCGAACTTCTCCGAGCTAAAGGAGGATGTTCGAACACACCACAAGGAAACTAAAGATGTTGAAAAAGATTAGAAGAATGGCTAACTAGGATAAACAGCATAGAGAAGACCTTAAATGACCTGATGGAGCTGAAAACCATGGCAGAAGAACTATGTGACACATGTAAAAGCTTCAGTAGCTGATTCGATCAAGTGGAAGAAAGGGTATCAGTGATTGAAGATCAAATGAATGAAATGAAGCAAGAAGATAAGTTTAGAAAAAAAAGAGCAAAAAGAAATGAACAAACCCTCCAAGAAATATGGGACTATGTGAAAAGACCAAATCTACTTTTGATTGGTGGACATAAAAGTGATGGGGAGAATTGAACCAAGTTGGAAAACACTCTTTAGGATATCATCCAGGAGAACTTCCCCAACCTAGCAAGGCAGGCCAACACTGAAATTCAGGAAATACAGAAAACACCACAGAGATACTCCTCGAGAAGAGCAGCCCCAAGACACATAATTGTCACATTCACCAAGGTTGAAATGAAGGAAAAAATGGTAAGGGCAGCCAGAGAGAAAGTTCAGGTTACCCACAAAGGGAAGCCCATCAGACTAAGAGCAGATGTCTCGGCAGAAACTCTATAAGCCAGAAGAGAGTTGAGGCCAATGTTCAACATTTTTAAAGAAAAGAATTTTCAACCCAGAATTTCATATTCAGCCAAACTAAGCTTCATAAGTGAAGGAGAAATAAAATGCTTTACAGACAAGCAAATGCTGAGAGATTTTGTCACCACCAGGTCTGCCTTACAAGAGCTCCTGAAGGAAGCAATAAACATGGAAAGGAACAACCAGTACCAGCCACTGCAAAAACATGCCAAATTGTAAAGACCATTGATGCTAGGAAGAAACTGCATCAAATAATGAACAAAATAACCAGCTAACATCATAATGACAGGATCAAATTCACACATAACAATCTTAACCTTAAATGTAAATGGGCTAAATGTCCCAATTAAAAGACACAGACTGGCAAATTGGATAAAGAGTCAAGACCCATCAGTGTGCTGTATTCAGGAGACCCATCTCACGTGCAAACACACACATAGGCTCAAAATAAAGGATTGGAGGAAGAGCTACCAAGCAAATGGAAAGCAAAAAAAAGCAGGGGTTGCAATCCTAGTCTCTGATAAAACAGAC
>NW_012108141.1:3668241-3674517 GCF_000951045.1 Mandrillus leucophaeus | reverse complement strand
AAAAGAAACTACCATCAGAGTGAACAGGCAACCTACAGAATGGGAGAAAATTTTTGCAATCTACCCATCTGACAAAGGGCTAATATCCAGAATCTACAAATAACTTAAATAAATTGACAAGAAAAAAAGCAAACAACCCCATTAAAAAGTGGGCAAAGGATATGAACAGACACTTCACAAAAGAAGACATTTATGCAGACAGCAGACACATGAGAAAATGCTCATCATCACTGGTCATCAGAGAAATGCAAATTAAAACCACAATGCAAATCTCAAACCAGTTAGAATGGCAATCATTAAAAAGTCAGAAAACAACAGATGCTGGAGAGGATGTGGAGAAATATGAATACTTTTACACTGTTGGTGGGAGTGTAAACTACTCCAAGCATTGTGGAAGACTGTGTGGTGATTCCTCAAGGATCTAGAACTAGAAATGCCATTTGACCCAGTGATCCCATTACTGGGTATATACCCAAAGAATTATAAATCATGCTACTATAAAGACACATGCACACATATGTTCATTGCAGCATTATTCACAATAGCAAAGACTTGGAACCAACCCAAATGTCCATCAATGATAGACTAGATTAAGAAAATGTGGCACATGTACATCATGGAATACTATGCAGCCATAAGAAAGGATGAGTTCATGTCCTTTGCAGGGACATGGATGAAGCTGGAAACCATCATTCTGAGCAAACTATTGCATGGACAGAAAATCAAACACTGCATGTTCTCACTCATAGGTGGGAATTAAACAATGAGAACACTTGGACACAGGGTGGGGAACATCACACACAGGGTTGGGGGAGCAGTGAGGTATAGCGTTAGGAGAAATACCTAATGCAAATGACAAGTTAATGGGTGCAGCACACCAGTGTGGCACATGTATACATATGTAACAAACCTGCATGGTGTGTACATGTATCCTAGAACTTATAATAATTTAAAAAATAAAATAAAATAATGGAAATCATAACAACCATTTTCTCAGACCACATTAGAATAAAAATAGAAATCAATACCAAGATGATATTTTCAAATCACACAATTACATGAAAATTAAACATCTTGCTCTTAAATGACTTTTGGGTAAACAACAAAAGTAAGGCAGAAATTCAAAAATTCTTTGAAATAAAGACAGACAGAGACACAACCAAAATCTCTGGGATACAGCAAAAGCAATGTTAAGAGGAAAGTTAATAGTGCTAAATACCTACGTCAAAAATTTGGAAAGATCTCAAATTACCTAACAGCACACTAGAAGAATAATAAAAACAAGAATGAACTAACCCCCAAGCTAGCAGAAGAACAGAACTAAACTCAGAGCAGTACTGAAGGATTGAGATCCGAAAATCCATACAAAGAATCAATGAACAAAAGCGGTTTTTTTTGAAAGGATAAACAAGATTGATAGACCACTAGACTACATTAATAAAAAATAAAAAATAAAAAAACACAGGAAAAATAAGCACAACCAGAAATGACAAAAGTGACCTTACAATCAATCCCACAGAAATACAAAAAGCCCTTAGAGACTATTATGAACACCTCTATGCATACAGACTAGGACATATGGAAGAAATGTATAAATTCCCAGAAACACGCAATCTCCCAAGATTGAATCAGGAAGAAATTGAAACCCTGAACAGACTAATATTGAGTTCCAAAATAGAATCAGAAATAAAAAACCTACCAACCGAGAAAAGCCCTAGATCAAATGGGTCCATGGCCAAATTCTACCATACATACAAAGAAAAGCTGCTACCAATCCTACTGAAACTGTTCCCAAAAAATTAAGGAGGAGAGATTCCCTCCTAACTAATTCTACAAAGCCAGTATCACCCTGATACCAAAACCTGGCAAAGACACAACAAGAGAAGAAAACTATAGGACAATATCCCTGATTAACATGGATACAAAAATCCTCAAGTAAATACTAGCAAACTGAATCCACTAGCACTTAAAAATTTAATTCGCCATGTTCAAGTAGGCTTCATTCCTGGGATGCAAGGTTTGTTCCACACATGCAAATCAATAAATGTGATTCACCACATAAACAGAATTAAAAACAAAAACCACATGATATTGTATGGATCTGTGTCCTTGCCCAAATCTCTTGTCGAATTGTAATCCTCAGTATTGGAGTTGGGGCCTGGTGGAAGGTGATTGGATCGTGAGAGTGGATTTTCCCCTTGGTACTGCTATAGCAATATGAGAATAGACTAAGACACCTTGCACTCATTTCAATAGACACAGAAAAACTCTCAATTAGATCCAACGTCCCTTCAGAGTAGAAACCTTAAACAAACTTGCTATCAAAGGAACATACCTCAAAATAATAAGAGCCATCCATGACAAACCCAAAGCCAACATTATACCAAAAAAGCAAAAACTGGAAGCATTCCCCTTGAGAACTGGAATAAAACAAAGATACCTACTCTCATCACACCTATTCAACATAGTACCAAAATTCTAACCCAGAGCAATCAGACAAGAGAAAAAATGTAAGGCATGTAAACAGGAAAATAAGAAGTCAAACTGTCTTCTCTGATGATATGATTCTATACCTAGAAAATCCCAAAGACTCCTCGAAAGGCTCCTGGAGCTGACAAATGACTTCAGTAAAATTTCAGGATACAAAAGCCAATATACAGAAATCTGTAGCATTTCTATACACAAATAGTATTCAAGCTGAGAACCAAATCAAGAACACAATCCCATTTACAATAGCCACACACACACAAAAAGAACTCACCTAGGAATAATCTAACCAAGTAGGTGAAAGATTTCTACAAGGAGAACTACAAAACACTGCCTGAAAGAAATCATAGATGTCATAAACAAACGGAAAAACATTCCATGCTCATGATTGGAATCAATATCATTAAAATGGCCATACTGCACAAAGCAATGTACAGATTCCATGGTATTCGTATTAAGCTACCAATTTAATTTTTCACAGAACTAGAAAAAGTACTCTAAACTTCATTTGGAACAACAATAACAAAAGCCTGAATTGCCAAAGCAATCCTAAGCAAAAAGAAAAAAGCCAGAGACATCACACTACCTGACTTCAAACTACACAATAAGGCTACAGTAACCAAAACAGCATGGTACTGGTACGAAAACAGACACATAGACCAATGGAACAGAATAGAGAACCCAGAAATAAAGCCATACGCCTACAGCCATCTGATCTTCAACAAAGTCGACAAAAATAAGCAATGGGGAAAGGACTTACTATTCAATAAATGGTGCTGGGATAGCTGGCTAACCATATGCAGAAGAAAGAAATATGGATTAAAGATTTAAATGTAAGACCCCAAATTAAGAATCCTGGAAGAAAACCTAGGAACCACCATTCTGGACATCAGCCTTGGGAAATAATTTATAACTAAGTCCTCCAAGGCAACTGAAACAAAAATAAAAATTGACAACTGGGACCTAAAAGAACTAAAGAGCTTCTGCATAGCAAAAGTAACTATCAACAGAGTAAACAGACAACCTTCAGAATGAGAGAAATATTCAGAAACTGTGCATCCAACAAAAGTCTAATATACAGAATCTATAAGGAACTTAAACAATTGAACAAGCAAAAGGAAAATAACCCCATTAAGAATAGGCAAAAGACCTGAACAGACACTTCTCAAAAGACAACATACAAGCAGCCAACAAACGTATGAAAAAATGTTCAACATCACGTCATCAGAGAAATGCAGATCAAAACCACACTGAGATACCATCACACACTAGTCAGAATGGCCGCTATTAAAAGTCAAAAAATAACAGATGTTGGTGATGCTGTGGAGAAAAGGGAAGGCTTATACACTGTTGGTGGGAATGTAAATTAGTGTGGCCTCTGTGGAAAGCAGTTTAGAGATTTCTCAAAGAACTTTAAAAGGAACTACTCTTTGACCCAGCAATCCTATTACTTCCAAAAGAAAATAAATTTTTATACCAAAAAACCACATGCACTTGCATGTTTATCACAGAACTATTCACAGCAGCAGACATAGAATGAGCCTAGGTGTCCATCAGTGGCGGATTGGATGAAGAAAATGTGGTCTATACATACCATAGAGTACTATGCAGCCGTAAAAGGAAACAAGTTATGTCCTTTGCGGCAACATGCATAGAGCTGGAGGCCATTATCCTAAGCAAATTAACACAGGAACAGAAAACCAAATACCACATGCTGTCACTTACAAGTGGGAGCTAAACACTGGGTACTTATGGACATAAAGATGGAAACAACAGACACTGGGGAGTACTAGAGGAAGGAGGAAGGAGGCAGGGAGGCAGCAGTTGAAAAATTAACTACTGGGTACTATGCTCAGTACCTGCATGATGGGATCAATCATAGCCCAAAGCTCAACATCATGCCATATACCAGGGTAACAAACCTGCATATGTACCCTCTGGATCCAAAATAAAAGTTGAAATTATTTAAAAATATATTTATGGCATGTTTCTTGTAAATACCATAGTTAGGTCTTGCAGAACCCTCATTAAGTCTATGACAATTTTTTCTATCTTGTATTATTATTAGATACCTTAGGTATCTGGCGTATAAATTACATAAAGTTAACAGAGATAATCAATTTATAATACTGAATGTAAAAAATATCGTGTCTATTTTTCTAAAAATAATCATAGCAAGTTAATTTCTTCAATGTTGATAAAAATGTCAGCATCTTCCTGTTTTTATGGCCCTTCTAACCCAATGGTCAAGGACAATAATAGAAAGTCTTGGTTTTGAGTCACTTTTGGATGCCACTGTTACAGTAGGTAGCTAGTCATATATGAGCAGAGCAGGAGAGGGACTCCCCCCTGCCCCCACCACACACACCAGGAATGTCAGGCAGCCATCAGGCGATGGTAAGGCAGTTGTTAACTGTCTCTCTGAAATAATAATTGGTTGCAGCTGCTGCCAGGGACAGGCAATCCCCCAATAAACAGAAACACTTGAAACTGGTGATCGGCAGCTTCCCAATAAGATCTCAGGAGTTGGACAAGTGGGCTCAAGCATGCACAGTAAAATGGTGGAGTTTAACTGGCATATGACCTTCCAGGGACATTCAACTGGTAAAAGAAGAATGCCTCAAGTGAGCATGTGTACAGCTCCAGTAAACACACTGTGCATTCTCCCAAGTGCTAGCAGGCCACTACCATGCAGACAGCCCACCCTAAGGGAAGAATTATGGGAGAAGGGATGCAGGACCTTGGAAGTACGCTAATGTATAAAACCTCAAGTCAAAAGGTCAAACTGGGGCCAGGTGCAGTGGCTCACGCTTGTGATCCCAGCACTTTGGGAGGCCAAGATGGGCGGATCACTTGAGGTCAGGAGTTTGAGACCAGCCTGGCCAACATGGCAAACCCCTGTCTCTACTAAAAATACAAAAAAGTTAGCTGGGCATGTAGTTTTTATGACTAAAATTAATTGGCCAATCTCTTCACTGGGAATCAGGATACACTAACTCTGGGTGCATGCCTGTAATCCCAGTTACTCAGGAGACTAAGGCAGGAGAATTGCTTGAGCCGGGAGGCAGAGGTTGCAGTGAGCTAAGATCACACCACTGCTCTCCAGCCTGGGCAACAGAGCTAGACTCCATCTCAAAAGAAAAAATAAAATAAAATAAAGGTCAAACTAGGTCAAACTGTGCACTAGTCTTTCAAGCTGCTCACTTGGCCCTCTTCCAAGTGTACTTTCATTCCTGCTCTAAAGCTTAATAAACTTTCACTCTTGCTCTAAAGCTTGCCTAGAGCTCTTTCTACCTTATGCCCCTCAAATTCATTCCTCTCAGGAGACAAGAATTGAGGTTGCTGCAGACCCATATGGATTCGCTGCCGGTAACATATCTTGTTGCCATTTGACTTGGATTAACTTCCACCGCCAACACCACTGCTGTTGGTCTTTGCCCACACATGCAGTAGAAGGCTGCCAACTTTGGTGAGACCTGATTATCCCCTCCCCCAGTACTGAGCTCAGACGTGGGATGGGATGATTAATGCTCTCCTTGGGTATCCAGGTAGCCATGTCTACAACTGGGTCTACCGTCTCTAGTGGGCTTTGTCAGAGTGAACCTATTACCCTCTTCTACCTCTAAAGCACAAAGCCCCTATAGTCTTTTTCTCTTCAAATTAGCCAGCCTAATCAGTTTTGCTTCTATAGTACGGAAGTGGTAGTTGGGGATCGGTGTGGAGAAAAGGTGATGTTTTCTGATTTCTTCTCTCCTGGAAGAGTCCTCAGCTGTAGAAAAAAAAAAAAAA
>NW_012108141.1:3665066-3666626 GCF_000951045.1 Mandrillus leucophaeus | reverse complement strand
ATGGGCTAAATGTCCCAATTAAAAGACACAGACTGGCAAATTGGATAAAGAGTCAAGACCCATCAGTGTGCTGTATTCAGGAGACCCATCTCACGTGCAAACACACACATAGGCTCAAAATAAAGGATTGGAGGAAGAGCTACCAAGCAAATGGAAAGCAAAAAAAAGCAGGGGTTGCAATCCTAGTCTCTGATAAAACAGACTTTAAACCAACAAAGAGCAAAGGAGACAAAGAAGGCCATTATATAATGGTAAAGGGATCAATTCAACAAGAAGAGCTAACTATCCTAAATATATATGCACCCAATACAGAAGCACCCAGATTCATAAAGCATGTCCTTAGAGACCTACAAAGAGACTTAGACTCCCACACACACACAATAATAATGGGAAATGTAAACACCCCATTGTCAACATTAGACAGATCAACAAGACAGAAAGTTAACAAGGATATCCAGGACTTGAACTCAGCTCTGCACCAAGCAGACCTAAGAGATATCTACAGAACTCTCCACCACAAATCAACAGTATATACATTCTTCTAGCACCACATTGCACTTATACCAAAATTGACCACATAGTTGGAAGTAAAGCACTCCTCAGCAAATGTAAAAGAACAGCAGTCACAACAAACTGTCTGTCAGACCACAGTGCAATTAAATTAGTACTCAGGATTAAGAAACTCACTCAAAACTGCACAACTACATGGAAACTGAACAACCTGCCCCTGAATGACTACTGGGTACATAGCAAAATGAAGGCAGAAATAAAGATGTTCTTTGAAATCAATAAGAACAAACACACAACCTACCAGAATATCTGAGACATATTTAAAGCAGCATGTAGAGGGAAATTTATAGCACTAAATGCCCACAAGAGAAAGCAGGAAAGATCTAAAATCAACACCCTAACATCAGAGTTAAAAGAACTAGAGAAGCAAGAGCAGACACATTCAAAAGCTAGCAGAAGGCAAGAAATGACTAAAATCAGAGCAGAACTGAAGGACATAGAGACACAAAAACCCTTCAAAAAATGAATGAATCCAGGAGCTGGTTTTTTGAAAAAATCGACAAAATAGACCACTAGCAAGACAAATAAAGAAAAGAGAGAAAAATCAAATAGATGCAATAAAAAATGATAAAGAGGATATCACCACTGATGACACAGAAATACAAACTACCATCAGAGAATACTATAATCAATTCTATGCAAATAAACTAGAAAATCTAGAAAAAATAGATAAATTCCTGGACACATACATCTTCCCAAGACTAAACCAGGAAGAAGTTGAATCCCTGAATAGACCAATAACGGGCTCTGAAATTCAGCCAATAATTAATAGCCTACCAACCAAAAAAAGTCCAGGACCAAACGGATTCACATCTGAATTCTACCAGAGGTACAAAGAATAACTGGTACCATTCCTTCTGAAACTATTCCAATCAACAGAAAAAAGAGGGAATCCTCCTTAACTCATTTTATGAGGCCAGCATCATCCTGATACCAAAGCCTGGCAGAGACACAACAAAAAAAGAGAATTTTAGACCAATATCCCTGATG
>NW_012108141.1:3648338-3660781 GCF_000951045.1 Mandrillus leucophaeus | reverse complement strand
AAAAAAAAAAAAACCAAACCAAACCAAACAAACAAAACAACTCTTTCATGAGACTGAGCAGAAACAGAGATCTGAGGCAGTCTCTTTTTGTGAAAGCTTGCAGAATAGCCTATGTAGTTATGAACTGAGCCACAGGTGTCCTGCCCAAGAGTTGCAGGAATGCCTGTGATGCTGATAAAGGGTGGGAAGGCAAGGCTGAGATTGAGAGGAATTCTGCCTTTTTCCACAGATGAAAAGGCTGAATGAGTAATCCTCCCACCTGCCCTTGTTTACTTCCCACTGTACTGTGTGTCCAATGTTATTCAACATCATTGAGCCCATGAGTTAACAACTAAATATAGAGGAAATCACGAAGGAAATGAAAGAACATCTTGGTGTTCTTGGAGAATGGAGAGGAACAGCTGCAAAAAATATTGTATAAGTCTTAATGAGCTTTCAGGTTTCTCTCTCCAGGAAGAGATAAAATGAACCAGAGAAGATGACCATTTAAACTAGTCAATTTTCATTCAACCAAAATTGAACTTCTATGTGCAATGAAATAAACAAACCTGCACCTGTAAAGTGCTTGGTGCAGTGTCTAGGTCAATAGATGCTAGCTGTGATTATCATGATTGGCAGGACTGCTCAACTGCTTGCTTTTCTCTCTCTCCTATAACCATTTTGCAAGAAAATGTGACAGTGGTAAAAACCTGATTTGCACCCACTGTGTGTCTTCCTTATTAGGCTCTAAGCTCTGTAGACTAGAGAATATGTGAGAGAAGGGATATAAATAAATTTTAAAAAGGAAAAAACAGGTTTCCCTTTTCTAGATGCTAATTTATTCTCTTTTTGAAATTGGAACAGGAACCAGACAGCTAAGCACAATCAAACTGTGCTCATTCTCCAAGAATGAAGATACCGTAAGAAACTCTTTTAGCATTCTGTTTTAACGGTAGATTGTTTTAGTATCATATTCCTCACAAAACCATTTTAAAGAGAAACAAGAACTGTTTAATGGCTGAAACAGAAAAAATACCCATTATTATCTTTAAACATAAACTTTGAATGCTGCTGTAAAACACTTGCTGAAAGTGAAGTACTTTGCATAGCTAGCATCCTCTATAGGACTACATTATATAAAGCAGAGCGAGGAAGTAAAATACCCAATTATAGCTTAAGGCCTTTTTGCTTCTACTTAGAAGGCTAATTTTCCTTAAAATATCTGGTAATAAGTACAGCTTGATGCCATTCGAGGACTCCTTTCAACCTATCTCCTGGCACCTTCCTGCCTCCTCTCTTATTGCAACCCAAAGAGTTCTCATTGCTGAGGTAGGAAAAAGACAATTAAAATATCCAGAGGTATCTTGGTTTTAGGCACAGTGGGGTCAAGGTGTTCCATCAATTCCACTGGGACTCTGGGACTCAATTTCTCCCTCACTGATCTCTGCTTCCCTCTCTGTTGTCTGTGTTCTCAGATTCTCATTATCTGGGGGCAGAGATGGCCCTAACTTTGGGCTTAGATTCTATAAGCTTAGCAATCACAACAGAAGGAAAGATACTCTTTTCTGAAGCAATAGCTTCAAGACTGAAGCTCACTGGGCTAATTTGGATCAAGAGTTCCCTATAGACAAAGGATAAAATGCTTTGGTAGGCCAAATTGAATCCCATATCTGCCCTAGAATCCATGGAGTGGGGTAAGACCCACATGAACTGCATGGGTTAAGAATGGAGGCAGAGTAATTATGCAAAGGAAAACTGGAGTGCTATTATCACACACACAAAAAAACCTCAAATGGATGCTGGGACATGGAACACAGTAAAACAAAACCAACCAAAAAGCTATCCATTACACACTCTGTAACAGAAAACATTTTAGAACTTAGCTAAATACTTGGAATCTTCTAGCCAAGCCCATGGGGATGGATGACTGTTATCCAACACAGTACTGAAGCATGCTCCTCGCTATATCTTCCATTGCCTCTCCAGACCTATTCTCTGCTTTGCCCTGTACCCTGTATGGAGTTCAACAGCCACTTTTGTTCCCTCTGGCTTCTCTTTGGGTTTCCCCAAAAGGGAGCTCTGATAACAAGCTGGAGGTGTGATGGAGAGGAAGGTTGGGATATTGATTTCCCCTGGCTTGCTCTTTATGTGAATCAGCTGCATCTCTACAACCAATGCCACACACAGCTCCTCTCCGCAGTGGTCTTCATACAATTTTCCCTCCAGGTTTAGCCAATGACTGTGTACTCGCGTACCTTCAGGTCTAGGGGTTGCAGTAGTACTCTTACAGCTGCCACTCCCAGAGTAATGAACTATCCCTTGCAGTTTCTTTCTTTATGCCTTGCTCATGTTTTTGTAAATATTCCCTTTAATAAACTCTCCATAACACAATTTGAGTATGTCATGTATTTTCTCCTTGAATGTTATTGCTACTAATGGTATTTATCTAGAAGTTGTTTATAGAAGTATTGCCTTGGATTTTAATTTTTTTTGAATGGAAGCTAGGAAGAGAAGATCAATGTAATAGACCTACTTCAAAGCTAATATGCTCTAATAATGTCTCACTGGTTCATGAGAACTCAACAGATCACACCTCTAGTTCATAAAAAAATGAAATGAGATAGCTTTTATTCCTTCTTACCTACTGCAGTCACCCTTGAACTTTTTTCTATCCTGGTAAAGTCATTCTTTTTAAAGAATTCCTAAGTATCAGAGATAGTTGCATCAGCTATTGCTATTTTTCAGAAGAAAATAAAGCCAAAAATAAATACACATTGTCACTTTTCCATCTTGTTTCTTTGCCACACTTTGCACCTTGCAATCTTCTCCTTCTATGTGTTATAACAATGGCTAATGCTTATGGAGTATTTACTCTTACCCAGCACCATGCTATAGTGCTTTACCTTTATTAACTCATTTGATCTCCATAGCAAACTTATAAGGGAGGCAATATTTTTATCCCTCTTTACAGATGAGGAAAGTGAAGCACAGAGAGGATAAGGGAGCTACCCAAATTTTTACAGCTGGTGGGTAGCAGAGCCAACCAGAACCTATGCTCTTAATAAATTCTACTTCTTCATGATGGAGCCACAGCCAAAAGGGAAGTTAAATCTGAAAGGATGATTAAATGATTGGTGTTTACTATTTATTCCATAATGATCAAAATTTAGGCATTGCAACTTTCATGCCATCTACTTTACATCATCATTGAAATAAGGCAGAGTGTAAACTATACTGGATATCTGCTAGTTTCGCCAGCTCCACACTCCACCCTATTTCATGCCCCCAAAAGCTGACTTATATGGGTTATGTCACTGGACTTCCTTTCTGGATTCCAGTTGGGTTTGGCCAATGGGGAGCACCAGTAGAAGATTGAGAGAGGGAGGGGAGTAAGTTTAGGGTGTTTATTCTATCAAGTATAATCATAGTTATCTATTGCTGCTCAACAAAGTATTCTAAATTTAGTGGTATAAAATAATTTTATTATGATCAATTCTACACCCAACTTTTGTGGGACAGGAATTTAGATAGCATAGTGAGGATGGCTTGTCTCTACAATGTTTAGAATCTTATCTGGCACTCAAATGCTGAAGATGGCTTTACATCTGGAAGCTGAAGTTATCTAAAGGCACATTCACTTGAATGTCTATCAGCTGATGCTAGTTATTTATTGGCTGAGACTTCAGCTGAGTGGTTGGCCAAAACATCTACAGGTAGCCTTTCCATGTAGCTGCCCTACCTTGCTGAATTGGGTGAGTTTGGTCTTCCTCATAGCATGGCAGCTGGGTTCCAATAGTGAATATTGCCAAGAAGCAGGTGGATGCACATGGTATTTTTATGCCCTATCTTTGGAAGTTGCATATGTCACTTCCAACATGTGCTATTAGCTCTGCTCAGATTCAAGGGGAGGAAACATAGTCCCCATCACTTCATGGTAAGAATGTCAAAGTTGCATTGTAAGAAGAGCATGTGGGTGAGAATGATTTTGCAGTCATCTTTGGAAAATACAATGGGTCACAAGCTTGAGATTTGAGGACTAAGTTTGTATATATAAGCATGGCTCAACTGGAAAGGATATGCCTATAAGGGAAGGAATACATTGAAGAATTTATAAAAAATGTCAAGAAAGAAGTATGTCACAACTGAGGGCATCTCCAGGGCTTACAATATAAGTGAATGAAAGAATGATTGAATATTGAATGTAAAACAGAGTTCCTAAACCCCCCCAGTTCTTTCCCTAGTTTCTAAAAAAAGAGATCTGAATATTTTTAAGAAAGTATTAACCTGATCAAATTGTGTGTGTCTGGAAGAAGTTCCTTCTTTGTGGAAGAGGACATTGTGAGGACACAGTGAATTTGGGGATCTTTTTAGCCATGAAAAAGCCATGCTTGGTGTTTCTCCTTTTGTAATTCCAGTAATCTTGCTGTAGTATGCAAAGCAGTTTTCAGGAGGGTGGAAGGCAGAATTTATTTTTTCTGGTGTAATGCCAGAAAGGTAGTTATTGCTGTTTCCATAAAGATTTTCAGAGGGTCTTTGATAAATACAAGGCCCAAACTAAGGTTCCACAAATGTGTATAGCTCAGTAGGGTCATGGAATTGTAGAAGCAAAGAGGAGGTCCTGAAATGTGTTTATGATCCAACCCCAATATTTTGCAGGTGTGGAGGCAGGAGATGAGAGATTAAGTGGCACACCTGAGGCCTGCACTATGTAGCCTTCTGCCATATATCAACTGTTTGAAATTGGTCCCAACCCAAACTCCCACTGTTCTCAGAGGTGTATTTTAAAATTAAACTTTATTTTTAGATCACTGTAGATTTACATTCAACTGAAATAAAACCCAGAAAGAGATCTGACAATTATTAAGAAAGTTTTAAGAGACCTCATGTGCATTTTACCATTTCCCCCAATGACACTTAAGTGGAATCACACAATATGTAAGATTTTTAAATTGTTTATTTCACTCAGCATAATTCTCTAGAGATTTACCCAGGTTGTTGAGTATATCAATAATTTGTTCATTTTATTTCTGAGTAGTATTCCATGTATGATGTGCCATTGTTTAGCCATTCATCTGTTAAAGAATAACTGGATTGCTTCCAGGTTTGTACTATTACAAATGAAGCTATTGTAAACATCCATGTGCAGGTTTTTGTGTGAACATAGTGTTCATGTGGGATGAATGCCCAGGAGTGCAATTGCCGGGTCATATGGTAGTTGCATGTCTTTTGTTTTTGTTTTTAAGAAACTGCCAAACTGTTACAAGTTTGAAGGTGGCTTTACATCTGGGAGCTGGAGTTATCTAAAGACACGTTCACTTGAATGTCATTCATTCAAGTGTCTATCATTTTTTTTCTTTTCTTTCTTTCTTTTTTTCTTTTCTGAGACAGTGTTGCACTCTGTCACCCAGGCTAGAGGGCAGTGGCGTGATCTTGGTTCACTGCAACCTCCATCTCTCAGCCTCAAGTAATCCTCCCACCTCAACCTCCCAAGTAGCTGGGATCACAGGCACAAACCACCACAGAAGGCTAATTTTTGTATTTTCTGTACAGATGGGGTTTCACCATGTTGCCCAGGCTGGTCTTGAACTGTAGAACTAAAGCAATCCACCTGCCTCAGCCTCCCAAAATGCTGGGACAACAGGCATGAGTCACTGTGCCCAGTTGCATGTTTAAGAAACTGTAAAACTGTTTTCCAGAGTGGCTGTATCATTTCACATCCCCATCAGCAATGTATGAGTGATTTAGTTTCTCAGCATTCCCACCAGCACTTAGTGTCATCAGTATTTTTAAATTTTAGCTGTTCTAATCGGTACAATGCTACATTTTGTGGTTTTAATTTGAACTTTCTGAATGATTAATGGTGTTGAGCACCTTTTCATGTGATTATTTGCCATCTGTAGATCTTCTTCAGTGAAATGTTCCAGTGATATATTTTGAAATGTTTAATATGAGCAATGTCTATCTTCCCACTCTCTCACCCACACTCGAGGTCTTGTTTGCCAAAGTTCTAGTCCCTGATTTTCACAAAGGGAAACCAAATTGCCCACCATGTTCCAGCCCCTCTGGCCTTCTATCAGTGCTTGAGACTGTCCAACTCTTCTTGTTTCACCAGGAAGAGCAGTGGCCCTGAGACCAATCTGCTTGGCTGTTCATGTGACTGGCCCTTCTCTTCTCTGGGTCTCAGCTCAAAGGATGCTTCTTCATGAAGGGTTCCCTGGCCTCCCTAAGCCAGTCCTGTGTATTCCTCTCTCATGGCTCTGTTTTTCCTTCCCTCGTGTTTAGCCTCGTCTACAATTTTACTTATCTGCTTAATTGTCACTGTCTTTGCTTACACCATGGTGTGGAAGCTCCATGAGGCCAAGGACCTTGTGTCTTTCCTCACTTGAAGCCCTGGCCCCTGGGCTAAGTGCCAATTATGTAACAAATCCTCAGATTTGGTGAGTTAAGAAGTATATTTCAGGGTTACTTCATCTAGATTTGAAATTACCGTGGACTTTGAGTGTGTTCATTATCATTTGCCTTTTAACATTATCTAGTATCGTTATTATCACCCTCCCCGGGATTAAACTAAGACATACATCATATTTTACAACGTCAAGCACTCTGTAGTATGAAGGTTCTATTTATATAATGAGTTGGCATACAGCCATTAAGCATATTAGATGAATATTTCACATTTAAAATTTTAAATTTAACATATTAATTTATGTTATTTGTTTTGTTTTCTGTTGCTATAACAGAATACCTGAGACCAGGACATTGTTTATTTAATATTTGCCATGAAACAACCTCTTGATTAACCAAAAAATAAAATAAGCTGCATAGGAACAATTTTATGGTCCAAAGATACACCAACTTTCTTTAAGGCTGTGGTAGTTAATACAACGTCTTTCTGCTACCTTCTGCAGTCTTCTCTGTGGACCACAGTGATGGCTTTAGACACCTGTTAGCTAACACAGGAGTTTTTAAAAACACTTTTTCATTGTTTCTTTAGCTGCTCATTGTCTGTCATGTTTGTGGCCTGGATAGTAGCATTTAAGATTTAAAAATGAAGGTAAAAAGTTAAAAAAAAACCCATAATTTTTAAAAAGCCTACCTTTGCCTAAAAGTTTAGGGGAAAATTTTCATTTCCCCACCCATCTGCTGAACTGATGGAATTCACACCATCATGGCCATGATCATTTAAAAGAACCCCAGGTGGGCTTGCAGCATAGTTTCTGTGACTATGAGTGTTATTTCAGTAATGCATAATCCTTATGTCATGTTTGCCTTGGACAAATAAAAATCAAGAGTTTTAACTTAGTCATTCTAACAAAAGGCAACATGCTCGTGTCAATTTCAATTCTGTGTTTACTTTTCTTAAAAAAAAGACTCAACCGTGTCATACGTTCTACAGCTAAACATTAAAACATTTTGCTGACCAGCCATGAGAGCTAACAGAAGTATTAAGCAAGACTCACCAAAAAATACTAACAACCCTTCCACCCACACAAGCATACCTAGCATGCTATTTAAAAACAAAATCATTTACCCATCCACTCTCATCTGCATTGATTTTAGGAGAAAAGGAAAAAAGAAAGAAATTTTACTATCCTAAAATCAAGAAAACCCCCAAAATGAGAATAATCTTCCTTTGAAGAAAGCTGCACAGACTTCTGGAAACATAAAGAACTATTATAGAGCTGGTTATTTGAAGAAAGTAAACACTTTGTTACATACATCAACAGTCAGTCAGTGTGCTCTGAGACAGAGAGACTGAGTAATTCATAATTTACAGAAATTTAGCTCACTGTTCTGGAGGCTGGGAAGTCCAAGAACATGTGGCCAGCATCAGAGAAAGGCCTTTGTGCTGCATGATCTCATAATGGAAGGCAGAAGAGAGCACATGGGGGAGAGAGTGCTACTCTCGAGATAGCTGACCCACTCCTGTGATAACTACACTAATCCATTCACCACTTATTAGGCCTCACTACCCAACACTGTTGCATTGGGGATTAAGCTTCCAACATGTGAATTTTGTCATATACATTCAAACCATAGCATAATCTGATGCATGGTCTAATTTTGTAAAGTAAAAATATTTGTGTATGATTGAGGTATGTAAGAATATACACTAAAGTGGCGCTCCATTCCAAGATGGCCGAATAGGAACAGATCCAATCTGCAGCTCCCAGCACGACTGACGCAGAAGACAGGGGATTTCTGCATTTCCAGCTGAGGTACTGGTTCATCTCATTGGGACTTGTTGGAGTGTGGGTGCAGCCCACGGAGGGCGAGCTGAAGAAGGGTGGGGCATTGCCTCAAACAGGAAGTGCAAGGGGTCAGGGGATTTCCCTTTCCTAGCGAAGGGAAGCTGTGACAAACTGTACCTTGAATAACAGGACATTCCCGCCCAAATACTGCAACTTTTCCCAAGGTCTTAGCAACCAGCAGACAAGAAGATTCTCTCCCATGCCTGGCTGGGTAGGACCCACGCCCATGGAGCCTTGCTCACTGCTAGCACAGCAGTCTGAGATTGAACTGCAAGGTGGCGGCCTGGCTGGGGGAGGGGCATCTGCCATTGCTGAGGCTTGAGTAGGTAAACAAAGCAGGCCAGGGAAGCTCAAACTGGGCAGAGCCCACCACAGCTCAGCAAGGCCTACTGCCTCTATAGACTCCACCCTTGTGGGCAGGGGATAGCTGAACAAAAGGCAGCAGAAACTTCTGCACTCTTAAACGTCCCAGTCTGACTGCTCTGAAGAGAGCAGTGGTTTTTGAGCATGGTATTTGAGCTCTGAGAACAGACAGACTGCCTCCTCAAGTGGGTCCCTGACCCCTGTATAGCCTAACTGGGAGACACCTCCCAGTAGGAGCCGACTGACACCTCATATAGGTGGGTGCCCCTCTGGGACAAAGCTTCCAGAGGAAGGATCAAGCAGCAATATTTGCTGTTCTGCAGCCTCCACTGTTGATACCCAGGCAAACAGGGTCTGGAGTGGACTGCCAGGAAACTCCAACAGACCTACAGCTGAGGGTCCTGACTGTGAGAAGGAAAACTAATAAACAGAAAGGAATAGAATCAACATCAACAAAAAGGACATCCACACCAAAACCCCAACTGTAGGTCACCAAAATCAAAGACCAAAGGTAGATAAAACCACAAAGATGGGGAGAAACCAGAGCAGAAAAGCTGAAAATTCTAAAAACCAGAGCACCTCTTCTCCTCTAGAGGATCACAGCTCCTTGCCAGCAATGGAAAAGAGCTGGACAGAGAATGACTTTGACGAGTTGACAGAAGTAGGCTTCAGAAGATTGGTAATAACAAACTTCTCTAAGCTAAAGGAGCATGTTCTAACCCATTGCAAGGAAGCTAAAAACCTTGAAAAAAGGTTAGACATATGACTAACTAGAATAAACAGTGTAGAGAAGACCTTAAATGACGTGATGGAGCTGAAAACCATGGCACGAGAACTTTGAGATGCATGCACAAGCTTCAATAGCAGATATGATCAACTGGAAGAAAGAGTATCAGTGATTGAAGATCGAATTAATGAAATAAAGTGAGAAGACAAGGTTAGAGAAAAAAAGAGCAAAAAGAAATGAACAAAGCCTCCAAGAAATATGGGACTATGTGAAAAGACCAAATCTACGTTTGACTGGTGGACATGAAAGTGATGGGAAGAATCGAATGAAGTTGGAAAACACTCTGCAGGATATTATCCAGGAGAACTTCCCTAACCTAGCAAGGCAGGCCAACATTCAAATTCAGGAAATACAGAGAACACTACAGAGATACTCCTCAAGAAGAGCAACCCCAAGACACATAATCGTCAGATTCACCAAGGTTGAAATGAAGGAAAAAATGTTAAGGGCAGCCAGAGAGAAAGGTTGGGTTACCCACAAAAGGAAGCCCATCAGACTAACAGCGGATCTCTCGGCAGAAACTCTAAAAGCCAGAAGAGAGTGGAGGCCAATATTCCACATTCTTAAGGAAAAGAATTTTCAACCCAGAATTTCATATTCAGCCAAACTAAGCTTTATAAGTGAAGGAGAAATAAAATCCTTTACAGATAAGCAAATGCAGAGAGATTTTGTCACCACCAGGCCTGCCTTACAAGAGTTCCTGAAGGAAGCACTAAACATGGAAAGGAACAACTGGTACTAGCCACTGCAAATCATGCCAAATGGTAAAGACCATTGATGCTATGAAGAAACGGCATCAGTTATCGGACAAAATAACCAGCTAACACCATAATGACAGGATCAAATTCACACATAACAATATTAACCTTAAATCTAAATGGGCTAAATATCCCAATTAAAAGATACAGACTGATAAATTGGATAAAGAAACAAGACCCATCAGTGTGCTGTATTCAGGAGACCCATCTCACATGCAGAGACACACATAGGCTCAAAATAAAGGACTGGAGAAAGATCTACCGAGCAAATGGAAAACAAAAAAAAGCAGGGGTTGCAATCCTAGTCTCTGATAAAACAGACTTTAAACCAACAAAGAGCAAAAGAGACAAAGAAGGCCATTATATAATGGTAAAGGGATCAATTCAACAAGAAAATCTTACTATCCTAAATATACATATGTGCCCAATACAAGAGCACCCAGATTCATAAAGCAAGTCCTTAGAGACCTACAAAGAGACTTGGACTCCCACACAATAATAATGGGAGATATTAACACCCGACTGTCAATATTAGACAGGTCAATGAGACAGAAGGTTAAAAAGTACTTGAACTCAGCTCTGGACCAAGCAGACCTAATAGACATCTACAGAACGCTCCACCCCAAATCAACAGAATATACATTCTTCTCAGCACCACATTGCACTTATTCTAAAATTGACCACATAATTGGAAGTAAAGCACTCCTCAGCAAATGTAAAATAACAGAAATCACAACAAACTGTCTCTGAGACCATAGTGCAATGAAATTAGAACTCAAGATTAAGAAACTCACTCAGAATTGCACAACTACATGGAAACTGAACAACCTGCTCCCGAATGACTACTGGGTAAATAACAAAATGAAGGCAGAAATAAAGATGTTCTTTGAAACCAATGAGAACAAAGACAAAATGTACCGGAATCTCTGGGACACATTTGAAGCAGTGTGTAGAGGAAAATTTATAGCACTAAATGCCCACAAGAGAAAGCTGGAAAGATCTAAAATTGACATCCTAACATCACAATTAAAAGAACTAGAGAAGCAAGAGCAAACAAATTCAAAAGCTAGCAGAAGGCAAGAAATAAGTAAGACCAGAACAGAATTGAAAGATAGAGAGACACAAAGTCCTTCAAAAAAAAAATCAATGAATACAGGAACTGTTTTTCTGAAAAGATCAACAAAATTGATAGAGCACTAGCAAGATTAATAAAGAAGAAAAGAAAGAAGAAACAAATAGATGCAATAAAAAATGATAAAGGGAATATCACCACCGATCCCACATAAATACAAACTACCATCAGAGAATAGTATAAACACTTATATACAAAACTAGAAAATTTAGAAGAAATGGATAAATTCCTGGACACATATACTCTCCCAAGACTAAACCAGGAAGAAGTTGAATCTCTGAATAGACCAATAACAGGCTCTGAAATTCAGGCAATAATTAATAGCCTACCAACCAAAAAAAGTCCAGGACCAGATGAATTCATAGCCGAACTCTACCAGAGGTACAAAGAGGAGCTGGTACCATTCCTTCTGGAATTATTCCAATCAAAAGAAAAACAGGGGATCCTCCCTAACTCACTTTATGAGGCCAGCATCATCCTGATACCAAAGCCTGGCAAAGACACAACAACAACAACAAAAAAGAGAATTTTAGTCCAATATCCCTGATGAACATCAGTGCGAAAATCCTCAATAAAATACTGGCAAACCAAATCCAGTAGCACATCAAAAAGCTCATCCAACACAATTAAGTTGGCTTCATCCCTGGGATGCAAGGCTGGTTC
Source organism: Mandrillus leucophaeus (assembly GCF_000951045.1). NCBI lineage: Eukaryota > Metazoa > Chordata > Mammalia > Primates > Cercopithecidae > Mandrillus > Mandrillus leucophaeus. Next base: position 3,648,847 of record NW_012108141.1, on the reverse strand, counting down.
AACATACTCGAATCAATAAATGTAATCCATCACATAAACAGAACCAATGACAAAAACCACATAATTATCTTAATAGATGCAGAAAAGGCCTTCAACAAAATTCAACAGCCCTTTATGTTAAAAACTCTCAATAAACTGTGAATTGATGGAATGTATCTCAAAATAATAAGAACTCTTTATGACAAAACCACAGCGAATATCTTACTGAATGGGCAAAAACTGGAAGCATTTTCTTTGAAAACTAGCACAAGACAGGAATCCCTCTCTCACCACTCCTATTCAATACAGTGTTGGAAGTTCTGGCCAGGGCAATAAGAAAAGAGAAAGAAATAAAGGGTATTCAATTAGGAAAAGAGGAAGTCAAAGTGTCCTTGTCTGCAGATTACATGATTGTATATTTAGAAAACTCCATCATCTCAGCCCAAAATCTCCTTAAGCTGATAAGCAACTTCAGCAAAGTCTCAGGATTCAAAATCAATGTGCAAAAATCACAAGCATTCTTATACACC
>NW_012108141.1:3622251-3646858 GCF_000951045.1 Mandrillus leucophaeus | reverse complement strand
ATGATAGACTGGATTAAGAAAATGTGGCACATATACACCATGGAATACTATGCAGCCATAAAAAAGGATGAGTTCATGTCCTTTGCACGGACATGGATGAAGCTGGAAACCATCATTCTCAGCAAACTATCACAAGGCTAGAAAATGAAACACCACATGTTCTCACTCATAGGTGGGAATTGAACAATGAGAACACTTGGACACAGAGTAGGGAACATCACACACTGGGGCCTGTCGGAGGGTGGGGGGCTTGGGGAGGGATAGCATTAGGAGAAATACCTAACGTAAATGACAAGTTGATGGGTGCAGCCCATCAACCAACATGGCACATGTATACCTATGTATTAAACCTGCACATTGTGCACATGTACCCCAGAACTTAAAGTATAATAATAACAATAACAAAAAATATACACTAAAGTAATGTTCTGGGTTAAATTGTGTCCTTCCATCACCCAATTCATCTGTTGAGGTCCTAACCTCTAGTATCTTAGAATATGACTGTATTTGGAGATAGTGTTTTTAAAGAGGCAATTAAGTTAAAATGCGGTCATCAGGATGAACCCTAATCCAATATGACTGGTGTCCTTATAAGAAGAGAAAATGTGCACACACACAGAGAAAAGGCCCTATGAAAAGCAAGGGAGATGACAGCCATTTACATGCCAAAGAGGGAAGTGTCAGAAGAAACCAACCCTGCTGACTCTGATCTTGGACTTCTAGCCTCCAGGATGGAGAGACAATTAATTTGTTATTCAACTCACTCAGTATGTGTTACTGTGTTATGGAAGCTCTAGCAAACTAATAGAAGTAGTAATAGCAGCAACACGTGATGATAGAATTATGTAAATTTACTCTTTGATACTCTGCGTTTCCTGACTTCTATAAAATTAACTAGAAATTTTGCCACTAAATTTATGTAATGCTATAACTACACTAAACTGAGAGATGGTCAGGATGAATCTAATGAGAAAACAAGAAGTAAAGAAGAAGCAAGTGGGCTAATTAGTTTCCCTGTTTCTCATTGAAGAATATGGAAGTAAAAATCAGATTCACAGTTTAAGTCAAATGAGCTTTAAAATTTTGATCAAAGAAAAATGTTCTGAACAGTTAATCCTCTGAACAGATTATACAACCAAGGCCTCTCTCCATTACCTGGAAGTGGATCCTCAATGTGCTCCATGGCACAGTGCTCCAACAACGATTCTAGGGGCTTCCAAACCCTTGATTTGAGACTCAGAACAAATAGAACATACACATTCCTTAGTATAACTTGGAAACAAATTCCAGATGAGGGCTGCCCCAGTTCAAAAAGAATGATGGACATTAGCTCTGGAAGTTACCCAGCCACTAGAGAATTGGTGGGGTTGACATATTCAACCTCTCACCTCATTAGCAGAGTCAATTTGTTCAAACATCTTCTCCTTTCACTCCCTTGAATAAATGTAATGGTCCAAGAGTAGTCAGGGACGATTAGATAAAATCTGTTGGACCTGGGGACCTTCGTCAACTGGTCCAATCCTCTCATTTTACAAGGGTGACAACTGGGACCCTAAAGTGCTCAGGGTAATGTATATGTGCATGTGTGCCTGCAGAATATTTATAGCAGTCTACCTCAGTCTGAAGTTAGAGATAAAGAATCCTCAGAGACATACCAAGCCTAAAATTTCTCATGCTATGAACAGAACTTTGGATTCTCTTGATAGGCCTTGTTTAATATCTCAGAGGAAAATAAATTTAAGGGATGTTCCAAAATTAATTGCTTATCTTATAAAGTTGGGCTAAGAGTTAAAATCCTATCAGTAGAACATATGGAAGATATAAATAGATTAATAGTTGGAGAAAGCTGTACTATAAATGAAAAGTAACTCAATCTCACCAGCAAATGTTCAATACTTTTGATAAATTATTTTCTTTCTTCAACGTGCATATACTTTCTCTCTTCAACATGCAGTTACGTGTTTTACAGTCCTTTGGAATTGATAATGTAGGGAACGAATTCATTGGAGACCTAAAGGGTTAAATAAACTATAGTGTATTTCCATCATGTGTACTCCAACTCTCAGACCTTAACCATATGCCTATACACTAAGAACATTTTAGGATATAAAATTGGGTAGGATGGTCCTTGCCCTTAAGAAGAGTTCAGTCTGGTAGAGAAATTGGACACATGAGGCATTTTTAAACAAGGGGTCTCAAGGCTGTGATTAGAAAATGTTATCCTCTTATTCCCAATTACCTGTTCTAATTTGCTCTTCAAGTTTATATTCAAGGGGAGAAAAAGTTCTTTCTGACCTTTGGAAGAAATCTAGGACACGTCTCATGATCTTTCCGGTAAATTCCAAATAATGTCTTCTGGTCACTTCTAGAGACAGATTTGTTTCAGATTTCATTGGAAGATCAAGATTTCCTTTCTGTTAACTTAAGCCTGCTCTAGAGGCACAGGAAACTTCTCCATGCCCCTGCCCTGAAGCTCTGCCCCTCTTATTCCACTCACCCGACTGCATCTGGTTCCTCTAAGGCTGGAGCCCAAGGTGAAGGTGAGGGCTGGAGTGCTAAGAGGCAGGGAAGGGCTTGGCTGGCTTTCAGGTAATCTCATGTTGGCTTTCTTGGGCCAGGGCAAGTGTTTGGCTGACAGTCTGCCACATGGGTTATTTGGAGGCTCCCAGGAGGAATGCAAAGCAACCTGCTCTGACATGAGTGATGCATTTTCTTTCAAGTGGCTGCTTGTATCTCCTACCTCCAACCCTGGCAATTGAATGGTCCATCTCTCAGTTAGAATAACTGCCCCTCCACAGAGTCCTTTTGGGTGGAATCTGAAATGGCTCTAAACTGGTATGGTCTCTCTCTCTCTCTTTCTGTCTCTCTGCAACTCTCTCTGTCTCAGACCAAAAGAAACCTAGAATGCTGAACTGTCAAGGCAATGCAGCTGGCTCCCAACGCAGCTGGTTGAGCTCTCTTTACTCTACTGTCTTTGGCTAATTGTCACAGCTTCTGGCCCTTAATTCCTTCCGGAGTGTTTTGCTGCTCTGTCCCCTGAACTGCAAAAGGCATAGATCAAACTCTCTTAGCTCATCAAAGCCCTGATTGCTAGGCTCGAGGAGTGGGAAAGAACCCTCTACCTCTCTTCTATGTGGTAGGAAAGACCCACAGCATACTAATAACACTCTCAAAAGAAATTCTTTTTCCTAGATTCCAATTCATTGACTGAATTCTTAACCATCACTAAAATGGCCTGGATATGGCCAGGAGCTAAAGCTTGTTTCTTCTCTACAAGCTTTGTATAGGCATATAGCACCTCACTTTGGACTGTGGGATTGGTTGCTTTTTAGTCCTTGGCAAAAACTAAGGCTGAGTCCCATCTTGTAATACAAGCAAATATGTCATTAATGTGACAAGTGAATGCTAGGATAGAGACATGCAAAAGCTTTTGTAGCAAATACTACTAGTCTGTACTAGGAAAGGGAGGTGTTAGTAAAAGTTTCCCATAAAGCTGGCACCTGAGCTGAGTTCCAAGCCATAAGAGTTGGACAAGAGGAAAAAGGGCATTTCTTATGAGTTTGTTTGCAATTGCAGGGTCCATTTGGATCACTTGTGGCTGTTTGCTATAGTAGATAGTGTTATTCTCATACTCTGCATTTTTACCAAACAAAACACCAGCATTTAATACTGTGAAGTATTCTTGCCAAGAAAAGTTGAACCTAGAGTCTGTAGAGCAAGCTTTTAATAACAGAAGATACGATGATAGAAGAACAAGTAAATGATATCAGTACAAGGAAGCAAACAGGCAAATTCAGAATGGGGGACATTCTGCAGAACTGACTTATTTACTATAAGATGACAATGGCCAGAGAAAAAGTTGGGAAAGGGGACAACTTCGTGTAAGAGACACAGCAATCCAATGTAGATGTATGGACTTTGTAGATGATGCCAAAGAATTATTAATGATTTTATTAAGTACAACCTGGCATTCTGGTCAAGAACATATTCTTTTTTTTTTTTTTTTTTTTTTTTGAGACGGAGTCTCGCTCTGTTGCCCAGGCTGGAGTGCAGTGGCCGGATCTCGGCTCACTGCAAGCTCCGCCTCCTGGGTTCACGCCATTCTCCTGCCTCAGCCTCCCGAGTAGCTGGGACTACAGGCGCCCGCCACCTCGCCCGGCTAGTTTTTTGTATTTTTCAGTAGAGACGGGGTTTCACTGGGTTTGCCAAGAACATATTCTTTAAGAGCCACATACTGAATTATGAAATGATGAAATGACACAATGCCTGGTGTTTACTTTGAAATACTTTAACAAAGAAAAGACAAAAGGGACAGTTAAGCCAGTAGAGAAAATCTCTGGTAATTGTTAAATCTGGGTAAGGGGTAAATGAGACTCATTATTTTAATTTTGCTAATACTTAAACATTTTAATAACTTTTTTCAAAGTTTCTTTCTTGCTTGTGTACGATGCCCTTATGGTGGGATGCTTTCCTCCTTGTGATTCTCCAGGGACCCTGATCCTCTTGTCATGTTGTTCTGTTATGCCCTAGGGCCTCTGAGTTCTCTGCATCCAGATGGGCAGTAGGAAAGAGAGAACCCTGACAGGTATACCGATTCTTAAGACTAGTGCAGAAGCGACATACTTACTTCCGCTGACATCTGTGAGCAAAGGTAATCCCATGGCTTCATCTAGATTAAGGGTAGGCACTGGCTATAGGGCAGCTTCCAGGAATTACTCTATGAAAGTGAAGCAAAGCTCTTCAGTGGATGGCTTACTGCCTCTATCACATGCAAAGACAGGGATTCTGTTAGCAGGTGGGATGGGCCTCAACAATCTGCTTCTTCCACAACTCCCGCAGGGGACTCTGATACAGGGTATGGTGGTACCTTCTGTTTACCTGCCTGAGCCACACTAGCCCTTCCCTACCCTGCCCATGCCCTGGGACTGACCTGCTTGGTCTGCATTATGAACTCCCATGACCAGTGGCTTCTGGTGGGGTTCAGCCGGTGGAGAGCATCCACAGAGACTGGAAGGGAGGAGAGTTAAGAGGGAAAGAAGCCTGAGTTCCCAACACCCCCAGCACCACATCCCATTATATCACCTTGTGGCGGCTTTGCTCCTCTGAGGTTCACAGCTCATTCTGCTGGCTCTCTCCACAGCCCTTTGTGTCTTGAGGTTCTGATAACTGCTCCCTCCCCTCACCCCTTCAATACCAATGCCTCATCAGTATGCTGGTTTTTATAAAATTTATTTCAAATGTATTTATCATTATTATTTCTAGAGATGGGGGTCTCACCATGTTGGCCAGGCTGGTCTCAAACTCCTGGGCTCAAGTGATCCACCTTCTTGGCCTCCCAGAGTGCTGGGATTATAGGCATGAGCCACCACACCTGGCCTACAATACTGCTTTATCCATTGTGGCTTCTCTAAACCTGCCCACACCCTCACAAAGAGTACTTTTATTGCATTCTCCTCAAATTCCCATCTGTTTCTGTTGGAACCCTGGCTGATACACAAGGGTCCTTGGACAACATTAAGAAGCACTATCTAGGCAGAATATGACACAGTCACTGAGGGACTATGAATGACACATTTGAACTACAGGCATTTAATGCAGCTAGAGCAAATTGGAGGGGAGCTGGAATAGTGAAGTGGCAGGACCTGCAATATGAAAAGACCTATCTGCCACGCTAGATCATCTGTCAGCAGCAGAAACATTAATCAGAGACTCTGCAGTACCAGGTGAGTTTCAACCTGGAGACAGTAAATAGTGAGAACAGAGACGGAGAAAATTAAGATCCTGTTGTTGGAACCCACTCAGTGTTACTAGTGCTGCACTTGTGGACTAATGAAGCCATAGCATAGGAAAATAATGCCTTTGAAGAGAAAAACCAATGAGGGAGTTAAAGGAAGATTCTGATTTAGAAGAAAAGAACTACCAGGATTATCGTGTCCCTTCTGCCACACTTCATTACTGTGTTTACCATAAGAAAGGCTGTGTTCAAACTTTGGAGGTTTCCCCCACCCACACGTGAAGATTGACCATTCTAGGATCATTTATTATAGAAAAGAAAATGGAATTTGTTGTAGAGCCAGCTTTGCTAAACTACATTTATTATGTGAAGTGAAAAATATCCCAAACGGGAAAGACTAAAAACTGTAAAGATAAATATTATTTGTTAAGCAGTATTAATGATTTAATGTTGCAGAGGCCCAGTGCTATAGAGACCTCTTATAAAGTATTCTTGAAAATCCCTAATATTTATGCAGAATTGGAATGAATTCAAAACAGAAATTTTATGTCTTCCCTTTTCCCCATTCTCTGCCTAGGAACTGACATTATTCTCTCAAGGTAAAAGAGCTTTGCATTGCTATATATTTACATAATTATGTTCAGGCAGTTGCTTTAGAATATTATTTTGCTCTTTCCTAGTTCTTTCTGCTTAGACTATAATTTTTTTTTTTTTTTGAGACAGTGTCTCACTCTGTCACCCAGGCTGGAATGGAGTGGCATAGTCTCAGCTTACTGCAACATCTACCTCCCATGCTCAAGCCATCCTCCCACCTCTGCCTCCCAAGTGGCTGGGACCACAGATGTGTGCCACCATTCCCAGCTAATTTTTGTATTTTTTGTAGAGACAAGTTTTGCCATGTTGCCCAGACTGGTCTTGAACTCCTGGGCTCAAGCAATCTGCCTGCCTCAGCCTCCCAAAATGCTGGAATTATAGGCGTGAGCCACCACACCCGGCCCATCTTATGATTTTTAAATAGGATTCTGGGAGCTGATATATGAACTTTAGATAACATTTATCGTCAATTTTGGCCCTAATCATAGGGCATTAGAAAATATTCAGACTTTCTTTATTAATAGCATGTTTTGTGATAGGCAAACAGACTTCAGTTTCCCCTATTTCCCTTTGTATTGTGGGTGCCATGAGTTCAATAAAATTTTCTACGTTTCTCAGAATTCAAACAATAAAGGATGTCCCCCCTACAACCTTCTAAGTTATTTTGGTACTATTCCGGGGGAGGGGTCATTACCAGCATCACCTTTCATTGAGTAATGGTTGGTATATTTTAAAACATGGTATCTTTCTCATTTGAAGGTATCTTCCACTAGCTTTATTTGGCTATAGTTTGTAGTCAAATAGAAGTGTGCTTCTAAAATTCAGGCCATGTTCCAAGTTTGACTTTTAAACTTAGGATTAGGATAAAAATTCAAGTCACTTTCCAGGTTTGCTCACTGCTCCTGGACATGTCAGTCAGTACCTGGCCTACCCACAGTCCACACTGAAGGGCTAGCACTAGGTGACCATGTTTGGCATCACGTGGCCAGATGACTGGGCACCTGAGAAAAGGGCCATCGATCCAATGCCGGACATCTTTTCATGTCAAGTTCTGTCATAAGCCAGGTCCTCTTCTCAGGAATTTGAACCAGGAATTACCAAGAGGAAGGGGAAAATAGAGGCAGCAGCAGCTGAGAGACCTTGAGGTGGAGTTTCCTGTTACCCATATCACAAACCTACCACCTGAGGCACTTACATCAGTCAGGAGGTTCAAAGCAAAACACTTTTTTTCAAAGCAAAAGACTTTTGACATTTGTCATTCTGTGAACTATTCCAGCCATCCCTACTCCCCACAAAAATCACAAGGCAATATTAGTTTGGGTCAGCCGCATCACATTGTCTGACCAATTGTTACCCAACAATGCCCTGTAATTCAAAGAACCTTGTGTTGTATTTTCATCCAAACTTTGGAGTACACTCCAGGTGTTCAAGCTAATTTCTGTGTTTGGATGATCATACCAGCTGGACTTGCTTAGAACCAAGGAATGACCTCAATACATTCTCTCCTATCTCCCAAAGAATGGTGGTCACACATATTCAGATCATTCATTTTGGGAAAGACTCACTGAACCAACGAGCTAACAATGCCCAAGTCTGACACTAGATCAAGTTACTCTGCAAGTACCTTACAGGCTGAGGTTTCCTTGGTAGTATTTTTCTGGCTCTCTGTTGGCCACAGCACATTATTCTAGGCCAGGTGGCCTGAGAAATAGCAAATATTCTTGGAAACAATTAGTCTAAATCCAAATATAGAGGAAATAGCCTATCTCAATATCAGGAGGGGATAACCCTTTTTAATTAAAATCTATCACGTCACAGGATTGCTGATATTTCAGTAACCAGTGATGTTCCTTACCAAATCTAAGTTTACACTATGATGTTGAAGTTATAATAGTGACCAGATATACAGATTGACAAAGGAACATGAAACAAAAAGTAAAGGAACCATTTGATTGGTTGAATAACAGCTGCTAGACAACAGCTTTGGCCATGGAAGTGGGAATGCAGAACAGAGCTTGACTCCCCTTTCCACCCAAGCACCCTGACCTGACCCCTTCCCCTCTGGCCTTCTCCTTATTCCTCAGCCCAGGAAGGCTCTCTTTTAGTCAGTATATCTTCCTGGTGGATTAACTACACGAGCCTCACCTGCAAAACTCAACAAAGCACAGTCTCATTTACCAGCAAACAGCCAAGTGGCATTCATGGCAGAATTTATATATTAAAAACAATTCACCTCCAGGTAAACTAGCCAACCTAGTGGCTCAAAACATTTGTTGATGGTGCCTTCCAGTCAAGCTTGATAGGCTATCAATCAATGAAACACTTTCACAGCTGTGAGAGGAAGACATTTTCAACATGTTTCCATAAGTGGGCTTTGGGGAAATGAAAATGTAAAGGACCTTTATGTTATCAGTCTTGGAAACTGTGTGCAAATAATTCACACACTTGCCTCGTTTGACTCCTCAATCTTACGACGATAGACACCCAAATAATTTCCTATTTACATACTGTGAGTGCAGCTCAACACCCATTCATATATCTGCAAGGGTGAATCTGTAGCTTTTATTAGGTTATTTTGTGGTTGTTGTTTGGTCATAGCCTTTCTTTTTCAAACCTGTGGCTTAAATATCAATCTAATTCCAGGTTAGAAATGTTTTCTAACAAATGTTACCCCACTGCTTATTTTAATTTTGTAAATAATTCATTATAATCTCTACAGTGAAAAAGGAGCCTTCCCATAGAGATGGAAAATGAGCTGTAATTCAGTGCATTTTGGGAGCAATCACTGCTAAAAAAAAAAAAAACCCAACAACCTAAGCTCTGCTATTACAGTTTTACATAGGAAAAAACACAGAATTGAAAATATTATAATTTGCATTTTCTTGTACTCATTATGAGAACACTTGAGAGAACATTGAAAAGCTATTTCCTAACAAGGAAAGCAGATAACCTAGACCAATGTCAGTACTTGTATTTATCGATGCTTTACAGGCTAATGAATACTGAATTTTCTTAAAAAGTTATTTTTACTGACTAGGCATGGTGGCTTGCGCCTGTAATCCCAGCACCTTGGGAGGCTGAGGTGGGCAGATACCTTGAGCCCAGGAGTTCAGAACCAGGCTGGGCAACATAGCAAGAACCCATCTCTATAAAAAATACAAAAATTAGCCAGTGTGGTGGTGTGCACCTGTAGTCCCAGCTACTAGGGAGGCTGAGGTGGGAGGATCAGTTGAACCCAGGAAGCAGAAGTTGCAGTGAGCCGAAATCGTGTCACTGTATACCAGCCTGGGTGACAGAGAGATACTGTCTCAAAAAAAAAAGTTATATTTACTGATTGATATAAAATAGTTATGTATTTTGCAAACTTCTTTTTAACTAAAATATTTTCCCTTTCTGCTCAGAAATACTTCTTCACTTGGCACTAAGGAAAAATAATGTAAAACTTGTTAGATATGCAACAGCATCCAACTAAGTTGAATCGCCTTATTTATCCACATATAATGGACAGAGCTCACCATAATTATATCAAATCACATCACTTGTCACAAATGAGATTGGCGTTAAGTTATGAAGTACAGAGAAGCCAAATGGTACCTATGATGTGAAGAGTAAAGACATCCAAATGACTCACTAGGCTGGAATCAATTCCCAAGTTTGTCATTCCAAGAAAAGACACTGGAAGGAATAAAAGTAGGACTAGTTTAGCCATGCAATTATTTGCAATTTGCCATTTACAATTTGTTGTTTCATATGTATTTTGATGATAAAAGCTGCACAACTTAGACAAATTTTGAGGCAGAATACATTATCTTCTTATTCAGCAAATAAAAAGCATCTAATGTGTGCCAGGCCAAGGCATGGGGACAGAGAAAATAAGACAGTTTCTGGCCTTCACCTAATAGGTGAAGTTGACTCGTGAGTAGATCCCAGAAGAAGGGCCTATACCAGTGAAGACCACGTAACAGGGGAGAGCTTATTTGGAAAGTCTTATTTACTGAAAAAGATAATGCTTCATCAGAGGATAATTAAGTGAAATATCCCAAAATAGGAACTGGAAGAAAAGTAGTGTTTTAGGCAGAGCAAGTGCACATTTGGGAAAATAGCCAGCAGTTTGGTATGGCTGAGATGTGACAAGCAGTGATGCTGAAGAGGCCACAAAGCTTAGACCCAGAAAAGCCTTGTAAGTCCTGTTATAGAGTGTGGGTGTGATCCCATAGATAAGTGAGAAAGGCTGAGGTTTATGTATAAGGCAGGCTAGCTATTATTCACCTTCTCTCTTTTATCCACTAATGTGTATAAAACAAGGGAGGCCATGATCCCATTTAAAGTTCTTATTAAAGTTATTTACCAAGCAAGAGTAAATGTGGGAGACTTGAAGTATTTCTATTAATAAATTACTTATAACATCACATAATTACTTATGGCATAGACCATGAGTGTGTATTTGAGATGTGGTTGGTGGAAAGGCGTTAGAGGGATTTCATGGGGCAATGAACTGGTAAGATTTGAGTGGTTCTGTATTCACCTCTCTTATAATTCATGTTTTTCGGGTCAATCCTGGGCAAGGCAGTGAAGGTGGAACTGGTCATGGGTCTCCTCTCCTATCACCCAACATGGGTGACTCTGACAAATCTCACCCTACTCCTCATTCCACCAGGACTGACCTTCTCTGCTCTCAATTTTCTTTCTTCTCTCACTTAGGTTTTTCATCTCCTTGCACCTCAAAAAGAGAATGAAAGATTCCAATCCCAACAAACCCACTAGGCAATAATAGCAGTCCCTGTCCTGCAGAACACCTCCATTTTAAAAAAGGCAATCCCTTAACTCCAAAAGAAGGCATCCCTGAAGTTAGGTTACCAGTCACCAATGCTGCCCACTCAGGAAATATTATTTTGTAGGAGTGGAATTAGGGTAGCTGGGAGGTCTTTCCCTGAGAAACCACAAATCACCCAAGTTAATCATCACCAGCCTGAGCCTCCAGCCTTGGAGTTGTCAAGTGCTCATGTATTCATGTGATTTCTCTTCCTTCTGCAGCCTCTGGACCCACTGACCATCCCCTTTGCATGAGTAGTAGGCTTTGAGCCAGCAAAGTGCTAAAGAGTGCTGTTTAGGCATTCATACATGCCTGATGATGTGCTTCTACACATGACCAACAATTGACCTGATGAAGTGTCTTCCTGAAGCACCCAAAAGACGCCAGAATTAGATCAAGCAGTAGGCAGACAGGAGATGTGGAGACAATGGCCATATAGAATAAGATAAATGACATACACTACCAAAGGCTTTGACAAAAATATCCTCATGGGAATGGGCATTTAACCATCTACTTGTCTTATTTGCTATTCAGGAATGTGGGGTGGTAAGTGGTGGCGTTAGACTACATTTAGAATCCAGATCTTTAAAGATGGTCTGCACTAAAGAAAAATGGAATAGTGGGTAATTGGCATTCTTGAAGGAATTCTAACTTTGTGCATCACTGTATCTTGAAGGATTAGCTACATTTTTTAAGTTTGATATCTGTCTGAAGTGAGGGAAATACACAGCCACCTAGAATCTCGGATCCATTAAAAGCTTACTGTTTTATGTAAGGGCCATGTTCTGGACTATAGATGGGAAAAGCCTTGAACTTCTGATGTATTGTGACATTTGGGGATTTTCGAACTCCGTTTCTAAGTTACACAACACAGCACTACTAAGAATCATCCATCAAACTAAAGATGCCCCAGGGACCACCAACTAATCAGAGAAGTGTCTCTTGACCACTAATTGTAGTTGCTAGAATTTATTCTGTTTAACTTTTCAAAAACTGAACAATGGTCCAAATAGTACCAGTTATCACAGGACACCCCCAAAACAAGAAAAGAAACTAAAGGGAAATGATAATGAGTTTTTCTCTTATTTGGCAACAAGAGAAAATTTCCAAGAATTTATAATCAAAGTCTCCTCTTAATGAATTAAGTAAAGTAGGGTGGCTTTTAAGGGGGGGATGCAAAGATGATGCTACTGGTTCAACCTAGGCTGGCTAATGGTCCCTATGGTTTTCTTTTCTTTTCTTTTCTTTTTTTTTTTTTTTGAGACGGAGTCTCGCTCTGTGGCCCAGGCTGGAGTGCAGTGACGTGATCTCGGTTCACTGAAAGTTCCGCCTCCCGGGTTCACGCCATTCTCCCGTCTCAGCCTCCTGAGTAGCTGGGACTACAGGCACCCACCACCATGCCCAGCTAATTTTTTGTATTTTCGGTAGAGACGGAGTTTCACCATGTTAACCAGGATGGTCTTGATTTCCTGACCTCGTGATCCGCCCACTTCGGCCTCCCAAAGTTGGTTTTCTAATAGCTGGAAAATAGTTGGGTTCTAATAGGATATAAAATGTACAAAATGTGGCCGCTGCATTCTTTAAATACCAAATGTATGCATAAAATCTTTTTTGAATCAAGTGATGTTACCAGACTCAGTTTGTGCATCTTTCTGGTTTTGCTCAATGGCCGTTGCCATTGTGGCCTCAGTTCCAAATACCACCACTTGTCCCATCCTCTTTTATGGCACAGATTCTAGGGTGCCTTCGTAAGAGCAGCTGCAGCAGCCCCATTGCTAGAGTTTGACCCAACCAAACCCGTGAGGCTCTGGCTTACCTGGCAGGTGCCTGGATTGGCCAGGCAACATAACACCTGTGAGTGAGTTATTCTTCCATAGGAAAGGCTTGATCAATGAGAGACAGACGACAAAAGGAAGCTAATTCCATGCCCTTCTTCCTAATCACCCAGTAGATGTTTCCAAGACCCAATGATACCTTACATATGGCCTTTTAAGAGATGTTACCTTGTCAAAGCAACCCGTTAGGTGTTTTGTTTTTAAATAAAGCTGTGACCTTGGTTATATATCACCTCATACTGTCATCCTTTGGTATGCACAGGGATACATCCTTTGGTATGCACTTGGTTCTTAGAATTCATTTGATTACCTATCCAAGGGATGCTCAAATCCTTTCTATAAAATGGTGTAATATTTGCATATAACCTATGTATAGTCTCCTGTGTACTTAAAATCATCTCTAGGTTACTTATATTTAATACAATGTAAATGCTATGTAAATAGGTGTTATGGTATATATATATTTATTTGTATTACTTTAATTATTTTGTTTTTTATTGTTTTTGTTTTCAAATATTTTCAATTGCAATTGGTTGAATCCATAGATGCAGAAGCTATGGACATAGGGGGCTGATCATATTTGCTTTATTTCCCTGCTTCCTTTGTTTCTCTTTTCTTGCTGCCCTGAAATTGCAACCTCTAACAATGTATTTACATGTAAGCTTTGCCTCAGATTCTGTTTTTAGGGATAAGACATTTATACTTTCTGTGTTCATTTTAAGTTTGAACTAAATACAACATGTTTTTCCCTTTAGTTTAGTTATCTACTTTTTAATCACTAGATTTCCTCAAGATGGGAATAAAGAGCTAGTCCATAGTATTAGTGAAAGGAAAGTCAGTCCAGGGATATTTAGATCTTCATTAACTCCATTACACCACCGTACGCAGTGCTTGTCAAATTCTGAAACTGATGTAGTAACTTGACAGAGAACAAGCTTGGTGTTCTTTTCCAGCAGGCAATTGGGGCCTTCTCTTTGAGATACAGTAGGTATTGGCTTTCTCCCCTTATATACCAAGAGCACAAGCCCCCAAGCAGGGATGCCCTGTAGGAGGCTGATAAATTTTGATGGAATAAAGTAAAACCTTGTTTGCCCTTCTTCCTTAAATGCATGTGCTTTCTGAAGAAGTACAGTTTTAATTTCAATGATTTCAGTACAGTAAACATCAATAGATGCAACCCATATAAACAAGTTATTTGGAATTTCCAGTAATTTTATAGGTGTAAAGGAATCCTGAGACCAGTAAGTTAGTAGATCTCTTTAGGCCTAGCATAGTATCTGGAACAAAGAAAAAGAATCCTGTAGCTGACACTTCTGGGGCCCATGTCATAGCTCTTTAACCTACCTTGCTTAGCTAATTACCATTTTATGGCAGTTCGCAATTTGCAAATAGCTGGTGAAAAGATCTACTGAGTTACCATATACTCCTCTGCTGGTATATCTTCTTGCTAATAAATCACATAAATTATTATTTTGAAAGCTTAGCTTTTCAATATTTGTATTTCTAATCTCCTCTACTATAAGACTTCATTGTTCTTGGTGCTATTTTTTTTCTTCCCAAATTACTGGTGACATAAATGTACCACACTTGTGTTCCATGACACACTGAGCTTAAAGATCATATATCGTATTTACAGTGGAAAATTTAGTGTTTAAGTAAGAATGAAGAGAACTATTACTCGAATTGGAATTTGAGATTTCAATTCTATTTATGGGTATAATTTAAAAAGCTTAGATATCTTCCCCATAAGTTTTTTCTCCCTAAGATTTCGGTAAAAAGAATGGTACTTCAGTGTTTGACATGAATAATACCTAATTCTTATTTTCTTCTTTATTTATCTAATACATTAGTATAAGTGAAGTCAAATAGCACTAAAACTATATAGCAATGAGGTGTACCAAATGCTGAACTTGTTGACATGTAAATCTGGCTAAGATATAGGACTCCAAGAATATATGGTATTAATTTGATTCAGCTTTATATTTTATAGAAATTGTCACAAAAATGTCTTTCATTTAATTCAAAGTTTTATGCTGGAAATAGTCGTGTTTCTAACATGTAAGTTCATAAGATGAGCTTACAACCCGGCCTGATTACCAGTTGGAAAATTGTATCACAACTAAAAAGACAGACTTTCATTCAGTGGAAATTGGTCACTGCGGATCTTTCTCTCTACCTCCTCACTAGAGTAAATGCCTCCAGACAGGGACTCACGATTTTCCATTATGTCTCAGTAAGCTTCTTGGTATATTAATAGTGTTTGTGTCAAATTGCTTTCAGCTAAAAGTATCAGAGTATTGATTTAAAAGTGACACTCAATTGGGATGTACTTTTCTCAAGCTAAAGGTTGGTTAATGCATACAAAAGAACAGAATAGGCTGGGCACAGTGATTTATGCCTATAATCCTAGCACTTTGGGAGGCCAAGGTAGGAGGTTCACTTAAGGCCATGAGTTTGAGATCAGCCTAGGAAACATAATGAGACCCCATCTCCACAAAAAATAAATTTTAAAAATTTACCAAGCATGGTGGCACATGCTAATTGTCTTAGCTACTCAGAAGGCTGAAGCAGAAAGATCACTTGAGCCCATGAGTTTGAGGCTGCAGTGAGCTAGGATTTTGCCACTGTACCCCAGACTGTGTGATGGAGTGAGACTCTGTCTCTTAAAAAAAAAGTATAGCTAGATAGGAGAAATAGGAGAAATAAGTTCTAGTGTCCATAACATTATAGGGTGATTATAATTAGCAACAATTTATTGGGTATTTTCAAATACTAGAAAAGCAGATTTGAATGTCCTCAACACAAAGAAGTAACTGTTTGAGGTGATGGATATGCTAATTACCCTGATTTGATCATTACACATTGTATACATCAAAGTATCACACTGTACTCCATAAATATGTACAATTAAATATTTGTGTCAATTAAAATAGCAAAACAAAACAAAACAAAACAAAAACAAAAAAGAAACAAGAAATCTAGAGGTAACTGGCTTCAGTGTTGGTCTAGAAGCTCAACAATGTCTACCCCTTTGCCATTCTTAGGTGTCAGGCATTAGGCTATCACACAGTGCTACAAGATGATAGCAGTAGCTCTAGTATCATATCCTCACATGACAAAGTCCAAGATCAGAAAAGAACTGGGTCTCTCTTACTAGTTAAGGAAACATTTCTCAAATTTTTCTTTATGTCTTTGTGGCCGGCCATAACTGGGTCATTTAGCCAACACTAGCTAGCTGCCAGGGAAACTGGATAACTGAGTGTCTGGTATGGCCAGCTTCTACTGAGGCAAGAAACAATGGGAGAGGTGAATGCCCACTGGGCAGGCAACCTACAGTGTAGGTCACAGCAGGGTATTGCTATTTGGAGAGGCAATGGGAATAGAAAGTCAAAAACAAAACTAGAATAGAGAATGGAAGAGCCACATAGATGGTGAACATGCTTAGGATGACAAGAGTTAAGTCAGACTATGGCATATCCAGGTTCCCAAATCCTCAATAAATCTATGCACATTTGGGAATTTGGGTGACATTTCATAAGATGATAGTAATTATGACAGGTATAACAAGTACCTAAGGAAGGTTATAAGAATGGCTGAAAATCCATGACTCCTCAGTGGACAGGAAAGAACCAGATATTGATACTGAGTTACACTCAAGTTTTGAGGTCTTCTGGGAAAATGGGCAGATCCTTCAAGTGAGTGATCAAGAAGTTAGCATCTCCAGCATTCAATTAGAAGAAGAAAGTTTAGGAGTAGTCTGTTTTGCTGTGAAGTATATATGAACGTTTATAGAAAAAATGAGAGTTACAGTTGGCAGTGGGAGCAGTTGAGAGAACAATTTATTAAAAAAAAAAAGATGTGGCTTGAAGGGTGGGGCAAGAAACAGGCAGGCAGGAAGCTGGGATGAACAAATGGGCAAAAATCAATTTCCTGCAAGGTTTCTACTCTAGATGCTGGCAGGATGACAGGAATTCAAGAGAATGGGAAATCAGAGATAAAGAAGAAGATTATGGTTAGACTTAACCGGCTCTATAAATTATGGGTCTCTAGTGTCAAGTAAACCAATTTTAATTTTTTAAAAAGAGGACGGATATTGAACAGACTCTAAGATTAAGGCAGCTGGGCCTCAGAAAGTGACAAGAATTGCAGCCTGGTAAACTGCCAGAGCTCTCCCATTTCTGTTTTTACATATTCAGATTATTTTTCTCTGTTCTCCTAGGCTATCAGGGGAATACAGCCACCCCACACTTAAGTTTCTATGAGACTTTTTTTTTTTTTTTTTTTTTTTGAGACGGAGTCTCGCTGTGTCTCCCAGGCTGGAGTGCAGTGGCGTGATCTCGGCTCACTGCAAGCTCCGCCTCCCGGGTTCACGCCATTCTCCCGCCTCAGCCTCCCAAGTAGCTGAGACTACAGGCGCCCGCTACCACGCCCGGCTAGTTTTCTGTATTTTTAGTAGAGACAGGGTTTCACCATGTTAGCCAGGATAGTCTCGATCTCCTGACCTCGTGATCCACCCGCCTTGGCCTCCCAAAGTGCTGGGATTACAGGCTTGAGCCACCGCGCCCGGCCTCTATGAGATATTTTGAGCCATCCACTAACATACTGACTTAATTCCAAGTCTTTGGAGAGGATCTGATTGATCCTCTTCAGTTTAGGTGGGGTATACCCAGCCTCAACTAATGCCAGGAAGACACGCAATTGTGTAATATAAGTATGGCTTCCAGGGGTTCATCCCTAAAATGGGAAGAAAAATCAGTTCCAAGAAAATAGGGTATTATTATAAGCTGTGCAGACATCTCAGGTATACATATTATGGCAGCAGTCCCCAACGTTTTTGGCACCAGGGACCAGTTTTATGGAAGACCATTTTTCCATAGATGGGGATGGGGGAATGGTTTCAGGATGAAACTGTTTCACCTCAGATCATCAGGCATTAGATTCTCATAAGGAGCACAAAACCTAGAGCCTCACATGTGCAGTTCACAATAGGGTTTGAGCTCCTATGAGAATCTAATGCCTCCACTGATCTGATAGGAGGCGGAGCTCAGGGAGTAATGCTGTCTTGCTGCCCACCTACTCCTGTGCAGTCCGGTTCTTAACAGACCATGGAATGGTACTGGTCTGCTGCCTGGGAGTTGGGGCCCCCTGTATTATAGCACTGAACACAGAAGGATTTGGTGTAGGATGACTTGGTACCACTCTGGTCTTCAGGAATCTCTGGTGATAGCCAAAGTCAGAGGTAGGTCTTGAGTTTATCCTAGACTCACATTGTATCTCACATTTCCTCCTATCCTGCTAGTGGATTCCCTGGAAGGAGAAGCAGATCATAGAAAGCCAAGGCCAGCTCCCAGGAGTTTGTCACATATGTCATGTAGGAAAAGGCGTTGGCCTGAGAGCGATGCGGAGAGGCTGGAAGGAAGGGAAGACATACACAAACATCAAAAACAGAGAGGATACTGGCTCCTTTTCCAACAGGGATCTCCAGTTGGGTGGTCCTGCTATGGAGGAAAAGAGTGTATAGATTTCACTTCAAGGATCCCAAAATATGCTACAGGAAGGAAATGGTGATTGGGAAGTGGCCATTAGCTGACTTCATAATTTCAAGGTATCTTTTTGTAAATACCATAGGAAAAAACATCTAAAAGATATTTTCTTAAAACTTTACATTTTAAAACTTTAAACACCTTAGAACAGCTGGTTATCCAGATCTGTTAGGATAGCATGAAACAGTGAAAAGAATTCTGGATTTGAAATGAAAAGCCAGAACTGGAATTCTGGCTGCACACTTCAGCTGAGTCACCTTGAGCAAGCTCTTACTCCTTTTTTAATGAACAAGGAAACTAATTGCAGAGACATTGAGATTTTTTTTGACCGGACTTTACAAGGCTGTGAGGATCCATTGAATTGGCAAAAATAGCAGACGAGAAACAGCTGAGCTCAACATGTATGTTAGTAATTATCCAGAAATTGGAGGACAAATGTTCATATAATGGACCAAAGGGGAAGACTCTCACTTTAGCGAATAGTCAGTCTTTTAGCAAGTGAATGCCTTGGGACTGGGGGAATAGAGCTGGACGGTGAGTACTGAATGTGCAGTCTTGTTCAGGCCACGTGTCAGCTTGGAAACTTTGTCTTATAAGAAAAGTCTTCCTGGGCCAGGCGCAGTGGCTCACACCTGTAATCTCAGCACTTTGGGCAGCTGAGGCGGGCGGATCATGAGGTCAGGAGATCAAGACCATCCTGGCCAAATGGTGAAACCCTGTCTCTACTAAAAATTAAAAAAAAAAAAAAATAGCCAGGTGTGGTGGCAGGTGCCTGTAGTCCCAGCTTCTCGGGAGGCTGAGGCAGAAGAATGGCATGAACCCGGGAGGCAGAGCTTGCAGTGAGCCGAGATTGTGCCATTGCACTCCAGCCTGGGTGACAGAGCGAGATTCTGTCTCAAAAAAAAAAAAAAAGAAAAGAAAAGAAAACTCTTCCTTAATTATCAAGTAGGCTTCTTTGCAGGAATTTTGGAGGCATAAAACCAGACAGAAACACTTGCAAATGTGTGTGATATAGTTAGGGGGTCAACTTGGTTTAAAGTCTAAGGACCTTACAGAGCAGCCTGTTGGTGTGGGTATAGAGAATTCTCTTCCAAATATTGGATTTGTTGGAGTGGGGAGGGGTGTTGGGGAAGGGTACAAAAGTCCTTACTCAATGTCCTGTATCAGTTGTGCTCGGAAGCCTGTGGGTGAGGGTGATGTCCTAGAAATGAGTGGCTGGGGACTTTTTGTTTGGGCATACATCTGTTTGATCTAGAGGTCAGCAGGGCCACAACAGGAAGATCCAAGTACACACAAGCTTGCAGCCTGGAAGACAGTTTTGCAGAGGGAAATCTACTGGCAAGTTTTCAGCTCTTCCAGGAGCTAGGTGGCTTTCTTCAGGAAAGCTCTTTGAGCTCTCTCTGGATGAAGGTACCTATGTTTCTTAAGCTTTCATTTTATATTTATGGTCAAGGATCTCAGGATCCTTGTTTAAAAGAGGAGATGGCTGAGCCAGATAGAGCTTGAACCATCCTTAGGCCAACAGTGCATTCTGTGGTTCTCTGACTAGTCCACTGGCCAGAAATAGAGTCTTCTTTCGGAGTATCTATCAGAAACAAGTCCTGTAGGACTATGGAGTGCTTCTAGCAGGACTCCTCACCCTTCACATCACTAGGATGTTCTCACCCTTCACTTTAGTTTGTTTCTAATACACCAAGTGGTAAGGACATGAGTGAAAGATACTGTCCACACCAAGACGGTTTTGGATCATCTAACTATTTGACAGAGATAGGCCCATAAGTGCAATCTTGCATTGTTTATTTTAAAGAGGAAAAAGGCAGGAAGGATTAAGACAGGAGGAGAATTGGGGAAGAAAGGACATTATGTTTAGAATAAAGACTTAAAAATCCACAATGAGCCAAAAGGGGAATCCCACTCTTTTTGCATGAACCTAGTTCCTCTTTTACATATTTGGGAGGACAGTATAATCAGCTTAGGAGACTGAGCAACTTCAAGGCATTTGGAAGTCCCCTCTAACCCCCATTTCAAAAGGAGGTTCTTAATTTAATTCAAAGTCCTGACCACAAATGTGCTGAATCAGACCCTGGATGCCTTCTGTCTGCCAGCAGCAGGAATGGGACTCTTGAAGGTACCAGTTAGCAGGAAGCCTAATTCACTTTCTGGTAAGAAAAACAAAGGGAATGACCCTAAATTTTGGATTATACAAGTCTGCTCAGATGATGGTCTGTCAACTGCTGCTTGTACAGTCATCCTTGTGCCTCAATCATTGCCACCTCTTCCCCAATCACGGGAGTCACATCCTCATCAAAAAGAACACATGTTAAACACCAAAAAACAGATGCAATGCAGTCAGACTGAAAGTTTCTACAAGGAACCTTGCTTAAATCACTAAATATTAAGGATTTAATTTATATTCCATAGCCATGGTCTCTGCCCCATATATTATCACCCTAAGCATTGTCTATATGCACAAAGACTTATGGAGAACAGCAGATAAGTAAATGTGCTTCTAGCCTATTGGAGAATTAGAATTAGTTTCACAGAGTAGGAAAGTCTGAAAAGGAAAGTTGATTGGCAGCACCAAGGCAACCTGGAAAGGACCCAGTGGTTGGCATGTGGACTGATCGAAACTATAAGAGGACTTATCTGGGAGCAACTGCATATTACTGATACAAGGGCAAAACCCCTTATTATTTGGGGAGACAAACACAACTCATAAGTTAACCAGGGTACAAGTGACCCCAAAATACTAAACAATGAAAAGAGTGCCAGAGAGATCTTGATTTCCTACTGGGGTAGCTGATATCAGATTTTTACCCATGTGTTTTTGATTGTTCTTTATTATCTACATTAAGGAGCATCCTTGTGTTTGTCCTCTCTTGCCTGTAGAAACACCATTTTTTATTTTGGTAGCAATCTCCATAGTCGCTCGGAGTAAGGCCTCCCTGAGTCACCTGACCTCACACCCCATCGTGGTCATTATACCCACCTTTCTTTGAAGGATCTTGGTTCCTGCTCTTCTGGGATACCATTACCCACATTTCTTTCAGAAAGCACAATTCCATAATGACATCTCCTACTGTCAGTTCCCGCTCTCAGAGGACAGCTTGTTGTCAATGCTGGTGTCCCATCACCAGCACATTCATTATTGCCTTGGTAAAAAGAGTGTCCTCTAGGTCCTTCGGGGGAACATGATCAGCTGTATAAAGTTGGTTGTGGTCTCAGGTCGTATGTGGTAGATCCATATTAGCACAATCCCCTGCTCAATAGCCTGCCTGGGCAGCTCTGGAGTCTCTACTTCATTTAATATGGGATATCACTTTTTCCAAGCTTCCAAAAGTCATCCCAGCACTATCACTTAGGGTCTTTTCCAGGGCATTAAATCCTGGGTCCAGGGGGAGTGCTCTCATTTTAACAAATACCCCCACATCCAGATTTATATTCCTCCCCAGCTGGCCCAGCACCCTTGAGATCCATTTCCAGGTTCTCTCCTGCCTGAAAGTTAGCCAGGTTCTGTAACTCCTATGGCATCCTCACCTGCCTCGACAGGCCTGGCGCCTCCCCAAGAAGGTTCTGCTGAGATTTGACCCTAACTATGGGTCTGGTGGACAGGAGATGAGGTGGGGGCACCTAACCTCACTCTTGCACTGAGGAAGGCAAGTGTTTTATAAGATGTATGTCTCATGTGAGGCTTCTGCATAGTCTTCAAAGAAGAAAGGGAGCTCTATATTCCAACAAGGGGTGTGAGTTACTTTTGCAAGCCTAAAGGGATTAGAAGGATCAGGAGATTCAAGGTTCTCAAGTCCCTCTCCCCAGATAGTCCCAATATCAGAACTTTAGTGCAGAATTCTCAGCTAGGCTGGCAATCCAGCCTTCTCTGAAATTCTGTCTCTACTCAAGTTAACTCCTGTGCCTGATCTTTGGCTGTAGGTCCAAGGATGCAGCACATGAACCATCTAGGGTACAAAGTTTAAGGAAGAGCCCATCCTCACAGTCACACACGTTACTGACCATGCACTGTCATAACTCTGGGCCTAAGTGCCTCCTAAAATTTTGTGCACTAGATGCCTCATTTGTCTCAGTCTAGTTCTAATCCTATTCAACTATGTCTGGCCTCCAGCTGCAGACATAAGGGTCTGTTCAAATGTTGTCAAAGAGGGCACGTGATTCTTGCATCTTTCTTTAAATCATTGGTTATTACATCCTAGTCTATCATTTTCTTTTATTTTTAATAAGTCAATGGCACTTAGCAGCTATAATGATTGTGGAATGAGTATCTGTCACTCTTTCCCCAACACCCCTGAAATGCCCGGGTCACTGCACCAACTACAGCTTCCACTTCCACCCGTATGTTAGGTCTCTATCATATTCCTATATCAAATCACCCTTTATGCTCTGAAAAAACCATTTATATCCTGGAGGATAATGGTAAACCTAACCAAGCTATTGTGCCAGATACGATATTCTTACTAGAACAGATCAATTGTTCTAGCTGGTATGTGGCACTAGGCTTGTGTTTATTGATTCATTGCATGCTTTTCAATTCTTAACAGAAAGGAAGATCGGAATAGTTTGAATTCACTTGGAATGAGAAGAATTGTGCATACTGGATCTTGACCCATACTCCCTGTCACAATATATCTGAAGAAATCTTGATTGGTCATTCCATAACATCACACTGATCCACTAAACTGATGACATCAGGTTAATTACACTTGAAGAGCAGGGAATGGTAAGTACCCAGGACAGACTGAAACATAGGCACATTAGGATGGTGAGAGAGAGACTCTACAAGAGATCAGGTCCCTACCACATCAATTAAGTCTTTAGGGATCCAGTGGTCTGCAGCATGCTGGCATATCCTCTCCTCATACCACCAAGAAAGATGCAGAGCCCTTTGTAGGCCTCTGTGGATTTCCAAGAAGCCACACTTGGGAATATTACTCTGATTCATTTGTTGGAAGATGCAGAAAGCTACATTCCATGGAAGGAACAAGAGAAAGAGAGGGCTCCACAGCAAATTTAGGGCATGGCCCTTCATTCTATTGTCATGAGAGCAAGGTTGGTTCCGATATGAGGAAGACTAAAAGTATCAGCGAGTCAATATTCTCAGGAGTAACCCTCAACCAACAAAGAATAGTAGTTGAAGAATAAATACCCATTTCCTTGCTCCTCAATAATAGAGTGTGTTCCACATGGTCCTTTAAGTTTCTCCAGGGGGACGGAGCCACATTTGCCCATTGTAGTAACCTACTACAATGGTACTAATTAAAGTACTTTTTTGGTCTTCCTCTCTTCTCTGTCTCACCTTCTCTCTCTTCACTATGCTGCCCAGATCACCACCAAAATAAACTAGAGCATCCAAATCCTTGTCTCATGGTCTGCTTTCAGACAAGGTTCACCGTGGCTGGAATTGAGGGAGGGAGGGAGAAATGAAATGACAGGAAGTTGAGAAGCAGGTAAGGATCCAATCATGTGGAGTTTTATAGTATACAATAAGTTTGTATTTAATTCTAAAGGCAATGGGAAGTCAATGACATGTCCTAATTAGAGAAATTGAATGAATAAATTTAAGTTTCTAAGATAATATTATGATGGCCACTAGGAAAAGAATTATTTGAGAGGAATAGTAGTGGATTCAAAGAGAACGGTTAGGGAGTAATAAGGGTGCTTAGGTGATAAAGGTTACAGTGAGAGAAAGGAATGGGCTAATTCCAGATTTATTTGAGTGAGAACCTACAGGACTTGCTAATAAATTGGTTATGAGGACCAACGGAAAATTATGATGCCATTTTCTGAAATGGAAAGGATGGGATGAAGGCATGCTTCAAATTTCAGATAAAATATTTCTTTATTTTTTATTCTTTCTGCCTTGTAAGGTCTAGGATCCAGGTACTTTTCGACAGGTTGGGTAGGTGGGATATAAGACCTCTGTGAATACTGATAAAATTCTTTTTACAAGTTGTAGGGGTAAATAGGCTAGAGGCAAATATATTTTAATTCTGTTTCTGTCATATTCATATTTTAGGTATGACAGCTAGAACACTATTGCCTTTCCTAGGTTCGTTTTTTTTTTTTTTTTTTTTGA
>NW_012108141.1:3616892-3620661 GCF_000951045.1 Mandrillus leucophaeus | reverse complement strand
CACCACGCCCAGATAATATTTATGTATTTTTAGTACAGACAGGGTTTCACCATGTTAGCCAGGATGGTCTTGATCTCCTGACCTCGTGATCCACCTGCCTTGGCCTCCCAAAGTGCTGGGATTACAGGCGTGAGCCACCACGCTCGGCCCTCTTCTACTTCTTAAATGAGTGTTAGAGCCCACATTTTCTAGAACTGGACCAGTCACAGAACCATATGCCCACTGTTAACAACCGCAAAAGGTAGCAAAAGCTCTGAATTTCTACTTAACTTTATCTTGAGACATACGACACTGCTAGGCATACTTAGGGGCATGAAGAGGATGTCATTTCCACCCTATGTGCTCCTGAGACACCTCTGAGCTGGTCTTCAGCTGCAGTGGTAGCCTCCTACTTTAAGCATCCATCTGAACTTCTCCACTTGAGGATTTCCTCTGGTGCTACACATGCTTGCTTCATTTGTATACAGAGAAGCCTGCAAGAGCCAGGGATTTAATGCACCCAAGGTAACCCTCCACCAATAATGGATGGGAGTAAGTAGAGAAACAGTCCATCTTCCCCATCTCTTGGTAAGGCAATTCTGAGGGATATCCTCAGCAGATGCTTGGAGAGTCCCAGTGGGAATTAAACTTTAGTTGCCCTCAGCAGTATCCTTCTCAACATGCACTGTATTGTCTTTCATTCCATGGTAGACAAGGAGATGCACCATACAGATCCAAGGAATGTGACCACCTGCCCCAGCAGTCAGCTCCCTCAGGGTCTGCCTGAGTCTGAGAGTTGCCTTACCCGAGGTAATGCCCTTCTCCTAGGCAGTCCTCATCTGGTGACAACATGAGATGAGGGTACAAAGGTGTAGTCATTTTGGCCCCATGCAGGATGGTGCTGATGGGGAATATTTGCCCCAGGGTGCACTGCCAGGTTGGCCAAGGTTGTGTCAGGGCTGTGTCATGGTTTGACTGCCCAATCCTCCATCTTTCTCCCTCCTTTCACAGATGCGAATCCCTAAAAAACATCTTGCACCCTAAAGTCTGCATAGCACCTGCTGCATCTAGAAAAAATCAATCTGTATCAACTTACCCATCTCACTCTCCCAACTCCCTCACTTGTGCCAACTGGGATCATAAATCAACCTCCTACACACAACTCCAACTTTTTGGAAGGGACTCAAACTAGAAAATGAGAAAGAGAGCAGTCCTTCTTTCACTCCTAATTTTCCCTTCCTTATAGAGGTAGCTCCAGTAACTAAAATAGTCTTGGCTTTTCTCTCCCCACTCATTCCCTCCTCCCTGAAAGAGTAAACTGGGTATGTGTAGCCCAGCTTGTTCCTCTCTGCTTTCAGGAGAGGGGCTGCACACAGGAATCACATGTTCTTCGCCATTTCTGCATGCTGTCAGTTTTCCATAGACAATGCCTGATTTAGAGAGTCCTATAGTGGTCAGTGTTACTGGACTGGCTGTCTACCTGTCTAGTGCTATGGCTTAGTTTGGAGAAACCTACCTGTCTGCAGATATAAGTCACACTCTCCAATGTCTGGTTTATCAGTAGGAAAGATGCTACATTAGCCACCATCTGCTGACTTTTGTTCTGTGGTTATATTGTTTAAGGACTCAGGCAAGAAAGAAAACGATTATTTATGAGGTTCCACCAAACCTCTTTACTCATTTTAAGAGCAAGCTCTAGCTGTATTGTGAGGTCATCTGGGTTGTAATCAGGCAAGGAGAATGTGGTGGTCATGGAAATATCCCACTCAGATGTCCCATCTAGAAACCAGCTGCAGGGAGCACAGCTGACCAGCAACCTCAGTGCTGCTCCTTTGGATCTACCATGGCATTAACTGATCAACGGGAGCCCAGGCAATGATAGAGCACAGCAGGAGTGCTAAAACTAGACCCATTCTGCCTGCCTGATGCAGGTCTCATCCAACAGGCAGGTTTGCCTCAGGGACTCCTCATCAGCCTGGTCAGGACTTTGTCAAACTGCACTGTAATAGGAGGCTCTTCCTGCCCAAAACTTCTTCCTTCCCTCTGTCCTTTCACATGTATGAGATCAGCATGATGGTTTGAAGACTCTCCCTACCTTCAACTGCTCCTTCCTCCTCTATATTTCAAAGGCATCTCCCCAAATCATGCATGTCTAATCCATCCTGGTGTCTGATCATTACAGAAAAGAGAACCTGAACCAACACAGTAATTGCCCAAAGAGGAAGAATGGAGGAGTGTCAGGGTTTGGCTTTCTCCTGGGTGTTGGAACCCCACTTGGGATGACTCATTTGTAAAGTGATATAGAATCCTAGCACTCATGTCTTAGTTGCAGGACTTTTCCATGTAATTATTGTACATTTTGTGAAAAAACTAAAGAGTTTTAATTAAAGGCCTACATCCCTCACTTTCTAAGGACCTCCAGAGCCACTTTGATCAGGTCTTGAACAAGGCAATTACCATGTTGAGCCATTTTTATAGACCTGATTAACTAGAATCTGAACTTTCTTTTCTCCTCCACACAGAAGCCCTACAGCTTCTTTCAGCCATTTCTAACTGGAGTAGTACCGACTTCTCATGATAAACAGACCTTTTCTGAAAGCAGTGCCAAACTTTTAGCACATTATTCTTGGCTCATATAGTCCATACCCCTGAAAAAGGGAAGGAAACTTGTGTAACTGAAAGTACAAGGACCTTCAATTATATAACATTTAGGAAAGGGAGATAGGCTTGAGCTCTAGCTGTCTCATTCACAGCTGAGTGATGACCAGGAGACCACTTATTCAGAGGCTACTTTCCTATTCTGGAAAATGAAAAGACCTCCCAGGGCTTTTTGTAAATGTTAAGAATACAAATGTACTTCATAAATTGTGGAACAGAGAGGTTGTACAACAGTCATGAGTGGGACAGATCTGGTCTACAGATGTGTTGGGTTTGGCCTACAGAGAATTTCTTTTTTTAATCTGAAAATTTCACAGAAAATGTGGCTTTCTGGCTTCTTTCAAAAAATCCTCGTTGCAGCAATTCAATGGTGAGAAATAGCAGCTGCCCCCAAAGAGTATGTTTCTTCCAGTTCCCAGTGGTCCCCATAACTCACAGCCTCACTCACTGAGACATCACTTACTCACATTACTTGGTGGGCTCCAGTAGGTATGAGTTTGGGACCCCTGGGGTAGAACATGATGAAAGTTTCGTCACCTGTGAGGGGACAATCAGATTCTACTGGAGAAGATCCAGAGAAGACAGTCTGTCACCACTCAAGATGTGGATGTCACAGTAAGGTAGCACTGAAGTGGCGCCTGATGGATCCTGCCTGACCATGAGTCCTTTCATTAGTCCAAGAATACACACGGTATAAGATTGTGATGTTGTGTTTTATAATTATATACTTTGGTTGTCATCCTTGTTCTTGGCACAGAGCACTTATGACCCTTGTAAGGAGATGTAGGCCCACCATACTTGAAAGCATTTCAATGTACAACTTCCCAGAGCTGCAGGAATGTTCCACCATCATGCCATTGTGCTCCAGAAGTTACAAGGGTTCCTTGTAGATTCTGGATATTAGTCCTTTGTCATATGCATAGTTTGCAAATATTTTCTCCCATTCTTCAGGTTTCTGTTCACTCTGTTATTTATTTTACCAGGCAGAAGCTTTTTAATTAAGTCCCATTTGTCTACTTTTGAATGGAATAATAGACATTGGATATTTGAAAGGATGGGAAGATGCAGGGAAGGGATGAGAAACTATTTAATAAGTACAATGTTTACTAATCCTCCACTCTGTGGAGAATTT
>NW_012108141.1:3614594-3615957 GCF_000951045.1 Mandrillus leucophaeus | reverse complement strand
TTTTTAGTAGAGACGGGGTTTCACCGTGTTAGCCAGGATGGTCTCGATCTCCTGACCTTGTGATCCGCCCGTCTCAGCCTCCCAAAGTGCTGGGATTCCCAGGTTCATTTTATTATATAATACACAGTTTTCTAAAGACAAAAACATTCAGTTGCAATTTGTAAGTATCTTTACTCCTAGCCAAATTACATCACACAGGCTGCTGGAAGTGCATATTCTAAAAAGGAAGAAGTAATTCTAAATTGAGCCATGTTCTCCTCATGCAGGAGAGGAAATGGTCAGCTTCCTGGGAAGCTATCTGAGGGAGAGAACAGATGGTTTATGCATTACTAACCCTGCAGGGCAGGGGAACACTGGAGAACAGTCCAGAAGACACTGCTTTCTAGACAAAACAAAGAAACATTTCAGAGTCTGCCTCCCCAGCCAGCTCTTGGAACTTCCCATTCCATGGACTCATGCTGCCTTGACTTCATGCAAGGAAGGAATAGCTCCCTTTGAAACACTAGGGAAAACAGCAGTCCTGCTGGCATTAGCTGTAGGCCAGAAATCACTAAATACTTATATTAAACAAGAGTAGACATTCTAAAGGCTTAGACTTAGGAATTGTGAGCCGTACAGGAAGTTTAGCTCATAGAAACCTGTCTATAGACATTCACAGTGTAACTTTCATTTCTTTAGATCACATCAAACATGACAAAGTTGAGAGAGGAGTCCGCTTCAGCAGGACAACCCCTAGTGAGCTAGGGCACTACAATTATAGTCCCTTTCAAGGTGTCTTCACTGTGTGTGGTGCAGAATGGTTAACATCGATCTACTGCATGACTTGGAAGAGGCTCAAACATCTCCCAAAGCCAAACATTTATTCTTACAGAGTAGACTCTATATGCCTATTGAAAATCAGATTGTTTTAAATGCAACCTAACTTCTGCCCCCAGTGGGATTAATGTGCCATATAACTCACAGTACTATCAGTCATCATTATAGCTCTATTCTTCTACTTCTTCCTTGTTTTTTTTTTTTTTTTTTTTTTTTTTGATGGAGTTTCACTTTTGTTGGCCAGGCTGGAGTGCAATGACACGATCTCGGCTCACTGCAACCTCTGCCTTCCAGATTCACGTGACTGTCCTGCCTCAGCCTCCTGAGTAGCTGGGATTATAGGCACCTGCCACCATGCCCGGTTAATTTTTGTATTTTTAGTAGAGATGGGGTTTTGCCATGTTGGTCAGGCTGGTCTCAAACTCCTGACCTCAGGTGATCCATCCTCCTTGGCCTCCCAAACTGTTGGGATTACAGGAGTGAGCCACCATGCCTGGACTATTCTTCTACATTGTTTTTTTCTTTTTTTTCTTTTTTTTTTTTTTTT
>NW_012108141.1:3591685-3611202 GCF_000951045.1 Mandrillus leucophaeus | reverse complement strand
CGTGTTAGCCAGGATGGTCTCGATCTCCTGACCTCGTGATCCGCCCATCTCGGCCTCCCAAAGTGCTGGGATTACAGGCTTGAGCCACCGCGCCCGGCCCTTAATAAGTACAATGTATACTGTGGGTGATGACTGCACTTAAAGCCCAGACTTCACCACTGCACAATATATCCGAGTAACAAAACTGCACTTGTACCCCCTAAATATATTCTTTAAGAAAAAAAGAACTGGGAAATTCTTGTTTCAGGGTTCATGAGTATAGATTTGTTAGATTTGTTTGTATTTGAAATGATTGTAGTTCAGACAAAAACTACTCCCAAAGAGAAACAAGAATTATTGCTCTATCTCTTATGCTTCCCAGACCTGTGCCTTAGTTTGGGTTCCCTGAGAACCCAAGACAAGAACTCAAGTGATTTACCTGAAAGATAGAGGGAACTCTGTTAGGAGAGTGGGAAAGGGAGACAGGGAAGCAAAGTAGCCAATAAAGCACATTTTATCAAGTCACCTACCATTGCCAGCACCTGGAGCATCATTCCAAGGAGAGTCTGTGCTGGGGTGGTGATCGTAGTTTACAGTTCACTGGGACCCTGTGTTACCAGTACCAGGCAAGAGTGTTTCTAGTTTGGAGACCAGGACCTCTAACCTTGCAGAGTCCAGATTTGTGCAGATGAAAAGCACAATGTTCCTTTAGTGGGATGTTGGAGATAATGATGAGTAAAGCCACTCCTGCTTCCAATCCTTGCTTCTTGGTCCAAATGTGCTCCCCGTTGGAGTCACAGTACCATTGATAGCTCTCTCAATAGTTCATGCAGTACATTCTGGAGAAAGACACTCCACATGAACTGCAGCTTCAGCATCAGCTCTGCCTTCAGCAGGACTTTCCAAAGCTCTGTGGGACCAATGCTTTTAAATGGTGTGGTTTGTGATATGATCAAGGGATCCCATGTTCAGGGGTCCATGACTATGCCTCCTTCACTGTAATAAGAGGCCTCGGTCAGATGCTGTATTGTATGAATTAGGCTTTTTGTAATCCCCTGAATAGTGGTGCTGAATGATGTGCTAAGGGCAAAAAAGGCAAACCCATGACAGGAACGTCTAATCCTATGAGAATGATTCACTAGTCTTTCTGGAATGGAAGAGTTTTAGTTAATTTGGTTCTAAGTGGCTCAGAAAAGTAGCACAATATCAGGGACTCAGTATTGGTCTCTGTTGCTAACAGGTTGGATATCTAGAAGCAGCAGTAACTAGATTGTTCTTGATAAGTCTGAGTCCACATTGTTGGGCCCATGCATGGCCTCCAACTCTGCCACTGTGGTCCTGCTTTTTGTATGCAACACATGTCATTTCTGGGGTGGCAGATGACAAAGGTTAGCAAACAATAACTGGCAGAGTCATTTGGCTCAATCTGGAGATAAAGTGAGGGATTATGACTTTATTGGAGTACTTACTCTCAGCCCTTTTGCCCATTCTTTTTTCTCATTAAAGTATTAATCAATAACCTCAATTTCTCATTTATTTCTACAAATGCTGTGTTCTGTTATACCCCTTCAGAACTATCTTCAGGTATGCCAGATGGCTGGCTGCCATTCCAACCTTAGCTGGCATTATGATAATCATGACACTCTGGCTTCTGGTGATTGAGGGCTGCCACCCGGCTTTTTTGGCTTCAGGGACCCCACCACCCCATTGTTAGCAATTTGGCAAGATCTGTAACTGCACTTCCTACTATCTGTAAGTGGCCTGCTGAGGAGAATGACTGCTGAACTTCTCGATGCTGCTTCCTGGCATGCCAGTGCATTCTTAATGGCCTTGGCAGATGGGTGTCTTGTGTGTTTCCCACAGAACATAATCCCATGGTGCGTCTTTAGTCATCACGAAATATATTTAATCTGGTATGCCCGAGTCCTTGGGTTTTTTAGTTTCTCCCCTACTGTCATTGCAAAGGAGTTTCAGCTTGGCTCAGCATGGGCCCTTGCATTTTCTAGGCTTCTAGGGGCCCTTATAACAGTAAGTTTGCCCGAAACTCTGAGGTCTTTGCCAGGGCGTTAAATCCAGTATGCTGAAGGATTATCCTCAAATCAACAAACTCTCCCTCTCCTTGTCTTATGTGCTGGCTCCACTTAATCTAGACATTCAAAATCCAAATCCGTGGTTATTCTCCTGGACTCTGCCAGTTCATGCAGTTCTTGCAGTTTATTTGGGAGTAAGCTGTCTTATCTGATCAAGCCCACTATGTCCATGGCTGGTTATGCTATGACTTCACACCAGCTATCAGCCTGGCTATCAGGAGAACAGGTAGGTGGCTGATCATGAGGTAGAGCCCCTATTACCTTATGGAGAAGAGGCCACTGAAGGGGGGAAGCAGAGGTGTATTAGGGTTCTCCAGAGAGACAGACCAATAGGATAGATGGGTAGGTGGATAGATGGACGAATGGATAGATAGATTTATTGGGGAAATGGGCTCACTTGGTTATGGTGGCTGGGAAGTCCTATACAGGCCATCTGCAAGCTGGAGATACTAGGATGCTGGTTGTGTTGCTCAGTCCCAGTGTGAAGACTTCAGAACCAGAGAAGCTGATGGTGTAACTTTCTTTTTTTTTTTTTTTGAGACTGAGTCTCGCTCTGTTGCGGAGGCTGGAGTGCAGTGGCGTGATCTTGGCTCACTGCAAGCTCCGCCTCCCGGGTTTATGCCATTCTCCTGCCTCAGCCTCCGGGTAGCTGGGACTACAGGTGCCCGCCACCGCGCCCGGCTAGTTTTTTTGTGTTTTTTTTTTTTTAGTAGAGACGGGGTTTCACCGTGTTAGCCAGGATGGTCTCGATCTCCTGACCTCATGATCTGCCCATCTTGGCCTCCCAAAGTGCTGGGATTACAGGCGTGAGCCACCGTGCCCGGCCCTGATGGTGTAACTTTCAGTCCACATCTGAATGCCTGAGAAATGGGGAACCTGGAGTCCAAAGGCTAGAGAACCTAGTGTTCTGGTATACAAGGGCAGGAGAAGAAGGGTGTCCCAACTCCAGAAAAAAGAGGGTAAATTCATCTTTCCTCTGCCTTTTTGTTCTATCCAGGCCCTTAGCTGATTGAATGGTGCCTGCCCACCGTGGATGAGACTGGGTCTTCCTGAGTCCACTGATTCAAATGCCAATATCTTTCAGAGACACCCTCACAGACATACCCAGAAATAATGCTTTACCAGCTATCTTGGTATCCTCTAATTCAGTTGACACCTAAAATTAACCATCACAAGGAATAAGAGGTGACTATTTCTTAATAGGGGAGGGAAGGATGGGCCACATCTGCAGTATTTAAGGGTTCAGAAGAGTATGGAGAATCACATAGTTCCATCTCATATTAAGCATCCCAGTTTGTCCAACCAGGGTTCGCACCTTGGTACAATAGACCTTCCTCAGTTGAGAATTCCATCAGCTTTATATCTTGACAACTCTATTAAATCAAGGTCTGGGTCTTCCACTTCTTTTGTTCTTTCACTTCGGGAGATAAGGACTTCTTGGAAGCTTCTAAAGGAGCCCTCTGGCCTTCACACTTAGTTTTTAATTGTTAACAACCTCATCTTCTTTTATTATCTCTCTCTAGTGGGTCAATGCAATTTAGTGCCAGTCAACCAATTCTATTGCCCTGCTCTGCATTTTCCTGCAAACCAACTCACACCTGCTTCTCAAGTGGCTAAATGATTGTTCTTGCCAGGGTGTTCCCCTCTACTAGAACATTCTCTCAAATCAGCCTAGGGAACATTTTAGCAATTGGGCTGCCACTTTCACAAGTTTGCTGGTGAGCAAACTTCCTGATAGTATTTTTTGGCTCTGTGGACTAGTCTTTGTGGCAACTACTCAACTTTCTTGTACTGCAAAAGCAGCCATAGGCAATACATAAATGAATGGATATGACTGTGTTCCAACAATTTTTTAAAAACAAGTGGTTGTATAATTCAAATGGTATGACCTTCTGGGAAAGACAAAATTATGGAGACAATAAAAAGACTAGTGGTTGATAGATTCAGGGATGAATAGGTAGAACTCAGGTTCATTTTAAGGCAGTGAAATTATTCTGTATGATACTATAATAGAGGATACGTGATACATTTGTCAAAACTCATAGAAGGCAACGCAAAAATGTACCATAAACTATGGACTTTTGAGGCTTTTAATTTCCATTTTTATTTTAGATTCAGGGGGTATCTGTGCAGGGTTTGTTACAAGGGTATATCGTGTGATGCTGAGGTTTAGGCTTCTATTAAACCTGTCACCCAGGTAGTTAACATAGTATTTAATAGAAAGTTTTTCAATCCTTGCCCTACTCCCTCCTTTTGGAATCCCTAGTATCTTTTGTTCCCATCTGTATGTCCATGTGAACCCCCAATTTAAATTCCACTTATAAGTGAGAACATGTGATACTTGGTTTTCTGTTTCTGTGTTAATTCACTTAGGATAACAGCCTCAGGCTGTATCTATGTTCTGCAAAGGACATGATTTTGTTCTTTTTATGGCTGCATAGTATTCCATGATGTATATGTACCACATTTTCTTTATCCAATCCACCATTGATGAGCACCTGGCTTGGTTCCATCTCTTTGCTATTGCGAATGGTGCTATGATGAACACACAATTGCATGTGTCTTTTTGGTAAAATGATTTTTCTTTTGGATATATACTCAGTAATGTGATTGCTGGGTGGAATGGTAGTTCTGCTTTTGGCTTTTTGAGGAATCACCACACTGCTTTCCACAATGGTTGAACTAATTTACACTCCCACAGTGTATAAGTATTCCTTCTTCTCTGCAACCTTGCCAGATATCTGTTATTTGACTTTTTAATGATAACCATTCTGACTGGTGTGAGATGGTATCTCACTGAGGTTTTGATTTGCATTTCTCTGATGATTCGTGATGCTGAACATTTTTTCATATGTTTCTTGCCCACATATATATCTTTTTTTGAAAAATATCTGTTCATGTCCTTTGCCCACTTTTGAATGGGTTTGTCTTTTTCTTGTTGGTTCATTTATGTTCCTTACAGATTCTAGATATTAGTCCTTTGTCAGATGCATAGTTTGCAAATATTTTTTCCCATTCTGTAGTTTGTCTCTTTACCCTGTTGATAGTTTTCTTTGCTGTGCAGAAGCTCTTTAATTTCATTAAGTCTCACTTACCTATTTTTTATTTTGTTGCATTTGCTTTTGGAGCCTTCATCATAAATTTTTTGCCTACGCCAATGTCTAGAAGCATATTTCCTAGGTTTCCTTCTAGAAGCTTTTAGTTTGAAATCTTACATTTAAGTCGATAATCCATGTTAAGTTAAATTTGTATGGTGAAAGGTAG
Source organism: Mandrillus leucophaeus (assembly GCF_000951045.1). NCBI lineage: Eukaryota > Metazoa > Chordata > Mammalia > Primates > Cercopithecidae > Mandrillus > Mandrillus leucophaeus. The sequence goes on along the minus strand of NW_012108141.1, from coordinate 3,605,869 downwards.
GTGTCCAGCTTTATTCTTCTGTATATGCCTAGTCAGCTGTCCCAGCACCATTTATTGAATACAGTCCTTTCTCCATTGTTTATTTTTTTCAACTTTGTCAAACATCAGTTGGTTGTAGGTGTGCAGCTTTACTTCAGGGATCTCTATTCTATTTCATTAGCCTGTGTGTCTATTTTTGCATCAGTACCATGCTGTTTTGGTGACTGTAGCCTTATAGTATAGTTTGAAGTCAGGGAATGTGATGCCTGCAGCTTTCTTCTTTTTGCTTAGGGTTGCCTTGGCTATTCAGGCTCTTTTTTGGTTCCATATGAACTTTAGTTTTTCCTAATTCTATGAAAAATGATGTTGGTAATTTAATAGGAGTTGCATTGGATCTGTAGGGCAGTATGGACATTTTAACAATATTGGTTCTTCCAACCCAGTAGTATGGAATGCTTTTCCATTTCTTTGTGTCAACTATGATTATTTCAGCAATCTTTTGTAGTCCTCCTTAGAGATCTTTTACCTCCATGGTTAGGTGTATCTCTAGGTATTTTGTGTGCGTGTGTGTGTGGCTATTATAAATGGGATTGCATTTTTGATTTGGCTGTCAGCTTAAGTGTTATTGGTGTATAGAAATAGTACTGATTTTTGCACATTGATTTTGTATCTTGAGAATTTACTTAAGTTGTTTATCAAGTCTGAGTCTTTTGGCAGAATCTTTAGGGTTTTCTAGGTATAGAACTATATTGTCGGTGAAGAGAAATAACTTGACTTCCTCCTTTCCTATGTGGATTTTTGTTGTTGTTGTTGTTGTTGTTGTTGTTTTGCCTGATTGTTCTGGATAGAATTTGCAGTATTATGTTGAATAGGACTGGTGAGAGTGGGCATCCTTGTCTTGTTCCAGTTCTTAAAGGAAATATTTCCAGCTTTTGCCTGTTCAGTATGATGTTGGCTGTGGATTTGTTATAGATGGCTCTTATTATTTCGAGGTATGTTCCTTAAGATGCCTAGTCTGTTGTGGGTTTCTATCATGAAGGGGTATTGGATTTTATTGAATACTTTTTCTGCATCTGTTGAGATGATCATATGGCTTTTGTTTTTAATTCTATTTATATGGTGAATCACATTTGTTGATTTGCATATATTGAACCTTCCTTCCATCACAGGAATAAAGCCCACTTGATCGTGAATTAACTTCTTGATGTGCTCCTAGATTATTTATGTTAGTATTTTGTTCAGATTTTTTCGCATCTATTTTTATCAGGGATATTGAACAATAGTTTTCTTTCTATGTTGTATCTTTGCCAGATTTGGATATCAGGATGGTACTGCTTTCATAGACTGAGTTAGAGAGGAGTCCCTCCTCCTTGATTTTTTTGAAATAGATTCAAAAGTATTGGTATAAGCTCTTCTTTGTATGTCTGGTAGAGTTCAGCTGCAAATCCATCTGTTCTGGGGATTTTTTTTTTCAGTCGGCAGGATTTTTTTTAATTACTAATTTCAGAACTCACTATTGGTCTGTTCAAGATTTGTTCCTCCTTGGCTCAATCTTGGAAAGTTGTGCGTTTCCAGGAATTTACCCATTTCTTCTAGATTTTCTAGTCTGTGTGCATAGAGGTGTTCATAATAGTTTCTGAGATCCTTCAGTATTTCTCTGGGATAAGTTGTGAAATTACCTTTGTTATTTTTGATTTTGCTTATATTTTCTCTTTATTAATCTAGCTAGTGGTCTATTAATTTTGTTTATCCTTTCAAAGAACTACCTTTTAATTTCATTGACCCTTTGTATCATTTTCTGGGGTCTCAATTTCATTTAGTTTTGCTCTGATTTTAGTTATTTCTTTTCTTCTGCTAGCTTTGGGTTTGGTTTGTTCTTGTTTTTCTAGTTTTAGGTGCAAGGTTAGGTTTTTAATTTAGTATCTATCATCTTAATGTAGGTGTTTAATGCTATAAACTTGCCTCTTAACACTGCTTTTGCTGTATCCTACAGGTTATGGTATGTTATGTCTCTGTTTTCATTTGTTTCAAATTTTATTTGTGCCCTAATTTCATCATGTACCCAAAAGTAATTCAGAAGTTGTTTAGTTTCCATATATTTGTGTCATTTCAAGAATTCCTTTTATTCATTTCTATTTTTATTTCACTGTGGTCTGAGAAGATGCTTAATATTGATATTTTTGACTTTAAGACTTGCTTTATGACTGAGCTTGTGGTCAATTTTAGATGAGAAGATTGCAGATAAGAATGTATCTTCTGTGTTTGTTGGATGGAGTATTCTGCAGATGTCTATTAGGTACAATTTGTTAAATACTGAATTAAAGTCTGGAATTTTTTTTAGTTTTTCTGACTGAATGATCTATCCGAAGACGTCAATGTGGTGTTGATATTCTACACTATTATCGCATGGCTGCCAACATCTTTTGTTAGGTATAGAAGTCTGTGCTTTATAAGTCTGGGTGCTCCAGTGTTGGGTGCATATATATTTAGAGTAGTTAAATTTTCTTGAATTGAACTCTTTTCATTATATAATACCTCTTTTTACTGTTGCTGGTTTCAGGTCTATTTTATCTAATACAAGAATAGCAAACCCCCCTTTTTTTGTTTAGCATTTGCATGATCAGTCTTTCTTTCCATGTCTTTACTGTGAGCCTATGGCCATCATTACCTGTGAGATGGGTCTCCTGAAGAGACCAGACAGATCTTGTGTCCTGTGTTTTTATCAAATTTGCTACCCTATATCTTTTAAGTATGGTATTTAGGACATTTACATTAAATGTTAATGTTGACAAGTGAGGTTTTCTTCCTGTCATAGTGTTATTAGCTAGTTTGATTATGTGGTTGTTTTATAGGGTCCATGGGCTATGTGCTTTCATGATAGTATCATTCTTTTGTTTCCATGTTTAGACCTCCCTTAAGCATCTCTTTCAGGGCTGCTCTGGGGATGACGAAGTCCCTTAGCAATTGCTTGCCTGGGAAAGACTTTCTTCTTTGCTTACGAAGCTTAGTTTGGTAAGATATGAAATTTTGGCTGACATTTCCCTTTAAGAATGCTAAAAATGGGCCCCCAATCTTTGACTTTTAAGGTTTCTGCTGAGAAGTCCATTAGTCTGATGTGCTCCCTTTATAGGTATCATGACCCTTTCTCTAGCTGCCTCTAAGATTTTTTTTTTTCCTACATTGACCTTGGATAGTCTAATGACTATGTGCTTTGGGGATGGTAATCTTGTATAGTAACTTGTAGGACTTCTCTGGATTTCTTGTATCTGAACGTTGACCTCTCTAGCAAAATTGGGGAAATTTTCCTGAATTGTATCCTCAAAAATATATTTCCCAAGTTGTTTACTTTCTCTTCTCCCAAGAATGCCAATAAGTCGTATATTTGATCACTTTAGATAGCCCCATATTTCTCAAAGGCTTTATTCATTTTTAAATTTTTCTTTATTTTTGTCTACTGGGTTGATTCAAAGGACCATTCTTTGAGCTCTGAAATTTTTTACTTAACTTGGTCTAGTCTGTTAAGGCTTCCAATTGTATTTTGAAATTCCTGTAGTGAATTTTTCAATCCCAGAAGTTCTGTTTGCTTCTTTAATACAGCTGTGTTATCTTTTAAATCTTGGTTTTTCTGTTCATGTTGGATTTTTTTCTCTTAAATCTCATTGTCTTTGACATCCATATTGTGAATTGAATGTCTGTCATCCTAGACATTTCTTTCTGATTAGGATCCGTTGCTTGGGAGCTAGTGAGATTGACTTTGTTTCTGGGTGCTTTTAGGGAGCCAAGGCTCTGCTGGGTTCCTTGATTGCAAATAGGTTCCTGCGGTGGCCTTCTTAGGTGTTGCTTGTTGTAGCAGTATTGTTTTGTTTGGTGGTGTAATTCAATCTTCTCTCCAGAAGGTGGTGCTGAAAAGTAAGAGCCAACAGGTAGGAGCAGGGGCAACGGAGAAGTGAAAAGCACCCTCCCCGAGCAAGTGTTCAACCTTCAGTGGGGGTGGTGGTGGAGTCACTGTAGATGCCTAATAAGTGGTCTCTTTCAGCCTACATTCCCTGGGTTCTTATGGAAAGAGGTGCTGCTGAGTCCACAGCAGTGTGAAGGGGAGAGACTACCCATTCTCTGTGTCCATCCCTGAGCTTTGGTGGTGCTGTCTTCAAGCGCTGGTGCTGCACTCATGTTTCCTTTGGCCCAAGGGGTGCTTTGGTGGGCTGTGCTCCCCACTTATTTAGGGGAAGACCATGCCAGGGATTAGCTCTGTCTGGTTCTGTGTGTCTTTGATGGCAGTCTGTACACATTCCTTGGTTATAGGTAACTTTGTATAACAGCTTTTCCAAATGCTGGTTGTAGCAGTGATGTGTTGGGCATGTGGGCAAACTGCCTCCTGTGTGGCTGGGGTGGCAGAGGTCTCAGGAAGCTTTCCTTGTTCCCCACTGCTGAGCACTCGTGTCAACAGATTTTCTATTGTGTTGTGCCATTCAACCTCCAGGTCAGTAGGTATCTCATACAGGTAAGAGCTGGCTGCAGCCAATGCAGATGGGTATATACCTGGTCTTTGTTTACTGGGAGAAGCTCTGTTGCCTCTGTGGGGTGCACAGTGGTCTGAGCTCCGTGCTCAGCTCCTGAGTTGGAGACTAAGATGGATGGGGCCTGACCAGGCAGGTCCACTTATGGGTCCCCCAATAACAGGCACAAACACTAGCTCCAAGGTCGGGGCCGGGGGGGCAGTGAGTGGCTACCAAGTGCCCAGAGGTGTGCCTAGTTATGGAGTTTGAAAATGTCCTCTGCCCCAAGTTCTCTGCATAAGAAGAGGAGAGGTGTAAACTCCTAATCTAGATGAATTGGTGCTCGAAATGTCTGGAAATATGTCTGGGCATTGAGAGGAGGGTGAGCTACTGCACCACAATCTCCACATCTGAAGGTGGGCGTGGCTCAGGCTTCTAATCCAGGCAAGCAGGTATGCCAAATGCCTGGAAATATGCCTCAGCAAGGAGTGCAGAAACTGCTGCTGCAACAAGGTCTTTCCAGGGAATGGGAAGGGTGGTTCAGTCTCCTACTCCGAGAGAGCAGGTGTGCCTCATGCCAGGTGAAATGCCTGGGGTAGGAGCAGAGAAATCACTGCCATAATAAGATCTTTGCCTGGGAAGGGATAGGTGGCTCAAGCTCCTAATCTGTGGGACCTAGTGTGCCAAATGCCTGGAGTTATGTCCAGTTGTGGAGTGGAGGAAGCATCACTGCACCAAGTTCACTGCATGGGAAAGGGATGGAAGCTCAAGCTCCTATTCCAAAGGGGCAGGTATGCCAAAGGCCCAGAGATATGTCCAGGCATGGAGCAGAGAGTGTACCACTGCACCAAGATCTCTGCGCAGGAAGGAAGGCAGGTGAGCACGTGTGCTGAATGCCTGAAAATATGTCCCCCAGTGGGGAGCAGAGTAACAGTGCAACAAAGTCTTTTCAGGAAAGGGGTCAGCTCAGGCAGCTAATCCAGGTGAGAGTGTGTGCCAAACACCTAGAGGTAGGCCCATGCATGGTGTGAAGGGAGCACCACTGCACCAAGATCTGTACAGGAAGGATGGGGTAGCTCAGGCTGCTAATCCAGTGGGATAGGTGTTGCAAGTGCTTGGTGATATGCCTCAGCACAGGGTAGAGAGGGCCCCACTGCACCACCATCTCAGAAAAGCAGGCTGGAGCACCGAGCAGTGATACACGCAGACCAGCTCCAGGTTGGCAAACTGGCCCTGGCAGCAAGTCTTGCTGCCCAGGAGAGACTAGCTTCAGCAAGTCTCCTACTACAGACCTGCAATGAAGGAGAGCCCAATTCCAGCACCTACTGCTGGGGTGCTTTCCACACCTGCTTCTCAGTTCTGGCTGTGGGGACTCTTCTCCAGCTCCACAGAAAGCACTCCAATCTTTGTTCTGAGACTAAAATGCCTGTGTGGCCATGTTGCTGGGTTGCTGAAGAACGGCTGACTTTCTATGAGCCTGGGTTCAAAATGGCGTCCTCCTCTCAGTCTCGGGCCTGGGAAAATGCCTGCAGCTTTTCCTGGTATCTTTCCTGCTCAGTGTCTGCAAGCCTCTCCCCAGATTAGCTCTGGAGCTTGGGAGAAACAAGATGCCCTCCCTTGGCTAGAGTTGCATGGATCCCTAGTGGAATGGCGAGTTACAGAGGGAGGCTCTCTACCTGTCTCGTGTAATGGGGCTGCACTGACTTTTATCAGGGCACAGCTGGACCCTGTTTGCCCACCTTCTCCTGTCCAGGATCTGGGGTGTCCTTTGCCATTTTGGTGAATTCCCATTTTCCTTCTTGAACTAAAGCTCACCAAGTTGATCGTTACGTACTATTTGCTCCTTCCAAGTGGTTGAGGCACACAAAAAGCCTTTCATCTGCCATCTTAGGGGGAAAAAACTGAACTTTTGTTAACATTTTACCAATATTAGTTCATCAATTGTAACAAGTGTACCATAGTAAGGCAAGATGTTAACAATAGGAGAATCTTGAGGAAGGAGAGGTGAATGAGGGCATTTCTCCAAATTTAAATGAAAACTTAAAGTTACTAAAAAATAAAGACTATTTAAAAAGCTAAAGGGACCAGGTGTGGTGGCTCACACCTGTAATCCCAGCACTTTGGGAGGCCGAGGCACGTAGATCACCTGAGGTCGGGAGTTCAAGACCAGCCTAGCCAACATGGTGAAAACTTTCTCTACTAAAAATACAAAAATTAGCTGGGTATGGCAGCAGGCGACTATAGTCCCAGCTACTCAGGGGGCTGAGGCATAAGAATCGCTTGAACCTAGGAGGTGGAGGTTGCAGTGATCTGCGATCACGCCACTGCACTCCAGCCTGGGTGACAGAGCGAGGCTCTGCCTCAAAAAAATTAAAAAAAAAAATTAAAAGCTAAAGGGAAAATAAAGCCTTTCTAACACAAACTTTAAAACAAAACAGGTGGCAGGTGAGATCTGTTCCTCAGGCTGCAGTTTATTAACCCATCCCCATCTGCCCTGCCCCCTAGACTACCATGTATCATGTAACAACCACTATAGGGTCTTCATTGCCAGGTTGGAAGGAAGCAATTCAGTCCCTAAACCCTATCTTGCTTTCTCATACCACCACTCTTAGTACTACTTATGTCTGTTCAGGTACTCCAGGAAACAGATGCCAAAATGAAATTAGTAGTGTAAGAGACTTGTTGAGGGATAATATCTATAAAAAATAAAGGGGGAGGAAGCAGGATGGGACTTGGAAAGCTTTTGGACCATGCTACATACCTGATGGTATATTGGTGAACCTCAGAAAGCTCTGGAGCAAAGATTACCCACCAGAGGAGTTCCTACTTGGTCACAAATGGCCAGGCAGGCCCTAGCATCCTAACCGTACTAACTCACTTGCTGGGAGCTGCCCAGGGCACCACATAGAGAAGATCAGTCAACAGCTCTCCTCATAGCTCCACTGCAAGCCCTTTCTTGAAAGAGAATCTGAGCAAGGTATCTCTATGGCTGCCTCATGGTGCCAGTTTCTTAAGGCAATCTCCCTCAGGCTCTGAATCAGAGCTGAGGTCCAACAAACTCTAGATAAGCTTATATCTTCCTTACAACCAAGGCAAAAGCCGCTCTTTTAAAGAAGGAGAAAAGTGCAGTTGCACACAGCAGCAATGACACCACAGGCACCAGGATTGTCTCCTACAAGATCGCAAAGACTAGAAAAAAGCCCCATCGATGGAGGAATCATGAAAAGGCCCAAATAGAAAGAATGCAAAGTATGTTAGAGATTGATTTTCTTATTCCTTCATTAGTGGAGGAAACTTAAAACACTGGATGTAAGTTGCTGAAGTCAACAATTATCTTCATCTCTGGCCTTCTCTTTCCACATCAACTGAACACTGCTTTGCTATGGCTTTGTAGATTATGTACTTTTCCCTCATTCACTTTTTTGAATTATAGGAGTTTTTTCTGTGTAACTCAAATCTCCTGAACCTAGGGTCTGTGTCTTAGTTTGGGTTCCTATCTTAGTCTGTTTAGGCTGCAACAAAAACTACCATAAACTGGGTGGTTTGCAGACAACAGAAATTTATGTCTAAGTTCTGGAGGCTGGGAAGTCTAAGATCAAAGTGCCGATAGATTCAGCATCTGGTGAAGGCTTGTGTCCTGGTGCATAGCTGTCTTTTCTTTTCTTTTCTTTTCTTTTTTTTTTTTTTTTTTTTGAGATGGAGTCTCACTCTGTTACCCAGGCTGGAGTGCAGTGGCGCAATCTCGGCTCACTGCAAGCTCCGCCTCCTGGGTTCATGCCATTCTCCTGCGTCAGACTCCTGAGTAGCTGGGACTACAGGCGCCCGCCACCATGCCCGGCTAATTTTTTGTATTTTTAGTAGAGACGAGATTTCACCGTGTTAGCCAGGATGGTCTCGATCTCCTGACCTTGTGATCTGCCCGCCTCGGCCTCCCAAAGTGCTGGGATTACAGGCGTGAGCCACCACACCCGGCCACATAGCTGTCTTTTCACTATGTTCTCATATGATGGAAGAGGTGACTGAGCTTCCTCTGGCTTCTTTTATAAGGGCACTAATCCGATTCCTGAGGGCTCTGCTTTCATGACTTAATCGCCTCCTAAAGGCCCCACCTCCTAATATCATCACCTTCAGGATTAGGATTTCAACATAAATTCTGGAGAAACACAAACATTCAGATCATAGCAGTCTCCTAAAAGCAGAGACTAAGATAAGAATTTGGGATTGCCTCCTACATAAATTGCCTGCACCCAGGAACCAGGAGTGAAAAAGAAGTGAATCAGGGAAGGAGAAAAAGCCAATGTGAGGCGCATTATTGAAATCTGCACTCCAGTTTTTCACTCTTGAGGAGGGGTCTGTATGCTTCTCAGACTTGTCACAAATAGTAACTCCTCAGCTCTTCCAGGCTGCGCATAGAAAAGAACACGGATTGGCAAAAGCCAAGCCCCTCAGAAAAGCCAGTGTGAGCCTGGGGAGCACACTGCAAGGATGAAGTGGGAGGTAAATGTCTACATGTCTACTACAGGCCTGGCTGAAGTCACAGGTGGCCAAGGGGATACAATGTGTTCATACAATGGGTCCATTTGACCCAAACTCTAAGTATTCAAAATAAGTCATTCCTTTGGGTTAAAGCCATTACCTTTAAATAAAACATAACGGTCAAGGGTGCACATAAGGGATAACACATTGATATGGATATGAGCTGCTCCAACAGCTTAAGAAACTCAGAGGAAATTCAACAGGTTGGCAAGTCAGGGGGTAACTGAGAACATGGTATTATGAAAGCAAAACATTAAAATAGACACCCTTAAATACATAGGGCTTTCTTATTTATTTTTTAAGAGACAAGGTCTCAGTATGTTGCCCAGGCTGGTCTCGAACTGCTGGTCTCAAACTCCTGGGCTCAAGCAATCCTCCCACAGTGCTGGAATTACAGATGTGAGCCACTACACCCAGCCTATATATAGTACTCCCCGTGGTTACCACTGAGATGCCCCAAGGACCCCATTAGCCACTATCCCATGACAACTGAAAAGTTCTTCATGGCCTTGGATTCCAGTTCTTTTGCCTCACAATCTGGTTCCCTCCTTAGTGCTGGCTTCTCCCCTAGATGTTTTTCTGTTTTCCTGTTATCCATCTGACTCAGAAGCAAAGATATCTAAAAAGGCCAACATCAGCCTTGAACCTTGACATTAGGAGAAAACAGTGCCCACAACTAACAGTGCAATATTTTGGATAGACATCAAGAATGATTCATGTTCTATGGTTGCGTGTCTGGAAGGGTCTTGACACAGAACAACCAAGCTAGTAAGGGAGATGGAGTTCCAACTTCTTCAGCCCCATCCCCCTGTACAAGGTTCTGAATGGATGTGACAGGGCAGGTTGGTTCACTTTGGTGCCCTTATCACCATCAGGTACCTTCTTACAAAGGAGTCTTCCAGAAAGGATTTACTTATTTTTAAAATTCCTAAAGCTTAATGTGTGAGCCTACAGAACCTGAAAGAGTATGCAGTTGTGATTTCTGCTTATATAAACTTGACCGTGTGGTGGTGTCTGAACAAAGTTCACTAGACTAAATCAGTACTCCTGGAATCCAGAGCTGGTCCAACTCTCAGATCTGAGTTACCTTAAGCAAGTAATTTACTTATATGCTCCAGGGAAGCTCACCAATGATACGACATGTCCCATTAGTTACTCATTATCAAATGGAATTATAGAAAAACCTGTTAATAAGTATAAATCACTTATCTAGTAAGTCATTTTCTTAGATGTTTTCGCTTCTATGCACATCACCAAAGTTCACTGTGTTTGTGTCCCATTAACAGAACCAAAGTTGCTATGAAAATGCAGACTCGGGTTTTCTTTCTGTGCCATATACTATCTTATCTCATAAAAGCCCTTCCTCCCATTTCCATTCTAGTGGACCCCAAAGCAGTTCATATAAGCCATGGATCATCATACTTTTGGTCAGATAGCAGGCTCCAAAGTGGGACCCACCCAGAGGATGGTGGAGCTATTCACCACTGTCAGGAACACCTCTCCCAAGGCAGCTAAAGAGGTCAGTAGCCTTAACCAGAAAGCAAAGATTCAAGCAAGCCGAGGTCATCTATGTATTGCTCACCTGCTTCCAGTCTGTAGCTCAGCATGTTTTTGGAGCATAATTTGTGTAGTGAAGGTCAACAGAGCCATAACTGCTGGTGTTTTGAAAGGCAATCTCTACGATTTCCTCATTGACATAACTTGTCTTTCCTTTGGCCTCCTTGAGGTTGGTTCTCTTCTAAGACCTGCACCTGTTGGTCAAACTCTTGCTTCTTGTCTGGATTGTCATTGCTCTTATACCTTTTAGCATCTCCTCCCCATCTAATTCATTTCTGTTCATTAGTCTCTGATCATGCCAGTTAGCTGAGCCTGGCCATTATCGTCTCAATAACTATCTTTACCAACATCTGTAGAACCCAGATGTCCCTCTACAACTACTTGAGTTAGTCACTGTTGTTGTGTCTCCCCCGAAAGCCCTCTCAGAAGCTTCCCAGTATGGCTCCCTCCAAGCCAAGATGCCACAAAGCTCAGGGTTCTACTGTGTGATTAGACGCTGCCATCTCCTGGACAAAGCACTGAACTTGAGCCCAGTGGGTTTGGCCCCACAGCTTAACCTTGGTTTTAATTATATGCTGTCCCCATCTACTCTGCCAGCTAGGATTAGAGAGATGTTCATGACTGCCCACAGCTCGTAAGGCATAGAAGAATTTAGAGAATTAGCTGATAGTATTGTCCTGTTGGCCCATCTAAAGAACACACCTCCCTCAGAGTCCAAATACTTCCCCTATAAAGGAATATCAGCTCTGGAATCCTAGATCTCATTTTGTCTTCAACATAGCTGGTCAAATGAACAATCTGAAAGGGATTTTTAAAAAGTGCTGCCTTTATTTGGGGTGCTTGTCTTCACCGGACTTCTAAACAACAGTCTCTCCTGGTAACCAGGGTTAACTTGGGTTTCTGCAGAGTAGCTTTCGAATTCGATTTCTAATGGATGACTGCATGAGTAAAAAACAGTCTTCTGTTGAGTTGCTAATCCGTTTGGTTGATGAACTCCAGCATGCATAAAGCCTCCCTTCCCAAATGACATATTCAGTGTTTCTACCAAGGCTAAGCAGCAGAGACCAAACATGCTAACTATCCATTCTAGTCTAAGCTCTAAACCAGTTAACCCTTTAGATATTATCCTCTATCATTCCTCATTCCCAGACCTTAATGGCACATGGGATCCTCACGAGTGGAGCTGGCTCTTGCCTGCAACATTTACCAGGACCTGTAGAATACCAACTGTATTTTAAGAATTCCCTCAGGAGGCCAGGTGCAGTTGCTAAGGCCTGTAATCCCAGCACTTTGAGAGGCCGAGGTGGGCGGACCATGAGGTCAGGAGATTGAGATCATCCTGGCTAACACAGTGAAACCCTGTCTCTACTGAAAATACAAAAAATAAGTCGGGCGTGGTGGCAGGCCCCTGTAGTCCCAGCTACTCGGGAGGCTGAGGCAGGAGAATGGCGTGAACCTGGGAGGCAGAGCTTGCAGTGAGACAACTGCACTCCAGCCTGGGCAACAGAGCAAGACTGTCTCAAAAAGAAAAAAAAAAGAATTCCCTCAGGAGAGGGATTCTATTCCAAGATGGCCGAATAGGAACACCTCTGATCTGCAGTTCCCAGCGTGATCGATGCAGAAGATGGGTGATTTCTACATTTCCAACTAAAGTACCTGGTTCATCTCATTGGGACTGGTTGGACAGTGGGTGTAGCCCATGGAAAGTGAGCCAAAACAGGGCGGAGCATCATTTCACCCTGGAAGCTCAAGGGGTCAAGGGATTTCCCCTTCCTAGCCAAGGGAAGCTGTGACAGACAGTACCTGGAAAATCGGGACACTCCTCAGCAAGGCCAGTTGCCTCTGTAGATTCTACCTCTGAGGGTAGGGCATAGCTGAACAAAAGGCAGCAGAAACTTCTGCAGACTTAAATGTCCCTGTCTGACAGCTCTGAAGAGAGCAGTGGTTTTCTCAGCACAGTGTTTGAGCTCTGAGAATGGACAGACTACCTCGTCAAGTGGGTCCCTGACCCCAGTGTAGCCTAACTGGGAGACACCTCCCAGTAGAGGCCAACTGATACCTCATACAGACAGGTGCCCCTCTGGGATGAAGCTTCCAGAGGAAAGATCAGGCAGCATTATTTGCTGTTCTGCAATATTTGCTGTTCTGCAGCCTCCACTAGTGATACCCAGGAAAACAGGGTCTGGAGTGGACCTCCAGCAAACTCCAACAGACCTGCAGCTGAGGGTCCTGACTGTCAGAAGGAAAACTAACAAACAGAAAGGAATAGAATCAACATCAACAAAAAGGACATCCACACCAAAACCCCATCTGTAGGTCACCAACATCAAAGATCAAAGGTAGATAAAACCACAAACATGGGGAGAAACCAGAGCAGAAAAGCCGAAAATTCTAAAAACCAGAGTGCCTCTTTCTCCTGCAAAGGATCGCAGCTTCTGGCCAGCAATGGAACAAAGCGGGACAGAGAATGACTTTGATGAGCTGACAGAAGTAGGCTTCAGGAGGTCAGTAATAACAAACTTCTCCGAGCTAAAGGAGGATGTTTGAACACATGGCAAGGAAGCTAAAAACCTTGAAAAAAGATTAGATGAATGGATAACTAGAATAAACAGTGTAGAGAAGACCTTAAATGACATGATGGAGCTGAAAACCATGGCATGAGAACTACGTGACACATGCGCAAGCTTCAATAGCCGATTTGATCAGGTGGAAGAAAGGGTATCAGTGATTGAAGATCAAATTAATGAAATAAAGTGACAAGAGAAGTTTAGAGAAAAAAGAGTCAAAAGAAATGAACAAAGCCTCTAAGAAATATGGGACTATGTGAAAAGACCAAATCTACATTTGATTGGTGTACCTGAAAGTGATGGGCAGAATGGAACCAAGCTGGAAAACACTCTCAGGACATTATCCAGGAGAACTACCCCAACCTAGCAAGGCAGGACAACATTAAATTCAGGAAATACAGAGAACACCACAAGGATACTCCTCGAGAAGAGTAACCCCAAAAACATAATTGTCACATTCACCAAAGTTGAAATGAAGGAAAAAATGTTAAGGGTGGCCAGAGAGAAAGGTTGGGTTACCCATAAAGGGAAGCCCATCAGACTAACAGTGGATCTCTCAATAGAAACTCTACAAGCCAGAAGAGAGTTGGGGCTAACGTTCAACATTCTTAAAGAAACGAATTTTCAACCCAGAATTTCATATCCAGCCAAACTAAGCTTCATAAGTGAAGGAGAAATGAAATCCTTCACAGAAAAGCAAATGCCAAGAGATTTTGTCACCACCAGGCCTGCATTACAAGAGTTCCTGAAGGAAGCAATAAACATGGAAAGGAACAACTGGTACCAGCCACTGCAAAAACATGCCAAATTGTAAAGACCATTGATGCTAGGAAGAAACTGCATCAAATAACCGGCAAAATAACCAGCTAACATCATAATGACAGAATCAAATTCACACGTAACAATATTAGCCTTAAATGTAAATGGGCTAAATGCCCCAATTAAAAGACATAGACTGGCAAATTGGATAAAGAGTCAAGACCCATCAGTGTGCTGTATTCAGGAGATCCATCTCACGTGCAGAGACACACATAGGCTCAAAATAAAGG
>NW_012108141.1:3589905-3590942 GCF_000951045.1 Mandrillus leucophaeus | reverse complement strand
ATCACAATTAAAAGAACTAGAGAAGCAAGAGCAAACACATTCAAAAGCTAGCAGAAGGCAAGAAATAGTTAACTAAGTTCACAGCAGAACTGAAGGGGATACAGACTCAAAAAACCCTTCAAAAATAGCTGGTTTTTTGAAAAGATCAACAAAATTGATACACTGTTAGCAAGACTAATAAAGAATAAAAAAGAAGAATCAAAGAGATGCAATAAAAAATGATTACGGGGATATGACCATCAATCCCACAGAAATACAAACTACCATCAGAGAATACTATAGACACCTCTACACAAATAAACTAGAAAATCTAGAAGAAATGGATAAATTCCTGGACACATACACCCTTCCAAGACTAAACCAGGGAGAAGTTGAATGCCTGAATAGAGCAATAACAGACTCTGAAATGGAGGCAATAATAGCCTACCAACCAAAAAAAGTCCAGGACCAGACGGATTCACAGCCGAATTCTACCAGAGGTACAAAGAGGAGCTGGAACCATTCCTTCTGAAACTATTCCAATCAACAGAAAAAGAGGGAATCTTCCCTACCTCATTTTATGAGGCCAGCATCATCCTGATACCAAAGCCTGGCAGAGAATCAACAACAAAAAAGAGAATTTTAGACCAATATCCCTGATGAATATCGATGCAAAAATCCTCAATAAAATACTGGCAAACCATATCCAGCAGCATACCAAAAAGCTAATCCAACACAATCCACTTGGCTTCATCCCTGGGATGCAAGGCTGGTTCAATATACGCAAATCAATAAATGTAATCCATCACATAAACAGAACCAAAGACAAAAAGCACAATTATCTCAATAGATTCAGAAAAGGCCTTCGACAAAATTCAACAGCCTTTCATGCTAAAAACTCTGAATAAACTAGGTATTGATAGCACGTATCTCAAAATAATAAGAACTATTTATGACAAACCCACAGACAATATCATACTGAATGGGCAAAAACTGAAAGCATTCCCTTTGAAAACTGGCACAAGACAAGGATGCCCTCTCTCACCACTCCTATTCAA
>NW_012108141.1:3541824-3588027 GCF_000951045.1 Mandrillus leucophaeus | reverse complement strand
AGGGATAGCATTTGGAGAAATACCTAATGTAAATGATGGGTATAACTTAAAGTATAATAAATAAATAAATAAATAAATAAATAAATAAATAAATAAATGAAAGAATTCCCTCAGGATTACTAAGGGGATTTCCCCTGGCCCGAAGTACTAAGATACCAGAGGACAGGTATAGTCCCTGAAACCAAGGTTAGGCCTTTACAATTTCAATGAAATTGCCAGAGGTAGATTTTTAGTGTGGACAAAAAGATTATAGACTGTGTACCACCCTCCTTTCATATATTGAATACCTAACCTCCAATATGGTGATATTTAAAGATAGGGCCTTTAGGGAAGCAATTAACATTAAGTGAGGTCTTAAGAGTGAGGCCCTAAAACACTAGGGCTGATGTCCTTAATAAGAGAGGGAGGAGATACTAGAGAGCTCTCTCTGCTCATGCACAGAGTAACAGCCTCAAGGCAGGGGCAATCTACAAAGCAGTGAGAGGCCTCACCAGAAACTAACTATGCTGGCACCTTGACCTCAGATGTTCAGCCTCCAGAACTGTGAGAAAATAAATTTCCATAGCTTAAATATTCAGTTGTCTTGCGATATTAAAACTTCTAGTTTTGCCTGTGTGGACCAAGGCTACTCCAAACAAAAGAGGGATGGAGATTCACATAAATCAGAGGTCTTGGTTAAGCTGCTGGATATTGGATATAACTTGACTCCATCCTTATTTTTTCAGGGATTGGATCAACTTTGAACAA
Source organism: Mandrillus leucophaeus (assembly GCF_000951045.1). Taxonomy (NCBI): domain Eukaryota; kingdom Metazoa; phylum Chordata; class Mammalia; order Primates; family Cercopithecidae; genus Mandrillus; species Mandrillus leucophaeus. The sequence goes on along the minus strand of NW_012108141.1, from coordinate 3,587,280 downwards.
ACAATTCTTTTATACACCCTTCCTAGAAATTCATTTCAAATCATCTGCTGCCTCTTTCCAAAAGACTAATTAAGAGGAGTGATGTTTATGAAAAATTGATTGGAGGTCAGACAGCACATCCAACTCTTGTTATTCCACATTCCACCCTCAGGTTGAATGGGACCCTCATGTACTAGGACAAAGTTTTCTTGGCCTTACACATGATCACGTTTGCTTGGCTATATTTTGGGGTTATGCCTTCAGCTTTCATCAAGGGATGCTATGAAAAAACAGGCTAATGAAATCCATTATTCTTTGTTCTAGGAATGCGGAAGATATTGCCCACTACATCCCACAGCTCTCACTCTAGAAAGCGTCTCATGAAAATTTCCAACAAAGTGGCCTGCTAGGAAGGCTTTGCATCCCTTGAGTAACAGGCAGAATTTTTTTCTCAGTTGATAAGACTAGAGTAACACTCTCTTTTGGTACTTTGCCTAACAGGAACTTAGAGCCTTATTTAAAAGTCAAAGATTCAGGCTCCAATGGGAGGACCTGGCTCATCTAGTACTAATGGAGTTGGTTTCTAGAGTGGGGAGGAGACCCCAGATCCATGAGGCCAAATATCCTGCTCTGGGCTAGCCAGAAAAAAATCTCAGTTTATGGAGCTTCTGAGCTAAATGGCCAATTGAGTTTTGTTTGTTTGTTTGTTTTGTTTTAATGATGCTTTCCCTGCCAGCCTGTGAAGTTACTGAACTTAGGGCCTTACACAGGGTAATCCATTGGGAGTCCTAACTTGAGACTGTTAAGTTACATTTCCTTTAGAGGTCAAATTATTAGCCTATTCCTTGCAGATTTTTTTTTTTTTTTTTTCGTCAAATAGAGTAGGGAATGGAACACAGATGTCTATCTACAAAGGTACCATGACACATGCACTCTGGAATGACTATCAGATTTTTCTACTTCGACCTTCTCACCTGACTATTGTAAGCTGTTTCTTTCTGGTACTGATCCTGATGAGCTTATCACTTGTCACTCTGTTGGACATAGGTCTTTCATGGTGACCCACATTGACATCTCCTTCAGATTCAGGAAGGCAAGACTGATAACTGCATCCAACATGTTGGTCTTGCCGCTGTGTAGCAGGGCCAGAACTCAGACCTGCTCCCTTGAATTTGAGGCCCACACTACAGGCTGCCGCCCCAGATCCCAGCTGCTCAGGAAGGGGTGTGCTATGATTTAAGTGTATGGAGTCTTTCCAAAATGTTTATGTTGGAACGTAATATCCAATGTGATAGTATTAAGGGGTGGGACCTCTGGGGAAGTGGTTAAGTCACGAGTGCTTCATCCTAATGAAAGAAATTAGTGCTCTTATAATAGAGGTTGAAAGCAGTGCTACAGTCCCTTTTGCTCTTCCATCCCTTTTGCCATGTGGGGACAGTTGTTCATCTTCTCTGGCGGTTGCAGCAACATGGCACTATCTTGGAAGCAAAGAGCAGCTCTCAGACACTGAATCTGCCAGCACACTGATCTTGAACTTCCCAGTCTCCAGAACTGTGTGAAATACACTTGTGTTGTTTGTAAATTATCCATTCTGTGGTATTTTCTTACAGCAGCATGAACAGACTAAGACAAGGTGGCTCTACAATGTTATTATTGTCAATAAGGGGAGATTGCGTGTTCTCACTCTTGTTACCACATGGAGTTCACCCTAACCATCAAAACTGCTGCTCACTCTCCTTGCACAAAAATGTATCTCATGTCTTACTCCAATCCCCAGAACTTACTGGGGGCCCTATGGGATATGTTGGTATATTCCCCCAAACCTGGGTCATTCCACATTGCATATATTCAGGTCATTATCCTAGAAAGGGTCTCCTCAGTGTAGTGATTCCTCAAGGATCTAGAACCAGAAATACCACTTGACCCAGCAATTCCATTACTGGGTATATACCCAAAGGATTATAGGTTACTCTACTATAAAGACACATGCACACGTATGTTTACTGTGGCACTGTTCACAATAGTAAAGACTTGGAACCAACCCAAATGCCTGTCAATGACAGACTGGATAAAGAAACTGTGGCACATATACACTATGGAATACTATGCAGCCATATAAAAGGATGAATTCATGTCCTTTGCAGGGACATGGATGAAGCTGGAAACCATCATTCTCAGCAAACTAACACAAGAGCAGGAAACCAAACACTGCATGTTCTCATTCATAAGTGGGAGTTGAACAATGAGAACACATGGACACAGGGAGGGAAATATCACACGCTGGGGCCTGTCAGGGAGTGAGGGGTTAGGGGAGGGATAGCATTAGGAGAAATACCTGATGTAGATGACAGGTTGATGGGTGCAGCAAACCACCATGGCACATGTATACCTATGTAACAAACCTTCACGTTCTGCACATGTATCCCAGAACTATAATTTAAAAAATTTTTAAACATTTAAATAAATGAAGTGGCTGAAATGTCAAAAAAAAAAAAAGAAAAGAAAAGAAAGAAAGAAAAAGAAAAAGAAAAAAAAAGAAAGGTCTGCAAGAAACAGGCCAGGGTTTCAACAAAATAATCTTTAATCTGTAAATATACTTGTATGTAAATTCAAGCTAATGCTACCTGTGGTAAGTATATCACAGTATGAAAGTGCTATGTGATTTAGAAGTGATAATTGTACCAACTGTGACCCATAGCTTTGATTGTGATCGTAACTTGTAATACATTGACATACTAAACAAATTCTAACATTAGTATCAATTTCCTTCATAGGCTTGATGGCACTTTTCCCCACAAAGGATATTCTTTCAAATATATCTCATGTCTCATATCTATATCATTTGATTGCATTTGTATTAAGATCCTGTGACTTTATGATAAAATTTACAGATGTTCTGCAGTAAGATCTAACTTGAACATCTTGCAAAGAGATATTTCCTTAGCAGCAGTAACTGATACAGTTTTTGGCAACCAGCCAGGAGATGGCTGGCCTATAAAATCATACAAGTATTATTTACAAACTAGTCAGCTGTGGTAGCACCATTATTTTAGATATCCTTTGCCCTTTATAGCAATCTTCCTTATTTCATGCTTTGCCATACATTTCCCAGAAAATTACAATGTTCTTTAACTTACCCTCAGGACTTGATGATCAAATAAACAATTACAAAGTATATTTGATTCACAGTTCATCCAAAATAAGAATGCTGCCCAACTAAAATTCATCTGGAATCACTCTGATGTTTCAAATTGTGTGATATAAAACAATAACTTGGAATGTGATTTTGATCAACATTTTGTTATCACCTGATTAAGTCTCAAACAAGCCACTAGAGTCAAAGATGCCAAGTGATAATTAAAAGCAACCTATACTGTCTAATGAATTCCACAACCAGGTTAATTTGCCCTCAAAATAAATGGGCAAATTTATTTGGAATAAAATTTGGAATAAAATTCCAAATAGAATTGGAATTTTCCCAAAGCCAACTCAATAGTGGAGCTGGCCATCTTGTTTCCACTATCTAGGACAAAAATCCTTTGCTGTTCTTCACATTGGATTCTCTAGTAGGACAAGCAGGGGAGTTAATAAGTTTCCTGCATGTTTAATGCTTTCTGTCTTGACCTGTTTTTCATGTGATACCAGAAGTGGTCTGACAAAAGTGTTATAATATAGGGATTTGGGACTGGCTTACACCCTGCCCAGTGGGCAAAGACGACCTCATTCTTGTTAGAGGGGCACAAATAGAATCTGTTACAAAATGTTGGCTTAATGAATGAAAATTTCACTAAAAGGAAGCCTGATAAATGTCCTTGTAAAGGAGAATCCTGCAAGTGCAATGATGCAGGCTTTGAAAAATACAAGGGGGACAAAGCCTGTGAAGATAGTAGAGTTGAATACTTAATGTTATATTGATGCCCTGCAGCAGGATAATGAGAGGCTGAGAGACATCAAGAAGTTAATGGGCAAATGTGAGTCACAGGGCTTGTGTAGTAGCTTACAAGGAGGCTCATGCTTCCTGCAGTGGAAGGGCAAACAGTCTGTAAATCAAAACTGTTAGCCACAGAGCTCCAGGAACGTTGAAATGCTCAGCCAAGTTATTTTGTTATGTGACGTTCAAGGCCCTTCTGGGGAGACCTGAGACCTTATAACTTAGATCTAAACATCTGGATAGATGCCTCAAAAGATGTTGAGTCTACAAGATCCTTTGGATTTGCAGAGGTGGCCTACCTTCCCTAGGAAGTGCTAGCACTTTGTGCTTGAAGATGCTGCAGAGATTTCTCCTTCACTAGACAATAGCTTCCCCACTCCCCAAGAGGTACCCCCACTCCCTTCCTTGGCTTCCAGACAATAACTAGAGTTAAATCTTAGCATAACCCAGCTGGAGATGTGCTGGGCCTGATAAGGGAGGGGAACCATACATCTGTTACAGGAGTGAACCAGCATGTGCCATCAGGAGTCGGGGGAGTATACCTGGGTATGGACTGAGGGTGCCCAGTCAAGAGAAGCCAAAAGATAAGCCTGGAAAACTAAGAATTCGCTGGCTTGGGGACACTCTCAAGACACTGGGTTTAATACACGGGCTGGCATGGACCCCAGAAATGGAATAAACCCACTGCTGAGGTGGAAATTCGAAGCCTGAAAAAGGTGATGTCCAAAACCCAGGGAAGTGGAAAAGCTTGAGTTGCCCTGCCAGAGCAGAGAGAAAACAGAGAAGCTAAGGAAAGTGGCCTTGCTGGAATACCTGATACCAGTGAATTAGCCAAAAAATTGTACTGATGCGTTGGGCCTGTGAATCCTCATTTTCTCTTACCCTCACCTGTATGCATGTGCCTTGTCAAGGACTTCAACATTTTAGCCACTTCTTGTTCTTCTGGTCAGATTACTATGATGTCACCTATTTAATGGACACATGGTCCATTAAATAGGATGTTCTCATGGCTCAGGTCTCACGGGATGTTCTCACAGGATGTTCTCATGGTTCAGGTTTCTTCAAGCCAGGTTGCAATGCCATGGCTGCCACTCAGACCTTGCTGCTGATTCTCTAGTGATTGTATGCACTTGGCTTCTGGTGGTCATGCATGATTACCAGGCCTTCACCGATTCAGAATCCAGTCATCCACCCCATTTGCTACTGGGGTCCCAGTCCTGTAATGGCAGCTCTGGCTACAGAGGGCAGCCCTCACTGAGCTGCTCAGTGATGCTGATGCCCCTCTCGGCTGCACATTACTCATTGCTTTGGTAGAACAGCGTCTCTTCCATGCCATCCTCCAGAGCAGTTTAGGCTAGCTGGAACTCTAAGGTTGACATCCTTTCCATCATCTGGTCATAAGGGACCCTGATTCTGCCTTAGGTGTAACCTGGGGGAAGGACATAGTGACAAATGACCCGGAGTCAGTACTACCTGTGTTGCCGCATGTGGCCTGCATGAGTCCCGCTCATGCCTGATTCTGGATGTATACTCCACCACACGTATCCATTGATCAAGACCGAGTTAATTTTCATAAATGTAAGATATTTTATATAAGCCATCATTTTCATTTTCAGAAAGATAAATCAGAGAAAAAAAAAGCATGAGAACCCTTGAAAAGAATCTTAGTAGGATGAGGTGACTGAAGTTTTGAAACACACGCTTTGGAAAGTGGAGGGAACACTTAACTGCAAGTGGAAGCTTCTCAACTTGAGAACTGGAGGCAGGCGGCTTACAGTCTGGCTTCATTGACAAGCTTCAGGGAAGGAGGTGGAAGATGCTTCAGCTCCTCCCCCTCTCTGCAGAGGAGCATGTGTGCTCATCTGTTGTTCTACTCCATGCATAACTTTTCAGGAGCTGGACCTTGTTAGGGAGGCCTGACAATGTCCAGGTCTGCGTGTGCTGAGTGGGTATGTTTAATTTGGGGTGTATTAGTCAGAAGTTTTTTTGAAAAACAATCTAAATTACATTTCTTCCAACCTATTTATCAGCTACCAAAGGGGGGTCTTTTGATCTACCTCTCACCAACTACTACCTCTATGTCCCAATTTGTCATGAAATCAAGTAAAGACTGTTTATTCTTAGGGCCATCCTTTAAGCTCCAATGTGGTTATTAGTATTCATGAATTTTAACATATGTACTATAGCAATATGTTAGAGTATATGAGGTAAAAATGAAAAGTGGCATCTTAGTCCAACACTAACAATAACAATATTGTATCCATTCAGAGTTCTAGCACAGACAGAGTCTACTCCCACTCATAAAATAGGAAGAAACTTAAAAGCCTGTCAAATGGTTTACAGAACTGAGGGAAGAAAAAGTCTCCAGCATGTGTCCAGGCATGGCTCCCAGAGCCACACCATAGAACTGAGTGGCCAAGGAAGCTGCTTTATTATCAGAAAGCTGCAACTCAGATGTTGCCTGCTGACTTGTGAAGTCGTCATGCAACTCCTGGCTACAGGGCCAGGCCATTTGTCATAATCAACACCAGTAAAATTGGTTTTCATGGATATTGAGAATATACAGGGCACCTAACACATCTAGCTAGCTGGCAAAAGGAGGAGATTCAGCTTACAAATTTGATTACATCAAAATAGACTTCTGAAGGGCTAATTTCCCCACATAAGGAGTGCTATAATTACTTTACGTAACCTCTCAAGACCTGTTACCCTCCATCACATTTGAATTTTGTCGACAGAGGAAAGCTCATTGCAAAGTGAAAAATTTCAAGAAGGCTAGGAGTTTGGAATTTGATCATTACATATTTGAGTGCCATTTTCAGTCCAGTTAATGACTCAATATGTTACCCTATAATTTATATTTTTCTTTGTGTTTTCCACAGCCTTTTGTTTCCTATGAGCTTTTTTATTTTTATATATATACATGTAATAGTCAACCCTTGAGCAATGTTACGGTTGCTGACCCCCCGCCCCCATGCATTCAAAAATCTGTTTAACTTTTGACTCCCCAAAACTTATAGCTATTAACCAGAAGCCTTACCCGATAACATAAACAGCCAGTTAACATATTGTGTATTTTCTGTGTATTATAACTGTAGTCTTACAATAACACAAAAGAACAATCACGGCCAGGCGCGGTGGCTCATGAGGTCAGGAGATTGAGACCATCCTGGCTAACACAGTGAAACCCCGTCTCTACTAAAAATACAAAAAATTAGCCGGGCAAGGTGGCCGGCACCTGTAGTCCCAGCTACTCCAGAGGCTGAGGCAGGAAAATGGCGTGAACCCGGGAGGCGGAGCTTGCAGTGAGCCCAGATGGCGCCACTGCACTCCAGCTTGGGCGACAGAGCGAGACTATCTCCAAAAAAAATAAAAAATTAAAAAAGAGAACAATTATATGGACGAGAGAATGTACTTACTACTCATTAAGTGGAAGTAGACCATCATAAAGGTCTTCATCCTTGTCTTCACCTTGAGTAGGTTGACAAGGAAGGGGGGGCGGAGTTTGTCTTGCTATCCCAGGGGTGACAGAAGTGGAAGACAAAAAAGATTATAGGCAAAGAGTAAATGAACATATAATTCAAAAAAAGAAGCCAGGTGTGGTGGCTCATTCCTGTAATCCCAGCACTTTGGGAGGCCGACGCGAGCAGATCTTGAGGTCAGGAGTTCGAGACCAGCCTGGCAAACATAGTGAAACCCCTGTCTCTACTAAAAATACAAAAATTATCCAAGCGTGGTGGTGCACACCGGTAATCCCAGCTACTCAGGAGGCTGAGGCAGGAGAATCACTTGAACCCGGGAGATGGAGGTTGCGGTGAGCCGAGGTTCTACCACTGTTCTCTAGCCTAGGTGACAGAGCGAGAATCTGTCTCCGAAAAAAAAAAAAAAAAAAAAAGGGAAAAGCTCTTAAATATATGAGAAGAGCTCCGAAGTTCAAGGCTGCAGTGAGCTATGACTGTGCCACTGCATTCCAGCCTTGGTGACAGAGCAGGATTCCATCCTTAAGTTGTTTTTAACGAAAATAAATAAATAAATAAGATGGTCGCCCTCACTTATAAGATACATTCAAGTTAAAACTATGCTGAGCTCTTTTCCTTCCTTTCCCTGGAGGTGGTGGGGATGAGGTGGTGGCAGCAGTGGGGCTTGAGACACGACATGGAGCCAAGAAACTGTGCAGTGTGGTCAGATAGGCTGCAGCCAGAGTCTGAGGAATAATGACAGCCAGAGAAGGAATTTACAAATATGGAAAGGGAAAAGGCCAGCAGGAACCCTGAGGTGTGGGACTGAAGTTGCAGGCAACAGTGTGAAAGTTATATACTATAAATACAGGTGTGTACACATATCTCTAGTTCTATTTCTTGCAAGAATCTGGAAATAGGACATCCCAATAGCAATGAGTATACTAAATGCCCAGATCTTGGTTTCTTAACAGCTTTGTCACTAGGAAGAGGACTTGGGAATCTACAGCTTGTGGGCCAAATCCAGCCTACTTCCTGATTTTATGAACAGTTTTGCTGAAACACAGCCATGCCCATTTATATATTACCTGTGACTTTTGTACTGTAACAGCAGAATTAAGCAGTCAATGCTGAGCCCATGGGCCACAATGCCTAATATATTTACTATCAGGCCGTTTCCAGAAAAGGTCTGCTGATCTTTGACTAGGACAAATCAGGGCTCCTTGGAGAAATGGCTGATTCCTGGGCTAGGTCAGGGAAAGTACAAGATAGTCTGGGATGTCTCATGCCAGAAAGAAAATGCTCAGAGGACACAGGGTCCAGCTTTAAGGGGCTTCTACTGGCCAAATCTGAGTCAATTTTAGCATCAAAATAGGGGAGAGTAATGGATTATAACCCGCTGAATTAAATTGTATGATTATATCATAATAAACATGAGAAGGAAATTACTTTCCTCACAATGGAATGCCAACAAATGTAGAATAACAGAAATAAACACACCATTTGGCAACCACTGTAGTGATGATTTATTCAAGTGGGAGTCAATGGATGCTAAGGCTGGTGAGTGGAAGTTTGAGACTAGGCCAATATCCCGCTTATCAGAGATCTTCCCACAAAATGTCTCTCAATTACAAAGGGGAAAATGGCAGGTTTCTCTACCCGTAAGTTGGGCAGATGATCAAGGTTAACATCAGTGGGCAGGTCAAGGTCATGTGTCTTCTGATATGATCCACTGAGAAGAGAACAGCATCATTTCTGTATGCAGGGTTCCTTCAGGAATGCTTATCCTGATTTTGATGGTTACATTGCAGTTTTGTAAGTAAGAGAAGTCCCTGTTTCCCAGAAACACACACTGGAGTATTTAGGGGTGAAGGAGTATCATGTTAGCAACTTGATTTCAAGTGGTTCAGAAAATGACAATGGATATTTATAAAGAGTGATAGAGGAAATACATGAAGTCAACAATTGGAGATTCTGTGCAAAAGAGAGATAGTAGATCCTTACTGTTCTTATAACTTTTCTGTAAGTTTAAAATTTCAAAATGAGTTTTAACAATTCACTGAGGTACCTTTGAAAAGGTGTGTTTATAAAATGGTTTGCTCATTGTCATTTTGGCAAGGGGGTGAAAAAGCAAGTAATCACAGATTTCTGGGTGGGGTGGTATACATGTACTATTTCTCATTATGGGCTGTCAATATCTATCAAGTTTTAAAATGCATATATCCTTCGACCTAGTAATTATATTTCCAGAAATTTATGCTACTGACATGTCTATAAATAATCTCTAAGTTACATGAAATAAAAATAAGGCTCATTCCTCTAATCTCAGCACTTTGGGAGGTGGGGTAGGTAGATCACCTGAGGTCAGGAGTACAAGACCAGCCTGGCCAACGTGGTGAAACCCCTTCTCTACTAAAAAATACAAAAAGTAGCCAGGCGTTGTGGCACATGCTTGTAATCCCAGCTACTTGGGAAACGGAGGCAGGAGAATCGCTTGAACCCGGGAGGCAGTGAGCTGAGATAGTACAACTGCACTCCAGCCTGGGCAACAGAGTTAGACTTTCTAAAAGAAAAATGACCCAGAGTTGTGTGAAATATGCAATTTGTACAAGAACGAATCATGCATATTTATAGATGCCGGTAATAGCTGAAAGAATAGAAAGATCAACTGAGCGTCCCAGTGAAAATGTGGACAAGAGACTTTGTCCCTCATTCTAAGAGTAAAAAAAGTACAGATGTATGAGAGGTGGAGAACTGAAGTATTTTTGCATCTAATCTTAGGTTCCACTTCTTGATGACTAGAAGGAACTACAATTTCCCTTTCCTTTGAATCTTGACTTTGGCAAATTGAATGTAGAACAGACAATATGGCAGTTCTGGGTCTAGATATTACAGATGTGTGATTGACATGAGAATTGTGTCCAGAGAATCTAGCTGCAAGATAAGACACATAGAATAGGGCCAGTGGTCCCAGTCAAGGCCATCTTAAATTAGCTACCAGCCAGCCAACCACCAAAGCGAGCCCAGCTATGACCAGAAGAATCACCAGACAGACCTATGATCTCGTGAGCATAGTAGACGGTTGTTTTAAGCCACTGAGTTTTGGAGTGTTTTTACATTAGTGTGGCAATAGAACCCCTTACTATGTGGGTTCCTACATGGATCTTGCACATGACAAAGCTTGTTTATTGCTACAAATCTAGCAGTCCAAATGTATTCTCAACTTTCCCTTATCCTCTTGGGAGCTGGGCATGACCGAGAATGAGTTAATCAAATGCTTACCTATGGGACTTTGAGTGCTGCTGCATCTATTAATGGAAGTGTCAAGTCTCCAGTGTCCTTGTTTCTTGGTGTTGCTTGCACCAGACTGACTGATGACAGCATTGCCAGCTGCATGAGATCCTAGCACTGATGCCTTCAGTTGATTCTTAGGCTGTGTTGTCAACTATCCTCCTAACATTTTCTGAGCTTGATTCCCTGCTCCTGATAATTCCATGAGTACCCAATATCCTCTCGCCTCTCATTACATTTATTTTACATGAGCCAGGGGGCTTTTTGTTTTAAAGTCAAATGTCATTCATTTGAAACTCTTTCAAACTGATTAGCCAGGGATCTGCCAGTATGGGCAGTCCAAACTGCCACAGTAGTGTAGAGAAGTTACAGGGAAAACAAATTGGGGAGAATTTTAGGAATGAGAATAGTATAAATGTCCAACTATTTGCCTTTGGAGCATTAGATGATTAGCCCAGCACATCTCAATTACCATATTAGTATAATCAAATTAGAGATTATCATTTAGTATGGACCTTGGCACTGGACATCAATTGTATGAAAACTCGAGTTTCACCAACCTTTTACATTAGGAGTGACCAGCATTAAAGCTTTGAATTGTGCCCATAACCTATTACATTCTTAGATTTGTGGTTTGTTAAGTTGACTGTTGTCACTCTGTCTTGTAAAGAAGTTCAGAATCAAGTATTAGCAGTGTGGCTAAATGCCTTCTATTGCCCCTGAGTGACATGAACTTGGATCTCAACTCAGGAAATCTCGAATCAAATTGGATAACTACCAACTTTCCCATCCCTGGGCAGCCAGTTGTCTCCCAATTAGTTTGAGGCTCAACAGAACTAAGACCCTGGATAAGTTTCAGCTGGAATCTGTTCAGTCTTTAAATTTCTCAAATCCATCATGTCTTATTCCATCGTTCAGGCCCTCATTTCTCATCCAGGTCATTACAGTGACTCAAGACAATATTGAAGGCAGAGAGACCAAATTTATAACAGGGGACCGGCCTTCTGTTATGTGATCCTGCTTACCTCCCACTGCAACTTCTGCCAATCTCAGGGTAGGAAAAACGACATTTGCCTGAACATACCAGTGATTTTCAGGACACCGAGCACTTGCATATGCTGTTCTCTATGATTTGAATGCCCTCCAAGATAAATGTCTACTCATCCTTCAGATCTCAACTCAAGCAGCACTCACTGTGAATCTCCAAGTGGACGTGATCATTCACCTCTTGCAGTTCTATCTATTTAACGCCATTCTCTATCATAGGGCATTGATTTCCTTCATTTGTTCAGAGTTATTTCCTATCCCTATGGCATAGGCTATTATACTAGAGTACTCAAGTTGTATCTATGGACTACCTTGGAGGAGGAAAACAAAAATCCTGCAGTCCCATGAGCTCAACTCTGTCACCCACACACAAAAATTGTGTTCATTCTGCCAAGAAAAATGTCCCTGACATTTAAGAGCCATACTTAGAAAAAGATTGACAAAAACATGACAATTACTGCCTAGGCTTTCAACCATTACTCAAGAAGTCTATCCATCACATTAATAAAGGAAGAGCCCTTTCTTCCTTGTTAACCATATAAGCTGAACAGCAGCAGACAGGGCATCGTGGAAATTTTATGATCCCTGGTGACAGTTATGGTTTAAATCTGGCCTTAAATTTATTTCCCTCTGGATCCCACTTCCTTGAATAAAAAGGATTGTACTGCACTGCTATGAATCTTTTGGAAGTACTTCTAAAACTGTGTAAGGATATATGTATATGCCTGTTCATTTGAACAGTTACGAGAACTAAAATTGGGGCACAATTGAAACTTTATGGGAAGGGTTAAAAATTATACAAAGTCCGTAACCATCCAATTCTATGCAACATTTGAAAATACTGAACCATTTGTCCTTAGAAATCTGTTCATGACCTATTCTGTGGCCATGGAAACATGCTGAACATGTAATATAATCCAATTGAACTTTATGAAAAACATGTATCTACACAAATATGTACACACTTTGAAAAATAATGATTAGGGAAACACTCACCAAAGCCAAAGTTTGTAATGTATGATGTAAGTTGGTGTGAGGGAGACATAAAAAGAATTTACAAGTAGTTGTTGTGATTGAAATCCTCTTAAGAACACATTTAAAAAAATAATCTTTAAACCTACATTGAAAGAATTGTTTCTTATGAGTGACATGGACAGGTTCTTACACCTATATATCTCACATCCTGAAGTAGGCTATTGCCCCCAGGAAGTTAGGAGGATAACACGGGAGGTTAACTTCCAACAGAACTGAAGACAAACATTGCCGAGGTATATATGCAGTCCAACTACATGTACTCTGTAGTTGATTTTTTCTTTGAAGGCTAATGACTCTTCAGATTGCAAGTATCCTCTTCTTGGATAGTTGTTTATTCTGATATTTCTTTGATATTCCCAAGTACCACCAGATGATGCTAGAAAAGGATAAATAGGCAACTGAAAGCTGTGGCAAACAGAAGAATCAAACTACTGAAATATTGACCTCTGGCAACTTCAAGCTCTATTCTCAGCACGACAGAAATAAGTGATCAGAACTTGTAGAGCAGTTTCTCAAACTTTTTGGTCTTGGGACCCTTTTATGCTATTAAAATGAAAAGCCCAGTTAGCTTTTGGGTGGGTTTTATCTACTGACATATACAATACTAAGATTTTTTTAAAGTTTCAGAATTAAAAATATTAATCTCATTAAAATGTCATTTTATGAAAAATTTTCTTAAAAAATAGAATAGCAACATTGTTTCACGTATTTGCAAGTACCCGGTGGATTCGAAGACAGTTGAATTCTCATACCTATTTCTGTATTCCATCTGTTGCAATGTTACTTTGAAGCTTATAAATAAAATCTAGCCTCACAGGGAAATATTTAATGCCTTTTTAGGTAACTATGGATATTTATTTAATGCTATACCAAAACTCAACTGGTAAAGATGAGTTGCAATTTGGAATTGGTAGCTGTATCAACGAACATCATGCTCTCTTCAACTCCACTGGTCTATTGTTAAAATGGATTTCTTATCTCACGTGATTTTGTATTATTGTACACTGGTCATTTGCAAAGTTTGTTTGTGGAGTTATACAGACCTTCTACATGTTGGTATTTTCATTATAAAATAGCAAAAATTCACATTCTTAATACAATCATTCTCATTACAAAAGTCTTTCATAGGAAGTTGTCAAGCTCATAGAGGCAGATTCCAAGAACCTAGGTTTTACTTGAAGACAAATTTTTACCAGTGCTAACCAATACCATCAGTTTTCTTGAAGTGAGTAGCTCAGTTTATTCATTTAAGAAAATGTCTGTCCAAAACCCAAGTCTGAGCCACCGTAATTCGAGCTGTGAGCTGAACTACGTTCTTCATGGAATACCATTTCTATTTGGAAGAATGACAATTGCACAAGTTCTTGGCTTTAAAACAGCCATCATACTTTCATAAGCAAAGAGCTTTATATGTACTTCCCATTTCATCATTCAGAACATAAGACATGTACTTAAAAAATGCAATAAAATTAATTTTAACTGCTTCTTCATGGACATTCTCTGGCTTTTCAAATTTTAATCTTACTGCAAGGTCATGGAGGTGAAGAATACAATGATTACTAGGCACCCTTTAGAGCCACCACCTTATTTGTGCTAAGTTTTACTGATACACTGCAGGAGGATAGTAAACTGAGGGATGTTGGATTTGTCAGGGTCCTCCAAGGCAGAAACAATAGGAAACAAATATATGGAAAGGGATTAACTAGGGGTAATGACTCATGTGTTAACAGAGGCTGAAAAGTCCCATATCAGGCCATCTGCAAGCTGGACAACTTGGGATGCTGGGAACACTGCTCCGTTCAAGTCCAAAAGCCTCAGAACCAGGGAAGCTAAGGGTGTGACTCTCAGTCTAAGGCTAAAGGCCTGAGAAACTGGGGTGGGCGTGGGGGCGGAGGTGGTCACTGGTATATGTCCCAGGGTCCAAACATCAGAGCACCTGAAGCTCTGACATCTAAGAGCAGGAGGTGGAGGAGGATGTCCCAACTCTGGGAGAGAGACTTCACTTTTCCTCTGCCTTTTTGTTCTATCTGAGTCCCTAGCCAATTGAATGGTACCTACCAACCTTGAGGGTGGATCTTCCCCATTCACTCACTCAGTCCACTAACCTACATGACAGTCTCCTCTGGAAACGCCTCACCCACACACAGAAATAACACTTTAGCAGCTCTCCAGGTATTCCTTAATCCAGTCAAGCTGACATCTAAAATTAACCATCAAGTCCACTTCTTGTCAACTTGGCACCCATTTGCATCTCCTTACCTAGCATGATGCAACTATCCTACAAATAAAACACCTTAATTCCTTCCCCAGAAAATGTAAAGTCCTTGGGTGAGCTTTACTTTTCTACTGATAGTCCACAACTTAAATACTATGCTGTAAAATACTCATATAAAATCAGTGAGTCTGGCTTGGCATGATGACTCATGGCTTACGCCTGTAATCCCAGCACTTTGGGAGGCTGAGGCAGGTGGATCACCTGAGGTCAGGAGTTTGAGACCAGCCTGGCCAACATGGTGAAATCCCATCTCTACTAAAAATACAAAAATTAGCTGGGTGCAGTGGCACGCACCTGTAGTCCCAGCTACTCAGGAGGCTGAGGCAGAAGAATTGCTTGAACCTGGGAGGCGGAGGTTGCAGTGAGCTGAGATCAGGCCACTGCACTCCAGCCTGGGTGACAGAGCGAGATTCCATCTCAAAATAAATCAGTAAGTCTTGTATTACATGATAAAGGAATAAGAATGAAAATAGACGTTTGCTTAATATATTAATGAGTATATAGATTCTTTAGAAATACTCATGACAGTCTACCTCTATAACTGGTCATGTGGTCATAGTTGGTATTTTTAATGATCTTTCTAGGATACATTCCGCATTCTCCTTGCCTCCAGCAAGTATTTCATCCGGTCATGGTTCTTTACCTGGTAAGGTGACCCAGATCTTCATTCCTGAAAGTTCTGAGCCATTCCTAGTCCTGCCTGGCTAGGGTTGTTGTAATTTCCCATTGAACTTAATCACAGAGCATGGTAATACTATGACTTTCTAAGAGATATCCTGTATTTCAGACCTATTCTTCCTTACCTCAACCGCAGAGTAGCAGTCTACATATATCACCCCAACCAACATCATTACTCCCCTCTCAGCCTGCTAAGTCAGAGGCATGAGGAGTCCAGTGTGACCAGGTGGCAGTCTCAACTTCCAGCTCAATTGAGTCATTGTGTCTCCTGGTGGAACATTCCTTCTTCTGGAACCATGACCTCTAAGTCAGCAGAGCTTAAGTCATAAGAACAAAAAGCAAACATTTTGCTAGTGGGTCATTAGGGGTGATAGAGCATAATGTCACTCCCATTTCTACCCCTTGATTCCTGGACCCATGAATTCTGGCTATAGGAGAAACAGTACCACACATTGGATGCTGATTCAGAGCATATACAACCTTCTAGAAGACCCTTCTCCACCCCTGCAAAGCACTGTTACCTAGCTGGTACCATAACTGACTTCAAAAGGCCATTCCACCATTTTATCAAGCCAGATGTCACTGAGTGATGGCAAACATGGTAAGACCAGTGAATTCCACGAGCATGAGCCCATTGCTCCATTTCTTTGGCTGTGAAATGAGTGCCTTAGTCAGATGTGATGTTCTTGGAAGGATAAGGCATTCAGTATGCCTATGGATAGTAGTTTTGGCAGAAACATTGCATACAGGAAGACAGATCTATGTCAAGAGTAAATATCTATTCCAGTAAGGACAAAACTCCACCCCTTCCATGATGCAAGTGTTTCAAAGCAACCAACCTGCCATCAGGTAGCTGATCACCCCAGAAATTTTACAAGGTGGGGGATATGTGTTGGTCTCTGCTGCTGACAGATTGGGCACTCAGTGGTGGCCATAGCCAGGTCAGCCTTAGTGACTCAGAATCCATGTTGCTGAATCTATGCATAACCTCCATCCCTGCCACCATGGTCAATTTATTCATGAGCCCATTGGGTGATGACAAGGGTGACTGGAAAGAGGCTGACTAGAATCCAAAAAACAGGTCATCCTATCTACTTAAGATCCTCCTCTGCTTACTCTTTGAACATGCACATGGGATGTAGCTATCTTCTCATCCTTTGCCCACTCAGATCTATCCATGTACCTATTCCCAAATTTTTCAGTTTTCCAATCATGTTCCTTCTAAGTCCCTGACCATCCAGCTAAATCACTGGCCACAGCCCATGTCAGTATAGTCACGTATCACTTAATAGGTATAACTTCTGATAAGTGCTTTAGGCAATTTTGTCTTGTGTGACTGCAGAGTATACTTTCACAAACCTAGAGGGTATAGCCCATTGCTCCTAAGCTACAAACCTGTACAGCATGTTACTATACTGAATACTATAGACAACTGTAACACAATGGTATTTGTGGTATTTAAACATACCAAACATAGAAAAGATACAGTAAAAATATGGTAGAAGATAAAAAATGGTATACTTGTAATGGGTGCTTACCATGAATGGAGCTTACAGGACTAGAAGTCATTCTGGGTGAATCAGTGAGTGGTAAGTAAATGTGAAGGCCTAGGACATTACTACATACTACATATTACTGTAGGCTTTATAAACACTGTACGCTTAGGCTGAGTTTATAAAAATAGTTTTCCTCTAATAAATTAACCTTTGCTCATATAATTTTTACTTTATAAATGTAAGTTTTTTTTTAAAGTCTGACTCTTAACACTTCATTTAAAACATTGTATCTGCACAAACATTTTCTTTATATTCTTAAGCTTTTTTCTATTAAGTTTTTTACTTTTAAACTTTTTGGACGCAAGCACACACATTAACCTAAGCCTACACAGGGTCAGGATCATCAGCATCACTGTCTTCCACCTCCACATCTTGCCCCACTGGTAGGTCTTCACAGACAGTGATGTGCATGGAGCTGTCATCTACAACAATGCCTTCTCCTGTAATACCTCCTGAAAGACCTACCTGAAGCTGTTTTACAATTTTAAGAAGGAATACACTAAAATGATACAGTAAATATATAAACCAGTAACAGTTGTTTATCATCAGGTATTATGTACTATACATAACTTTATGTGCAATACTTTCATGTGACTGGCAGTGCAGTAGGTGTGTTTACACCAGCATCACCACAAGCATATGAGTAATGCAGTGTGCTGTGATGGCTATGATATCACCAGGCGACAGGAATTTTTCAGCTTCATTACAGTCTTATGGGTTCATGGTTGTATATGTGGTCCACTGTTAAAACATTATGTGGTACACGATTGGATAATTAAATATTGCCATTTTTCCTTGCAAGCAAAATGCATGACCAGTATACTCTTGAAGTTCTGCCTATTCATATTTCCTTTCCCCATTTTCTACAGGAATGTCCCAGGAAGGGCTATCATGCCGAAGCTGTCCACTTGTGGATTATGCCTGCACATTGTGCAGGACCATCTGTAAATCAGGCTCCAGTCTTCCCTTCCTCTGTCAACTGAACATAGGGTACTCCTCATGAGGCACAGGTATGGGTTTGGGGAGAGAAGGCAGTATAGCAAGAGTAGAAGCCATGGACATTTGGGCCACTTCAAATAATTTACTTGTGCCTTCAGGACCTACTCAGGCCTGACCATATATACGCCACTATTTTATGGAGTGCTGCTGTGCATACCCAAATTTATGGTTTAGTGGGTCAGGTAACACCCAATTCAGGTTGCATGGTTAAAAAATAGACAAAGGACATTAGTGGCCTTTGGTCAATTGTTCAATTTCTATTAAGGCCCAGTGGCAGGCCAAGAGTTTTCTCCAAAGGAAAGTGGTTATCTGTGGATGACAGTAGGGCCATGCTCTAAAAGCCTAAGGGCCTCTGCTATGGTTCACTTACAGGGGCCTTACAACAGCTCCAAACAGAATCACTATCTGCCACTGACACCTTGAGTACCATTCAGTTTGTTAGATCATATGCCAAGTGGCAGAGCAGCTTGAACCTATTGTAGAGTCTTTTCCTGTTCTGGGCCCCAGTCAAAATGAGCAGCTTTTCAGGTCACTTGGTAGATGGGCTATTTTAATGCAATGAATGAGGAATGTGCTGCCTCCAAAAATCTAAGTAGGGTATATGTTATCACCTATTGCTCCTAGGTTACAAACCTGTATCACATGTTACTGTACTGAATACTGCAAGCAATTATAACATGATAGTAATTATATATTTAAATATTTAAACATAGAAAAGGTACAGTCAAAATACAGTATAGTTTTATGGGACCACCACAATATACGTGGTCCATCATCGATCAAAATTGTCAGGCGGCACATGACCGTACATAAGAAGATTTATTAGTTCACATGATTATGGAAGCTGAGAAGTCCCATAACAGGCCATCTGCAAGGTGGAGACCCTGGGATGCTCATAGTGCTGCTTGGTCCAAGTTGAAAAGCCTCAGAACCAGGGAAAATGGTGTCATTTTCAGTTTGAGATTGGAGACCCGAGAACTTGTGGGGCCACTGGTCTAAGTCCCAGAGTCCAAATGGCAGAGTGCCTGGAGTTCTGACATCTGGGAACAGAAGAAGGGTGTCCCAGCTGAGAGAGTGTGTGTGAAAGACAGTGAGTGTGTGAAAGGCAGAGAGAGTGTGAAAGAGATAGTGTGAAAGAGTGTGAAAGAGGAGTGTGCGAAAGAGCATATGAAAGACAGAGTGTGAAAGACAGAGTGCGAAAGATAGAGTGAAAGAGAGTGCGTGCCTGAAACACAGTGGGTGTGTGAATGTGAAAGAGAGTGTGTATGTGAAAGAGTATGAGAGGGAGTGTGAGAAGGAGTGTGAGAGAATGTGTCAAAGACTGTCAAAGAGGCCAGGCATGGTAGCTTACGCCTGTAACCTCAGCATTTTGGGAAGCTGAGGTGGGCGGATTACTTGAGGTCAGGAGTTCGAGACTAGCCTGGCCAACATGGCAAAACCCTGTCTGTACTAAAAATGCAAAAATTAGCCAGGTGTAGTGGTGGGCGCCTATAATCCCAGCTACTCAGGAGGCTGAGGCGGGAGAATCACTTGAAAATGGGAGTCAGAGGTTGCAGTGAGCTGAGATCGTGCCACTGCATTCCAGCCTTGGCCACAGAGTAAGACCCCGTCTCAAAAAAAAGAAAAAAGTGAAAGTATGTGAACAAGTGTGTGAACAAGAGAGAAAGAGTGTGTGAACAAGAAAGTGTGAGTGTGAACAAGAGAGGGAGTGTGTGTGTGTATGTGTGTGCGTGTAAGAGAAATCATCTTTCTTCTGCCTTTTTTCTCTCTGGGTCCTCAGCCAATTGGATGGTACCTGCCAATGTTGAGAGCAGATCTTCCCGACTCATTCCACCAACTCACAGGCCAGTCTTCTCTGGAAACGCCTTCACAGACACATCCAGAAATAATGCTTTACCAGCTCTCCAGCCATTCCTTAATCCAAATCAGTTTGACACCTAAGATTAACTAGAGCTATCAAGCAGCGATTAAATATGACAATGGGGAAAGGACAATCTCTTCAATAAATGGTTTTAGAAAACATATCCACAAGAATGAAATCGGACCCTTATCTCATACCATGTACAAAACTTGAGTCAAAAATGAACCTAGGACAAATAGACCTGGAATTGTAAAACTACTGAAAGAAAATACAGGGGGAAAGCTCCATGACATTTGTCTAGACAGTAATTTTTTGGATGTGTCTCCAAAAATACAGGCAATAAAAATAGACAAATGAGATTACAAACTAAAAAGCTTCTTCAGAGCAAAGGAAATTCTCAGAATGAAGAAATAACCTATGAAATGGGAGAAAATATTTGTAAATTGTACATCCGATAAGGGGTTAACATACAAAATACATAAAGAACTTAAACTCAGTAAGAAAATGACCAGGTTACAACATGGGCAAAGGACCTGAACAGACATTTTAAAAGGTGACACACAAATAGCCAGCAAATACATAAATACTAAAAAAATCAACATCACTAATTATCGGGGAAATACAAATTAAAACCACAATGAGATGTCACTTCATACTTGTATTAGAATGACTATTATCAAAAAGACAGAACACAAGTATGGGGAAAGATGTGGAGAAAAGGGAATATTTGTGTATTGCTGGTGGGGATTGTAAATCAGCCATTATGGATATATTAATACTCATGTTCTCCAGAGGGACAGAACTGGTAGGATATATGTATACATACACAAAAGGGGGTTTATTGGGGAGAATTGGCTCAATTACATGGTAAATCCCATGACAGGCTGGGGAAGAGAGAAGGCATGAAAGCTGGGGAAAGAGAGAAGCCAGTAGTATGGCTCAGTCCAAGTCCGAAAGCCTCAGAACCAGGGGAATAAACAATGCAACCCTCAGCCTGAGGCCAAAGGCCCAACAGCCCCCAGGAGGCAGCTGGTACAAGTCCAAAGGCCGAAAAACGTGCAGTCTAATGTCCAAGGGCAGGAGGAGAGAAAGCAAGTGTCCAGCACAAGAAGAGCCAGAAGATCCAACAAGCTGCTTGTCCCTCTTCTGCCTGCTTTGTTCTAGCTGCGCTGGCAGTGGATTGGATGGTGCCCCACTCCACACTGAGGGTGGGTCTTCCTCTCTCAGTTCACTGACTCAAATGTCAATCTCTGATGGCAACACCCTTACAGACACACCCCAAAATCCTTTACCTGCCATCTAGGCATCCCTCAATCCAGTCAAGTTGACATCTCATATTAATGATCACAATGGAAAAAGGTATGGAGGATCCTTAAAAAGTTAAAAGTAGAACTACCATATGAGCCAGCCATACCCCTACCGGGTATTTATCCACAGAAGATCAGTATGTTGAAGAGGTATCTGCACTCCCAGGTTCATTGCAGCATTATTCATAGTCACTAAGATATGGAATCAA
Organism: Mandrillus leucophaeus; assembly: GCF_000951045.1. Lineage (NCBI taxonomy): Eukaryota > Metazoa > Chordata > Mammalia > Primates > Cercopithecidae > Mandrillus > Mandrillus leucophaeus. The sequence continues at coordinate 3,565,654 of NW_012108141.1, read as the reverse complement.
CCTAAGTGTCCATCAATGAATGAACAGGTAAAGAATGTTGTAAGTATACACAATGCAATATTATTCAGCCTTACAAAAAGAAGCAAATTGTATTATGTACAACAATGTGGATGAACCTGCAAAACACTAAGTGAAAAAAGCCAGGCACAGAAAGACATGTGATCTCATATGTGGAAACTTAAAAAGTTGAACTCAGAAGCAGAGAGTAGAATGGTGGTTACTAGGAGCTGAGGTGGGGATTAGCGAATACATGCTGGTCAAAGGTATGAAATTTCAGCTAGTCAGGAAGAGTAAGTTCAAGAGATCTATTGCACAGCATGGTGACTATAGTTAATATATTGTATATTTCAAAATTGTTAATTTTAAATATCCTTACCACAAAAAGCGAGATAATAGATGTATTAGCTTGATTTAGCCATTGTACAGAGTATACAGGTATAAAACATCACACTCTAACCCATAAACATATTTTCAATTAAAAATAAATTTAAAAATTTATAAAGCAAAAATTAAAAATCCTTAAGTGTAAGAACCAGAGGGCCTCTTTGGTGGCTTATCAAGAGGCCCTCATCTCCTACAATAAAAGAGTAAACACAGCTAAACACAGAGAAGTGAGAAAAACAGAGCTTCGGTGGGAAATGAATGTGCCCAGCCAGCTCATGTCTGTTATGTTCAGGTCAGGACCTTGATGGGGAAAACTGGGGGATGGGGACATCTGGATGGATGCCCGAGAGTCTTGGCTCTACAGACCCCTGAAACCCTCAGCTTACAAGGTGGCTTACTCGTCCCTAGTAAGCGCTAGCACTTCCCAGTAATAGGCCTGTGCCATCAAGGCCTGCAGGAATGCAGTGAGCATGGGGCACCAGTACCACTCAGAAGTTCTATCTGTTGCGGTATGATTTTGTTTCAGGGCCAGCGTTGGCTCTCCTCTGCAGACCAGGGCTAGGCTCATGTATATCCACATGGGCTATGGCCTTTCCTAGGAGTCAAGGACTCAGACTTCCCATAAAGGTCTGGGCCACGAGGCAAGCTCTCTAGCCCAGGAAAAGTACTAAGGCAAGGGTGAGGATAATCCTGAGTAGGAAGTAGAGAAAGATGAAAGCCATGTATGGCCTCAGGACCAAGTGCAGCAGTAAGAGGTAGAGCTAATCCTACTAACTGCTTTCTTCTACATGCACTTCACATCCATCCGAGTCTCCGTTTATTCCAACCTGTGATGACATTGAGATGGTGGCCTGTTTCTATATGGTGAGATGACATCTACTTCATTGGATTTCCATGAAGAGTAAATGATCTTATATACATGGTACATAGTATACATATGTTTGGCCTCTTTATAGAATGTTTTGTCATCTATGTCTCCCCTGTTACATGGAATTCCCAAGCTGTGCCTAATTTAGTGAAGTAGTGCCCCAAAATGAGGGTACTGCAATTGTGAGCAATTATAGAGGGGTCACATGGTTCTGAAACCAGCCACAGAGGCTGCTGACAAGTGAATCCTGTCCTCCTGGCTCAATACCCTGCTTTAGAAGCCGCTAGATAAGTTGATTCTGAGAATCAAGATATTTCTGAGAAGCTGATTGTCATTTGTGATTGTTCTACATCCTTCTCCCAAGATTTTTCTTTCACCATTTTAATGCAGCTCTTAAACTTGAGTCATGACAATGATCGGCAGGCTCTCATGAATTTTGCTGCAGCAAGGTGTTGGTCAGAAGTTGGTAACGTTCAATCCTTTCCAGTTTGTCAGGCTCTCTGAGAAGCAGAGGCTGAGAGACAGGGTTTGGAGTGAGAGGTTTCCTGGGGGTAATGCCTCTGAACAGTAAAGGGTGAACACAAGGTCGAGCCAGTGCATTAGTTTCTTCTTGCTGCCATAGCAAGTTACCACACTTACTGACTTAAGACACCAGTTTATCATCTTATGTTTCTGGACATCTGAAATAAACAGGTTTCACTGAGCTAAAAAAGTCAAGATCTTGGTGGCAGCCTGCATTCCTCCTGAAAGTTCTAGGGGAAAATCCACCTACTCACTTTCCAGCTTCTAGGGGCTGCCTGTACCCCTTGGTTTGTGACCTTGAATTATTCTAACCTCTGCTTCCTCTCATTCTGACTGATTATCCTATCTCCTCTCCTTTTCGAGGACCCCTGTGATGCCATCAGACCCACTCAGATAATCCAGAATAATCTGAAAGTCTTCAACTTAATCACATCTGCCAGTCCCTTTTACCATGTATGGAATACTTGCAAGTTCATGGGATTGGAACGAACATTTTGGGGGCATTATTCCACCCACCATAGTGAGGCAAGCCTTCAGGTGGCTGTGCAGATCTAAAGTGGGGAGGAGGACTAGGCATACAGACTTCAGTTCTCAGGCAGATCTGACAAAGTCTCCACCAGTTAAAAATGAGCAGAGTCATGTGTTTTTGGCAGAAATAGTCTCTAATTATAACTACCAGACTCAGTTGTTGGCTGGAAGCTGCCCATGAAGACCATGACCTTGGCTTGAAAGCCCAAGTGGATCCGGAAAGACAGCTGGAGGCTTTCCATCATCTGTGCTCCTAATAACTAAATAAAAAGTTTTTCTATGAAGGGAGATCCATGTAGCATTTTCTATGGCCACATCTTTAGTGACTGCATGAATTGAAAGGTACATAGGGATAATAGCAAAACGTATGGAAGGACAATCTTAGGCTAGATTTGTTACCTCTGTTCTTGGACATGTTATCCAGCATCAGTATCAAAGGGGTTTTTCCTAAGAATCTACCCTACAGAAATAGAAGCACAGAGAAGCAAGGGTATGTTATGTTTCTTCATTGCATCATTTTTAATTGCCAAGAAGCTAGACAACCCTAAATGTCTATCCATAAGGCAAACACTAAGTTCCAGTTCATTCATACTATAGAATACTGTGCATACATTAGGAATGAGTGGTTCTTTATTAATGGCCAAGATACATCAAGTATAGACAGGAAATTGCATAAAAACCTAAGTTATCAACACTTTTATGAAACCTTGTTCTTCTACTTATTTTTTAAGTAATCTTGTAATAAGCAAGTGGGATGGAGAGGTGGGTAGTGAGAAAAGGACTTTGAACCTCAAGAGGAATATGTAAGACTTTCTACCAAAAAACTGCTTTTCTATCTTTAAACTTTTAAAAAGCAACAAACATTCTGATGGCCGCCATGAATGTTCACATTCTAAAGTTATTTTCAGCTAGGAAGGCAGCTCCAAATAATGGAAAAATAGGAAAGTATGATTTATCTGGTTGTACCCTTGGCATAATGCCTATTTTTCCGTGAGACCTCAGCAGAATTGCCTGAGAATCATGAGGGGTGTTTCTTTAGCTGTCATCACTGTGAACTTCCAGGTATCACCAGAAGAGGACAAAGGTGGATAAATCATGGGACAGCTGACACTGAAGGCTCAGACTTATAGAAGTCACTTTCATTGTCCTCTGCAAGGCTGGAACTGCTGCTCTTGGCATTCTTGAACCTTAGAAGTGGTATCAGATATTAAGAGGATGTATCATGCAAGGTCTAACCAGAGAAACAGAACCAAGAGATACATATTAATACGGGTTCTGATTCATTGCAAGGACTTGTTTCATGCAATTGTGGAAGCTGGCAAAGCAAGTCCATTATCCACAGATGGGGCAGCCTTTCAGGAGGAACAGGCAGGAACTCAGGTGCTGCTGAAACTTCTGACTGCAGCAGAATTTCTTCATTAGGGAAGCCTCAGCTCTGTTCAGTCCTTTCAAACGATTGGATCAGGCCCATAAGCTTATCCGGGAGAATATTCCTTACACTTCAAGTCAACTAATTATGGAGTTTAATCATATTACATGATACTTCTAAAGCAATACCTACATTAGTGTTTTTAGAACTGGGGACAGTAGTCTTGCCACGTAGGCATATCAAAAAATCATTACAATCTACCCTTATCAACTTGGCACCCACAGGCCTCACATTAAGACATAATCTCCAAATAGTAAATTCTGCCTAACATAATACAACTGTCCCATGTACAACTGAAAACACAGTAACCCTTTCCCCAAAAGGGGGTGCAAGTTTAATTGGGTACAGTTTACTCTTCTTTAATATGTGATAGCTTGAATACTACCATAACAAATACTAGGTCAACTAGTATTAACATTTATATTAGATTGTAAGAAGGAGATGAGACAAAAATAGTTACTTTATATACAAACATACCTAACAAATATTTGTAACTATCAGTGTCTTTGTTTCTACAACTAGCCAGATGGTCAGAGCTAGTATTTATAACCACCTTCTGCCAACACCCCCTTCCATCTTTCCTTTACCTCCAGTAAGCACTTCAGTTGACTGTGGTTCTTTGCCGTGTTGCATAACCCAAGCTTTCACTCCTGAAAGGTCTGGACCATTAGCGATCCCTTCTGAATGGAGTTGGTATGGTATTCACTTGACTGATCACAAGACATGGTGGTACCAAGAGACACCCTAAGGGATCTTGTGTATTCCAGGCATATTAGCCCTTACGTTCTTGTGTAGCAGTCTAATTTCCCCTTGGTTGTCAGGAACAATTGCCCTAACAAGTACAGCAACTTCTTTACTTTTGAATCAGAGGTATGAGGCAGCCAGCCATCTCAACTTTAACAGATTCATTATTTTGTCTCCTGGTAGAGTCATTCCTCCCTTAGGCTCTGCTGTCTAGGGGTCTTAGTTCCAAACTCCTTGGGAATAAAACAATTTAGTAGATCACTAGGGGCTAATAGTAAAGTTATTTGTATTTTCACCCCTTGATTCTTACACCTTTGAAACCTGGTTATGGGAGAAACAGTTATATTGGACAGTGATTTAAAGACTACATAGAATCCTAGAAGCCTCTGCTTCAGACCTGCAAGGTTTTGCCAATAGCTGATGCTGTAATTTAGTCTTCAAAAGGCCATTCCACCTTTGAGGTTGGTCCACATACCTCTCCTCCAGACCTTATTGTCTCCAGTTTTCTAATTGCATTTCTTGTACACTTATATTCCTTCTACACCCCTGACCATTCAGCCAAACCATTGGCCACAGCTTAGGAACTATTACAGATTCTTACCTCAGGCCATTTCCCCTTCCAGGCAAAATGAACCATCAGGTTTACTGTTCAAAGTTCTGGCTGCAGAAAGGATTTTCCTTTACCAGCATTCTTTAAGGATGTCCCAGAAATGGGCTGTAGTGCTGCAGCTGTCTACTTGTGATGCCTGCATATCATGGAGAGTCATTTGTAAATTGAGCCGGAGTTCTCTCTTCTATAGTCAACTGCTCATATAAAAATCTTCATGAGCCCATAGTTATGAGCTAGGAGAAGGTAACGTAGGGACAGGAGCAGGAGCTCTGAACATTTGGATCAATTCCTCATGCAAATTATCTTCAAAGTCTGCACAAGCACAATCTCAAATATACTGCTTTCATTTATTAATGAAGTGCTGCTGTGCATCTCCAACTTTGTAACTGTGGGGCATACACTACCCAGTTCCTCATGGGCATCTCAGGTCACACAACATCTTGGTGACACATGATTAAGCATTCAGTCTCTACAAGGGCCTGTAGCAAGCTAAAAGTTGTTTCTAAAAATAAGTTATCCACAGGCAATAGTAGGGCTTGCTTAAAATTCTGAATCTGTGATTTACCTATGGGAGGTCTCCTCAAGGGTTCAAACAGCATCCCTATCTGCCACTGATACTTTGATCGCCACAGGATCTACTAAGCCATATGGCCAGTGGCAAAGCACCTTGAATGGTAGCAGAGCCTTCTCTTGTTCTGGGACCTATTCAAAGCTTATAGCCTTGAGTCACTTGGTAAGTGAGCTGGAGTAGCATACCTCAGTAAGATAAGTTTCTGCGAAGATCCAAGAAGGCCAATTAGGCCTTGTGCCTCTTTGGGCGGTAGGAGGGGCCATTTGCAATAAACTTTTGCCTTAGACATACCTAACGTGCCCCATACGACTGGGCCTTTGGAAATTTCACTTAAGTGAACATCCTTTGATTTTCGGTGGCATTCATTTTCTAGTGTCATGCAAATGTCTTAATCCTATGTCTAGATTAGTTACTACTTCCTGATCACAAGGCCCAATCAGCATAACATTAATATGAGTAATCAGCATATATTATGGAAAGGAAATGTAATCAAGATCTGTGGACTATGGCATAGGGATAGAGTTGATACCCTAAGGTAGAATCATGAAAATATATTGTCATGCCAGCTGAAAGCAAATTGCTTTTGATGGTTTTTACTAACAGGTATAGAAAATGTATTTGCCAAATCAACAGCTGCATACCAGGTACTAAAAGGTTATATTAATTTTCTCAAATAACAAATCACATCTTCAACAGTAACTAGAGTCACCACTTGACTAAGTTTGACAATCCTAAACTGTCATTCTCCAAAATCTGTCTTCTGCATAAGCCAAATAGGCAAGTTAAGAATGTGGCGAAAAGCAGTATCCCTGCATCTTTCAAGTCCTTGATATTGGCACTGTTCTCTAGAATATGGTATTGCTTTTGGTTCACTGTTTTTGTAGGTAGAGGTAGTACTAATGACTTCCACGTAGCCTTTGCTACCAAAGTCTTCATTCTACAGGTCAGGGAACACACGTGGGGATTCTATTAGTTGCTGAGTATGTCTGTTATAAATATACATTCCAGACTGGGGAAATAACCACAGGATGAGTCTGGGGACCCACTTGACCCACACTGTGAATTGACCCTTAGCTAAAATTCTATGACCCAACCTTCATAAGCCTCTACCCTCTGTACTGCAGTGATATTTTGGGTTTACGGGAGTTACTGTAAGTTCATAGCCAGTGTCTAGTTATCCCTGAGAAGCCTGATTATCTTCCTTTCCCTAGTGAATTGTCATACTGATAAGTCCTTTTGGAGAAGGCTGAAAAAATATTAACAGTATGAACTTTTAGTAGTACAGCAACATCATTCCTCAAAGAGACCAAATCTCAGCTTCAAATGATTCTTGGTCTGAACTAGTTGATGTCTGGGAATTGATGGAGGGGCTGTGACTTTTGGTGATTCATGTTAGACCACTTACTAGAACTCTTACTTATGCTGTCCAAGAATTTACTAGATTCCCATCTATTACTTTTCTAGGGACATCGTGATCAATCAGTGAATAGCATGGGTCTCTGAGTCACTCTATTCTGATTACTGGTTTGGTTTTACACTAATTATTTCGGCCCATCTCTGGTGTTTAAGTACTACCACTTAGCTTCTGCTACCTTAGGATTCCATTATCCCTATTCTATTTAAGGATGGCAGTTTCATGGTAGCAGTTCCCACTTTAATTTCTGACCTACAGAGAATGACAACCAAGATCTTAGAAGGGTGCTGGAGACTCAAATTTCTCAACGTAATAAAAAGCAGGTCCTCTAGACTCTCCTGGGGTACATAAAGGGGTCTTATGTGACAAATCCATTATAGGATTCCTACCTCCCTAAGCCTTCTGATACACTTTCTCTAGAGGAGATCCACACAGGTCTAGCATTTCAACTTCATTTAGTGTAGGCCACCTTTGGTCCACATTTTAAACAGACAGAATCCTTTATAGCCCCTAAAGCTAAAATAAACCTAGAATCTATGCTTAATGGACACATCAATAAATTTAGCTTGATCCAACTTTATATTCTTTTCATTATGATCCCTCCCTGAAGATTCATTCCTACATATTCCCTGTATTTCTGTATAAAAATATGGGAAAGTCATGCAGATATTTTGAGGTTGTGCATCTCCTCATGTGTCACACTTTGCACTTCACTCTTTAGGAGCTTTTGGAACGTGAGAGTCTAAGTCTGGAAACAGATGTCAGGAACATATCCTAAGGAGAATCAGTGGTGCCTTATAACACAACAATCTCAGGCAATGGAGAGCTAACCACCTCACTAAGTATGGAAACAGATGTCAGGAATATGTCCTAAGGAGACTCAGTGGTACCTTATACCACAACACAATCAGGCAATGGTAGAGCTAACCACGTCACTAAGTCTGGAAACAGATGTCAGGAATATATCCTAAGGAGAATCAGTGGTACCTTATAACACAACACTTTCAGGCAATGATAGAGCTAACCACCTCACTAAGTCGGGAAACAGATGTCAGGAATATATCCTAAGGAGAATCAGTGGTACCTTATAACACAACATTCTCAGGCAATGGTAGAGCTAACCATCTCACTAAGTCTGGAAAAAGATGTCAGGAATATATCCTAAGAAGAATCAGTGGTACCGTATAACACAACACTCGCAGGCAATGGAGAGCTAACCACCTCACTAAGTCTGGAAACAGATGTCAGGAATATATCCTAAGGAGAATCAGTGGTACCTTATAACACTCTCAGGCAATGGAGAGCTAACCATCGCACTAAGTCTGGAAACAGATGTCATGATTATATCCTAAGGAGGATCAGTGGTACCTTATAACACAACACTCGCAGGCAATGGAGAGCTAACCATCTCACTAAGTCTGGAAACAGATGTCAGGAATATATCCTAAGGAGAATCAGTAGAACCTAATAACATAGCACTGTCAGGCAGTTGAGAGCTAACCACCTCACTAAGTGTGGAAACAGATGTCAGAAATATATCCTAAGGAGAATCAGTGGTACCTTATAACACAACACTCTCAGGCAATGAAGAGCTAACCACCTAACTAAGTCTGGAAACAGATGTCAGGAATATATCCTAAGGAGAATCAGTGATACTTTATAATGCAACACTCGCAGGCAATGGAGAGCTAACCAACCACCTCACTAAGTGTGGAAACAGATGTCAGGAATATATCCTAAGGAGAATCAGTGGTACCTTATAACACAACACTATCAGGCAATGGAGAGCTAACCACCTCACTAAGTCTGGAAACAGATGTCAGGAATATATCCTAAGGACAATCAGTGGTACCTTATAACGCAACACTACCAGGCAACGGAGAGCTAACCACCTAACTAAGTCTGGAAACAGTTGTCAGGAATATATCCTAAGGAGAAACAGTGGTACCTTATAACGCAACACTCGCAGGCAATGGAGAGCTAACCATCTCAGGCAGAGGTAGAAGGGCTGTTTTTACCAGCCAAGTAAAATCCACAGAATTTAGGAATTTGATATCCCCAGCTTCATTGGAATCTGCCCAAATTTCTCTATTCAGAATCCTATTTCTTCTCAATCAATGCTCTGACTTATACAGAAGTCATCTCATGAAGCTGGGAATCCAATTCACATCAGAATTCAGTCACTCACTGGATGTGACACTCTGGGTTTGACTTTTGGAAATCTTCACCCTGCAGCTATAGTAGATAAAGGGTCATTTCAGGACAAATATGAGAGTTCAGGTTATTTATACAGAGATTAAGCTTCAAATTTGAAGGCTTAAGCTCAGCCTTTTCTTTCCCTACTTTCTCCAAGGCCATTACAAGCATTCAGCCAAATCCCATCACACTTACTGTGTTTAAATGGTTCTAAGGTAGCATATACGTAACTTCATCTATAGGTTATCAAATGTTGCTACTTTGCAATTCTGAAGGCTGGTTAGACAAGTTTGAAATCTATAGGGTAGGCTTTCAGGAAGGGCAGACTTGAACTCAGTTGCAAATTAACTTTCTGTCATCAGGCAGAATCTCTTCAATAGGGAAGCCTCTGCTCAGCTCTTAAGGCCTTCCAACTAGTTGAACCAGGCCCAGCATATTGTACAGGATGATCTCCCTAACTTAAAGTCAACTGATTATAGGCTTTAATCACATCTACAAATTACTTTTACAACAACGCAAATTGACTGGAAACTACAGCCTAGACACACTAATACATCAAATACCATTATACGAGTTGGGGTAATCACTTTTTCCAATACTATTGAATACTACTGAATGGAATGCATCCATTTATGATTGGACATATTGAAGGTCCATAGTTTGGTGTGGAGCCAGGTAGTAGAGGATGAGAATTAGAAAAGTAGAGAAGTAGAGAAACCACTTTAGGGTTTGAGTCAGAGAAGAGGAAAAGGGCAGTGGCTAGGGGCCAGCATGAGATCAAGGGTGGTGTTTCTAAGACAGGAGACAGACTGCTATGGCTTGAGTATGTCTCTTCCAAAGTTTACATGTTGAAACTTCATGGCCAATGTGATACTAAGGGGTGGGGACTTTAAGAAGTGACTAGATCACAAAGGCTCCTCCTTCATGAATGGAATAAAGGCCCTTCTAAAGGAGGCTTTACTTATCATCTAGTCCCTCTTCCCCTCTACCTTCTGCCATGTGAGGCTACAATATTCCTTCCCCTTCAGAAGTTGCAGCAAAAAGGTGCCACGTTGGAAGGAGAGACACTGCCTTCCTCCTGCCTACATACTAAATCTGCTGGTGCCTCTATCTTTGACTTCCCAGCCTTCAGAACTAGGAAAAAAAAAATGAGACAGCAACTTGCTTTTTGCCCAGGCTGAAATGTGGTGGCGTGATCATGGTTCATGGCCTTTACCTCCCGGCCTCAAGCGATCCTCCCGCTTCAGCCTCCCAAGTAGCACATACCACTGCACCTGGGTATTTCTTTTTTTTTTTTTTTTTTTGTAGAACTGGGGTCTTTGTTGCCCAGGCTGGTCTTGAACTCCCAATTTTAAGCAATTCTCCCACCTCAGCCTCCCAAAGTACTAAGATTACAGGCATAAACCACTGTTTGCTCTTTATAGGTTACCTATGTTCTTCATAAGTTACTCAGTCTGTAATATTGTTACAGCATTCTGAATGGTCTAAAATTGGTACCAGACAAGTAGTATGTTATAACAAACACCCAAAAATACAGACACAGCTTTGGAACTGGGTAATGGGTAGCAGCTGAAACAGTTTGAGTGCTGGAAAAAGCCTGCATTGCCATGAACAGAGAAGTAAGATGAGATTCTGGTGGCAGCTCACAGGAAAGACAGCTTTCATCTCAGAGGAGATCCAAGTGGTTATGAATGGAATATTGGTAGAAATATGGATAATGATGACTATTTTGATGTCTCAAATGAGAAAGTACTGGAAACTGGGGGAAAGGTCATCCTTGTTACATCATGTAGCCAGGATGTTGGCTGAATTTTGTACATGTCCCAAGACTTTCTGGAAGGCAGAAATCAGAGCGACAAACTAGAGTATCTGATGGAAGAACTCTAAGCAGTAAAGTCTTGAAGGTGCTGCATGGCTTCTCTTAACTGCTTATGGAGAAATATAGAAAGATGGAATTCATGATTTAAAAGAAAGCAGAATATAAATATTTGGAAAGTTTCATCCTGGCTATGTGAAATATTTAGAGCATGGTTAGGAGAGAAAAAAAGGGTGGGGCCAAGCAATTGTTTGATAAGGAGAATCCTGCAGACAGAAACCAGGTACTGTTCGTCAAGAAAATGGGAGAATGACCCTGAAGGCATTATGGAGATTTGTGATGACATGCCCATCGCAGGCCCCAGGGTACCAGGGCCTTGAGGGCAGAATGGTTAAGAGAGGTACTCAGAGGACCTGTGAGACCTCAGAGCTCATTTTCCAGGGCTGTGTCAAGTCTGCTCCCTGTATTCCAGGGCAGTGCTCCTTGACCATTTCAGCTGTGGCTCAAGCAGGCCCAGGTGCAGCTTGGGCTTACACTCTGGAGAGCACAGGCAGTGAAATCTGGCAGTGTCCATGTGACGCTAACTATATGGAGTGCAGGAGCTGTGGAGGCATAGCTACCTCCACCTAGATTTCCAAGGATGCCTCAAAAAACCATGAAGGTGGGACCACCACCAAGTGTCCTCATGAGAACAATGTCTAGTGGAGCCATGAGGACTCTCTTCAGTGGTCCCACCTTTGAGGATCTCCAAGGGCATTAACAGAACACCCTAACTAGGAGAGCATCTGCTGGAGTCATGGGGGTGAGGCAGTCCCAGAGACCCCAGAACTGTATGCTCAGTATGCAACTACAGCCTGGGAGACCTGCAAGCACTTGACTTTAACCAGGGAGCTGCTGCATAGGCTGAACCCAGAAAAGCCATGGAGCCATTGTCCCCACTCCACATCCAGTGTATCTGGAAGTCACAACATCAGAAGAGTCAGAGAAAGAAAAAAAGACAGTGGTAAAGTCAACGAGGGTTATCAAGGTATTCCATAAAAAACGTTTAGGATTTTATGTCCTGAAAGACCTCCAGAAGCAGAGAGAAGCAAACACATTTCCACACTTGAGTTCCTCCTGACTCTCCTAGGTTCCATTACAGCAGAGTAAGTGCCAGTGTTCCACCAACCCAGGAACAAGCCCTGCAGGCGCAGTGAGAAGAATCCCAGGAGAAAACTCAGGAATAAAAATGGAGAAAGTGACACTTCAGACTGAAACTACCAGAAACATCCAGAAATGAAGCAGAAAAAAGCAGCCCAGGGACCAAAAAAGCCCTCAGTTCAGTTAATTAAACCATGGAGTGACCAGGAAATCCAGTTTCCTGCAAGAACGGGAATTTCTTGAGCATGAAGTATACAGGGTATCACGTAGTATCAAAAACAGTTACCCGGCATTTCAAGCAGAGGGGTATGAAGAAGAGATGGCAGAAATGTCTCCAGATGCTGATAAGCTTGCAGGACTTACACTACACTATTCATGAGGCCAACCAGAGGCTACGGTGCCAACTCTTGCCATGTCCTTATGGAGAGGCCTGCTGGGCCTGTCCTGCAGACTCTGGCTGAGCAATGGAGGAAAGGAGTACCCAGACACAAGTATCCAGGGAAAGAGTGGGCTAGGGGACTGCTGGCATGAGGGGCCTAAGAGAGTAGTGCGGATAAGCTGGAGACGCTTGTATTTATTTAGTACAGATTTAATGACAAAGGCCTGGAGCCAACACAACCTGTGGATAGTTAACATTTTCATCCCCGACTTGCAGGGAGCAGTCCTGCACATGGATGACCAAAGGTTGGTTTCCAGACAACATAAGTAAATTGTCTAGATAAGCTTCCCTACATTCACTTGCACCTACTTCTGGCCCTCTGCCTCAGGGTAAGAGAATTAGCTGTCTTCAGCTTTTATTCTCTCCCTAAGCTTTGCAAAACCTCCTGGCCTCTCAAGAAGGTTTGTGTCTTTCCCTATAACTTACAACTTTTCCCACCACCCTGACCAATCTCCTATAGAGGCCCTGCACAAGATTCTGGGATACAGATGGAAGATCAGCATCTTCTCAGGTCCTCCCTGTGCAGATGTGGCTGACCTCACACCTCCTGAGCACCAGCCCAAGGCCTATGACATTCCCATAGCCTTTCAGGAGCTGATATGGACCCCGATACTTGTGATCTATGTAGAAAATCCTCAGGTATCCAAATGGGAGCCCTGGAACATGAAACCACCATGGTTAGTTCCATATATGTATCCTGCCTTTCTCTCAGCAGCCCCGGGCCCCCTACCTCAGTGGTCCATCTCTACTACTAAACCAGATCCTGAAGACAATTAGAATCTGGATCCTGATTCTATCAGAAAGACTGAAAAATAGCACAATCTGTGTATGTTGGTACATGACTCCTTTCTCTCCTCATCCAGTGCAATGAGAATACATGTGAAATAAATGAATGATTGTGACCTCAGGGAAAAAAAAAAAAAGATTTTATGTCCTGTTGATATTTTATCCTGTTGAGTTTTAGACTCACTTGGGACCTGTTAAAACCCTTTCTTACCTATTTCTCCCTTTTAGAATAGAAATATCTGTCCTGGATATTTCCCAATGTGTTTTAGAAGCATGTAATAACTTTGTTTCACAGATTTATAGCTGGAATCTTCCTCAGGATGAAACATACGTTTGAGCTTACCCATATCTGATTTATGTGATATCTAGATGAAATTCCAGACTTTACAGATGATACTCAGAAGAGTTAAGACTTTGGGGGCCATTGAGATAAATGAATGTATTTTGTATACGTTTGAGCTTACCCATATCTGATTTATGTGATATCTAGATGAAATTCCAGACTTTACAGATGATACTCAAAAGAGTTAAGACTTTGGGGGCCATTGAGATAAATGAATGTATTTTGTATACGTTTGAGCTTACCCATATCTGATTTATGTGATATCTAGATGAAATTCCAGACTTTACAGATGATACTCAAAAGAGTTAAGACTTTGGGGGCCATTGAGATAAATGAATGTATTTTGTATGTAGGGAGGGGACATACATTTTGGGGACCAGGGGTAGAATACTACAGTTTAAGTATGTTCCCTCCAAAATTCACACGCTGAAACTTAATGGCCAGTGTAATGGTAGGGCATTTGAGAGATGAACAAGCCATGAGGGCTCCTCCCTCATGAATGGAGTTAAGGCTGTTAGCTTCCTTGTAGCATTAGGCTTTTTGTCCTCCCACCATGGGAGGACAGAGCATACCTCTCTCCAGAAGATCAGCAACAAGGAGCCATTTTGGAAACAGAAACCAGATCCCTCACTAGTCAGCACCTTGATCTTGAACTTCACAGCCTCTACAACTGTGAGAAAATTTGTTTTTAAGTTACCCAGTCTATATGTAGTACTATTATAAGAGCACAAATGGACTAAAACACTGAATTATAGGCTGACAAAGAGGCAGGAGAAGCAAGGCGAAGAGCTTGAAAACCTAAGGAGGCATAACTGGTAGAGCCAAGTGGTAGGTGCGGGTGGTTAAGTACACAGGAAAACTTGGTCTTCAACACAATATACCCTGAGATAACGAAAAGTAGATGTAAGTTTACACAGGAGTCAAGTGGGGGAGAACTGGCATGGAAGTCGAGCAAGGGACATGGCAATTGGAGAAGGTTGACAGTCATTGCTGAGGTTGGGAAAGAAAAAGATAAGTGATTCATATCCACTTTACTGAACTGTTCTGAACTTTAAAAACAAATACAAAATTGCTACTTTTCTCCATTCCCTAACCTCAATCATTTGTCAAATCTTTCCCTAGATGATTCTGTAACTTTGTAATATTAATAGTATTACATATATAATATTAATAACTGACTATCCAATTCAATTTGAAACTGGAGCCCTCAGGTCATGTTTGAAGTAAACATGGGGTAAGGAGGTGAGCCATAAGAACTTGCCTGGGGTGGGGGGTGAAGTTAAGCATGTTCTCTCCTCCCCACTCTGGGTCTAGTGCTAGCATAGCCAACAGAATGCCCTAGAGGCAAAGAGAAGACTTCTGGTTGCTCAGCCAGATCTCAGTTGCAATAAAATATTTCCGCTTCTCTAATTAGCCATTGCTACTGCCTATCCTGGGAGCCCCATTAGTGAGCTCACTGGAGAGACCTGTAGTACAGTTGCCTGCCATGCCTCACTTGACCCAGAGCTACCTCTGAACTCTCAACCATGCTCTTGCTGCCAGTTGTACTATTGTTCACCCTCTTTCTGGGTAAGTGTTTTCCATAAGAATGTAGAAGCTGGTCGTTTTCCACCAGGACAAGAGCTGGGCAGCTCCATTCTGTCCCCCTTGTCTTGCATCTTCATGCTTGTAACATTTTTTACAAGATGAACAAGAATAAGCATTCAGTAGTGTGTCCATTATCAACCTAGAACCAAAATTTATGAAAATAAAACTGCGTATGTATTGGGTCAGGGTGAGAGAGGATTATAGAGTGAAGATGGAAGTAAATTCATTAGTTTGGAGGAAGACACTGGTTATAACCAGTGATTATAAAAACCAGAAAAACACTGGTTACAGAAAATATAGGTGTAATGATCACAAGAATTGAATACATGAAGAAAAGGAAACAGTAAGGGTCCATAATGGATGAATGGGTGAAGAACAAGTGGTATACATACACAATGGTTATATATGCACGATGGTGTACTATCCAACCTTTAAAAAGGGAAAAGTCCCATCACTTGCGACAACATAGCAAAATTTCCTCCACTTTCACCTAAGTGAAATAAGCCAGGCAAAGACAGACAAATACCATACCATCTCACTGATACGTAGGATGCAGTAAAATTGAACTGAGAAGTAGAAAGTAGAATCACAGGCCAGGCACAGGGGTTTACACTTGTAATCCCAGCACTTTGGGAAGTCAAGGTGGGCAGATCACTAGAGCCCAGGGTTTCAAAACCAGCCTGGGCAACGTGGTAAAACCCCATTTCTACCAAAAATAACAAAAATTGGCCAGGTGTGGTGGCATGTGCCTATAATCCCAGCTACTAGGGTGGCTGAGGTGGAAGAATCGCTTGAACCTGGGAGGTGGAGGTTGCTGTGAGCCAAGATCACACTACTACACTCCAGCCTGGGTGACGGAGATCCTATCTCAAAACAACAACAACAACACACAAACTACAGGTACTAGAGGCTAGGGTTAGAGAGGGAGGGCAAAGAGTTGTCAATCACAGGGTACAATGTTTCAGATAGGAGGAATTGGTTGTGACATCTATCGTACAGTAGGACAGCAGGGTGACTATGGTCAGTAATGTATAACGTATTTCAAAATAACTAGTCAACTTCAAATGTCTTACCATATAAAATGATGGGTGAGGTAATGGATATGTTCATTAGCTTGGTTTAGTCACGCCACACTGTATACACATACCAAAACATCACATTGGGTCCCATATACATACGCTATCAAAAATGATATCAACTAAAAAAATAAGTGAACCAAAAGTGCAGCACCCAAAAAAGGATATGTTCTAAGTAAAACCCTGGCAGGCAGACATGTGCAAAATAATGTATCTGAAAACATAACATTGCAGACATTAAAAACAATGTAGTTTAAAGTGACCTTATTAATGCTAATGCTGTAATATAACTGAAACAAACTAGGATAGGAAGTAGTACTTCTAAACCTTCCTAGGCATCTCATGTGCAGAAACAGGATTGAAATAAGCCAAAAAGTAAGGCTTAATGCATGGCTTCTAAGCTAGCAAAATATTTGACCTATGCAATGGAGAGCAAGAAGAGTGGTAGAAGCGTAGTAAGTGGAATAATGTGAAATGGCTAAAGCGATTCTATACATGCAGTTTGGTTAGGCTTACTGTAGCATAGTTGACACCCCATCTGTGTCACCTCAGCCTGCGTGTCTTCACCCAAGGTTCTGTCAGGCAACAATGCAGTTGTGGCAAGTTAATATATATCAGGAAATCAACACCACATTGTAACAACCCTTTAATAATGAGTGATGTACATCAGCAGATAAATATCCCAGATCCCCTGACTCTCAGGCTGGGACAATTCTGAAGTGTGTATCTACTCTGGCCACCAGACTCTCCCCAGCAGAATTTCCCTTAGTTGTTCTCAGGATGACAAACTTGGTAATGTACCCTTTTAGAAGAACGTATCAGTAAAAGGTTGGGGAGTTGAGACAGAAGGAAAGGCAGCCAATAAACCACTGATGTTTGAAAACCTGCCTCAAGGTCTCATCCTGGGGCTACCCAAATTAAGGCAATTCATTCCAGAAGTGATCTCAGGAATGAGATTTTAGGAAGGCATTCTGGGATAGAATCACTTGCTAGCCAGGTAGTGAAGGGAACCTATTACTGGTAGAAAGCGAGGCAGAACCCTAGCGTGCTCTAGCATCACAAGTACTAAGAAAACTGGGGTGGAAATAGAATGGCACCTAGTATAAGGTTAGAGCAGCATCCCTAGTCTTGAAATATGGTGTCTCCAATCTAAAGCAGCTTACTAGGCCCTGTGCTTCTCTTTACAACAGGCAACATAATACACAATACTTTGTCTTTCATGTTGGAAGGTATAAAGGTATATCCTAGAACACCCCTAGCTACTGGGCCCTAAAAACCTCCCTACGGGGACAAGTCCATGAACTTCCACAGGATCTGTCTACATCTGAGGCACTTGTACGTTACCAAGACCTCCAGCATGCTAGCCACGTTTTGCTTATCCTGTCCAATGTGATGTTCTGTGGGATGTCCAAGTGGTACAGATCTCTTCAGACTACATTATGACAGAAGCAGGAGCAGTAACAAAAGGCACAACTGTCCCTGTAGTTTTCTATTGCACATTAATGTGGACCATTTCTTTTCTGGTCAGAAAAAAAGGCAGTTTATCTATGGCTGCCTATCATGTACCTAAGGCTGCCTTACTCTGTTCTAGCAATAACAGCACACCTGGAACAGTAGCTACAATTCAGGCTACTTGACTGCATTTACAGTAGCCTATTCTCATCCTTCAGGGTTTATCTCAGTCCTGCAGGGGCCAGGCTGGTAAATGAAAAGGAGCTGTGATAGAAACCACCAATCTCATGTTATTTGGATCCTTATGAGTGATACTGATTTTAACCAGCCCTTTTCAGTGTAAAAGTTTGAATGTCTTCTACTAGGCCTGTAGGTAATTGCTATTATAGCAGAAAAGGCCAAGAACACTCAAAGTGAGAGGTGTTTCAAGCACCAAGGATGTCCATTCCAATATATTCTGGGACTTGGGAAGTCACCACCAGGCTAGATGCAATGGGCCTATAAGCTGCTGAACTGTGGTCTTGACTATTCATAATCTGGTCATAGTATGTCCCTACTTTATCATGGGGGCCAGGATGACACTATGGATCTCCAATGTCAATGGTACATAGCCAATAAAAGAATTAGGACTATTTCCCTTGTACTTCTCAAATATGCTATGTTACACTAACGAATGCACTTCATTCTACCAGTATACCATCCTAATTTATCACTAGGAAGATCATTTAACAACTGGACTGCTATTTGTGGAGGGTTGTGTTCCACCTGCAACCAATAAGGTCTTCAGAGTGGACAGTCAGGAATCGAGCCTAAATCAAGCACCATAGTATTGCCTGCTTTCTTGGACCACTTCTGGGACCAGCTGCCTCAGGCTGGCTTCTCCAAAAGCAGATGTTAAGAATTTGGCATGCAGAGTATTTATTCGGGATGAATATTTATGGGAGAGCGAGGCAGCAGGATTGGTCATAGAAGTCAACTACAATAGAGAGCTGAGAACCTTACCCAACTCTAGAGAGTTCTAGAGAATTAACCCATTAGAGTTGTTCCACACTGGGCCAACATGGGTGGGCCTTTACACTTCCAACACAATCAGTCATTACATGAAGAAAGGCATGTTCTTGGGTGAATTGAAAGCAGATAGCTGAAGGCTGTATATGGACAACAGTCCCAGTAGCTGAGCCAAGTCACTCCTCAAAGGGGAATCTGAAATATTCTCAAAGACACCTGGTATGAGCCTTAGTGCCCTCACAGGATGACTCCTTTAAGCATGGGAGAAGAAGTTGCCAAGGCATTTCTGGAATTTCCAACGTATTTACTGGAGGTTGAGTATTGAAGTAGTCAAAAGGCTCAGAGTTGGGCAAGCTAGAATGAATTTAAGACTAGATAATTCATCATGCATTTATGTTCCCTAGGAGTACCTGGAAGATATAACCTTCACCAAGGTAGTAAGTGTATTAGCAGGAGTAGCACTGGCATCTTTGAGATTTTCACCATTGGCTGTCTTACATAGTCCCAGGTTGATGGCAAGACAGCGTTATGAAAACTGGGCTTTCTCATGTATGTTAGTAAGGTAGTCTCCTGGAATAGCAGCAAGAGGGCAGCATTTAGCTGGCAGAAGCTAAGAGGATGTGGTTACTATGAGAGGCAGCAGAGCTGCAATGGCTGTTGGAGCTCCAACCCACAGGATTTCTGGCAATGCCCAATAAACCAATGTTACTAAGGATAAAACAGATGAACAGCCAATGACCTGTATAATCAATGATCAATACAAGAATAGCAAAATGCGAATGTCAGCTGTTCATTTTCTACACTTCGGCGACTCATCAGACATAGAGCTTATTAATCAAATGGGCTACCAATACTCTGGACAAAGATTGAAGGACTAACTGTACACTTGCCATGGTGTGGGATCTCTCTAAAGGGTACATAAAGGCATTAACCAGATTAATTGTACCATAGGAAAAGGAAAATATCCAGCTCATTTGAAGGCTGTTAGAGGATCGGCTGTTAGAGGATCTGAGTGGTAATGGTACAGGACACTCAAAATGCCAACATGACTTCCCTGATAAAGTAGCCAGAAAACATACTCAAAAATCTCCCTAAATGGATCCGATTCAAGCTATTTCAGAAATACCAGCAGACTTTGTTTATGGAATTGGCAAACTGACTCTTCAGAAGTAATGGAAGACGATATATCCATTAAAAATGAAACAATCCAACTGTTTTTCTGTGCTGCTTTCTGTATAAACGTTTTAAATCCTTCTTTACCTTGCTGCTCCGTGACCAGTTGTGCAAATTCTCTACAAACTACACCATATGTGGTCCTCTTGTTTCCAGTGGGGTTAAAGAGGAGGGACCCAGGAGATTAGTGGGTGACTAGTCCCCCATTTCTTCACAGCCTCAGCTGTGTATTGAACAGATAAATTGAATGCCATTAGTGTCTCAGCAGATATTAAAATAACTCTTTTGGGAGAAATAAGACTTTTCCCACTTCCTGTTTTCTGTTGGAGACTTTTGTTCAATAGTGGTCACTTTCAATCACATAGCATTCACTGAAATGTGACCCAAATGAAGATGTAGATTAATTCCTGGGGCCAATTTTTAGAAATAAGACAATGATTTCCTGACTAACCTTTGTTTATATAATTTGTGACCTTAAATAACTAATACTAGTCCTTCAGTGATTCTTGTTCTGAGGCTGATTTCTCACTGCTAATTCTAATTAAGACTTTACTGCAGTAAAAATGTATCATAGTGATACTTTTAGAGATGGAAAATAAGCAGGGAGTTACCTTTTGTAGTTGTCTTTAAATGTTAAGACAATATTACTTTCGATAAATCCAACATCCCTTCACAATGAAGGCTCTCAAGGCACTGAAGGAAGAGACCTCAAAAAAGCCATTATGACACACCCACAGCCAAACTGAATGAGAAAAAGCTGAAAGTATTCTCCTTGAGAATCAGGAGGCAACAAAGATGCCCACACACTTACCACTTCTACTTGGCATAGTACTAGGAGTCCTGGGCAGAGTAATCAGATAAGAGAAAGAAATAAAGAGTATCCAAATAAGAAAAGAGGAAGTCAGATTCTCTTCACTGACAATATGGTTCTCTACCTGGAAAACCCTAAGGATTCTGACAAAAGACTTCTAGACCTAAGTGACTTCAGTAAATTCTCAGATTCCAAAAAAGAAAAAAAAAAAATGTGTAACAATCAGTAGCATTTCTATACAGCAGTAATATTTAAGCTGAGAGCTAAATAAAAAATACAATCCCATTTACAATATATACATACAAAAAAAGATACTAGAATACACCTAAACATGGAGGCAAAAGATCTAAGGAAAACTACAAAATACTGCTGAAAGAAATCATAGATGACACAGATGGAAAAACATTCCATGCTCATGGATTGGAAGATGGCCATACTGTCCAAGCAGTCTGCAGATTCAATGCTATTCCTATCAAACCACCAACATTTTTCACAGATTCAGAAAAACCTATTCAAAGTTGCATACAACTAAAACAGAGCTTGAACTGCCAAAGCAATCCTAAGCAAAAAGAACTAAGCCTGAAGCATCACACTACCCAACTTCAAGCTATACTACAAAGCTACAGTCACCAAAACAGCATGGTACTGACACAGAAACAGACACATAGACCAATGGAACAGATTTGAGAACCCAGAAATAAAGCTATACATCTACAGCTATTTGATCTTTGACAAAGCCAACAAAAATAAGCAATGGGAAAGGACTCCCTACTCAATAAATGGTGTTGGGATAGTTGGTTAGCCATATATAGAAGAATGAAACTGGACCCCCACCCTCTACCACATATAAAAATTAGCTCAACATGGATTAAACATTTAAACATAAGATCTCAAACTGTAAGAATCCTAGTGAAAATATAAGAAATACCATTCTGGACATAGGCTCTGACAAAGATTTCACGATGACTCCAAAAGTAATTGCCAACAAAAACAAAAATTGACAAGCAGGACCTAAATTAAACAAGAACTTCTGCACAGCAAAAGAAACTGAGAGAACCTACAGAAAGGGAGAAAGTGTTTGAAAACTATGCAGATTAGACCTTTGTCAAAGGAAAGCCTAAGAAACTTTAATCAATATGCAAAAATAACCTCATAAAATGTAGGCAAAAGACAGACTTCTCGAAAACCACACAAGTGTCCAAGTACCCACATAAAAAGTGTTCAAAATCCCTTATCAAATATAAATGCACATCAAAATCACAATGAAATACCATCTCAGTCAGAATGGCTATTAAGTCACTAACAGATGTTGGCAAGGTTACAAAGACAAGGGAATGTTTATACACTGTTGGTGGGAATGTAAATTAGTTCAGACACTAAGGGAAGCTGTTTGCAGATTTCTCAAAGAACTTAGAACTATCATTTGACACAGTAATCCCATTACTGGATATATATCCAAAAGAAATTCTACCAAAAAGACACATGCACCCATATGTTCATCACTGCACTATTTACAGTAACAAAGAAATGGAGTCAATCTAGGTGCTCCCCAGTAGTGGCTTGTATAAAGAAAATACGGTACATGTATACCACAGAATACTTTGCAGTCATTAAAAACAAAATCAGGTCCTTTACAGCAGAATGTGTACAGTCGGAGGCCATTATCCTGAGCAAATTCATGCAGGAACAGAACAAGTATCACATATTCTCCCTTGTAAGTGGGTGCTAAACATTGGGTATTCATGGACATAAAGATGGCAACAATAGATGCTAGGGATGGAAAGAAAGGGGAAGGAAGGAAAGAGGGGGGCAAGAGCTGAAAAGCAACTGGGCCCAATGCTTATTGCCTGAGCGATGGGCTCAGTCATACCCCAAACCTCAGTATCACACAATCTATCCAGGTAACAAAACTACACATGTATCCTCTGAATCTAAAGTTACTTTTAAAATGGTAAGCTTATAGTATGATTATAGTTCTACAAATACTATTTAACATAGTAAAAATATGAGTATGCTTTGTTATAATGTGCTGATGTTGACAAGACTGTTCAATATTTCTTTATTATAAGTAGCCTACAGAAATACCAATAGTTGTTGCCATTATTGTATATATTCCTAAATTTAGTCCTGTGAGTTTAAGAGCCAGTAAAACATAAAAGCTGTGTCTTACAGATGTGTCAACTTGGTCTGACCTTTCCATATTTGCTCAGCCCTACCTGCCTCTTGGCCCTTGGCTGCTTGCTCAGTGGGGAACCCCAGCCTCAACCATCACCCCCCACACCACCACCCCCCATCATCTCTGGCTTTGCCAGAAACCTATGCTTCCCCAAGGAAGATGACTGTACTCTGGCACTGTCTCCATGGTCCAGCTGTGATAGGCGACAGCCACCTCAAAGTCAGTCTCAGCTGCAGAGAGCTGGTGGGGATAGAGCCTACAGCTGATATCTGAGCAAGGTAGCCTAGAGAGGCCCAACCATCACAGATACTGACGAGCAATACTAGCTCTGGAACTCTCTACCACATTAGTGAAAGCTTTGTGGTGCCCAGACCACAGCTGACTTCTCTAATTCTGCCTTCTTCACCTCTCTTCCATAGGCAGCCTTTCCTTATAGACAACCTCATACCTCAAACTCTTATTTCAGCAAGGACATTTTTTTCATGGAGCTAAGGCTGAGAGATGCATACTGTACAATCAAAGAGAACATGCCCCATTTGGTAGCAACCCCTTTATGCTTTCCTTCTTTCCACAACTCAAAGAAAGCAAAAAGCAGGACAGAAAGCACAAAGACAGTAGGTTGACACTCATGACTTATAGTGTTTCTAGTTAGAGAACATTGTCAGACTGGATTTTTAAGTGCTATTTATGTTTCCAATTTCTTTGGGTTTTTTTTTGTTTTGTTTTGTTTTGTTTTGTTTTTTTTTTTTTTTTTTTT